>NW_005187407.1:4608633-4748913 GCF_000239375.1 Pundamilia nyererei | reverse complement strand
CAGTGAGTGTGTGTGCTCGCACATTCTTCAGCAGCTCCACGGGGTTTGACCTCAGGAAGACAGGCTGTTTTTTTGGGCAGCTGGACGATGGATCACAGGGTTTTAGTTTGGAGATTATTTCCTGCCACTGATAGACATCTGCTAAGTAGTACAATAACCTAATGGGAGGAGATGAGGGGAAAAGAGGGACATGACAAACAAGCTGAAGACTTGCACCTTCGGCTTCTCTCTTAACGGCAATAATAGGGGAAAATTGGTTCTTGAAATTGAATTGAAAAAAAGAGGGTCTCTTTCAGCAAGTATAATGCCTCCGAATACATTTGGTGAGCAGCAAATGGAGAAAAATGGAGGGTAGTTAGACGATTGTCTTTTATTTCAGAGAGGGGAAAGCGGTGGCGGTATCCCCCGTTAAGACTAGCTTTTAGTCTCAATCTACACCATGTGTCCCTTTCCACTCTCTCAACCACTATCTTTGAACAAATGGACTGTGAGGATGGGCTTGTTGTGAAATTAGTATCCTCACAGCGAGGACACAGAGAAAGGATTATGTGAATAGCCAGTAATGAGCTCAAAGTGCCAGTGTGTTTAGGCCAGGCCTGCCTGTGTGTGAGAGGAAATGGCACTGCAAGCGACCTTTTTTTGCTCAAGCACCTGGCGAGACAGAGAGTGGCCCCTCTCTTCACTGCAAATGTGTGTGAGAGAGGAAGAGGGAGTGGAGTCTTCGGAGTCTAAAGATTCAGTTTACTCATATTTATTAGAGAGATGCATTTTTAGTGAACACCCTTTTCACACCGACAGGCTAAAAGAGTTGTTTTGTGCTGCTTCTAAAATGCTTTAAAAATACATGCGAGTGTTAAGTGCATTATACAAGCCTCGGGGTCTGAGGTCAAATGTAATTTCTTTAAAACTGTTTTATTTTTTTATTTTTTTAAAAGGCTTTTTATGGGTGAAAGACTGCATTCTGGGCGGGGAGGATGCATTTAACACCTGTTTCTGATCGTTGCCTATTCAAACCAGGGAAGTCATTCAGTGTTAATTACAGGCAGCTAGATGTGTTTGCGTATCGTAGTTCCTTTCTGCATTTTCCACCCTCACACTTCTAATCAAATTTTGCTTGAATCATTCGAAAAGCTAAATGGCTGTAGAACATTTGGATGCACTTCTTAAATCTCCTGTTTTTAAAAGGTAAAATATATGTGGGGAATTTCACAAGTTTATACAAATACACCTGTAAATACAAATCGAAAGTTAATTACTGCCAAACTCAGAGGAAGGATTTTGTCTATAATTTTCCTCTTTTTCACCTAAACTGTGCCGGGGATGTTCTGTTTTAAGGCCAGATGACGTAGCACAAATTTGCATTTGTGCATTTGGAAGTCATTGTCACAGATATTCAATAAAAGTTACAAAATTGACTTTGTAAGTGTTTGTCATAACGTAGCCTGCTTTAGATGATGGTTTTTCACTTTGGTCAAATATTACAGGAACATTGGGTCATTTACAAGCTTGATTTGTTTGGATTCTTCAATGACTGGTTTAATTTTTTGACAATTTTCACTGCTGGTCTGTGTTTTGCTTTATTCTTTAAATGAATGAGACAGGAGCCGGCGCTTTGCTGCCATTAATTTATCTTGTAATCATTGTAATTGCATTCTTTCATATTAAAATGATAATCTATAAAACTAAGTAATGGACTGATGGCAGGTGGCTAAATGTTCATTTAGTGATTCACTGAGAAAATAAATAACAGGGGACAAGCCTGTGACAGGCGCATGAGAAATCATTTTTCAATAATCTGCCACGCATCATGGCGGGAGACGCTGGCGCTGACAGCATAGATGAAATATTTGCCTCTGTTCTTTGTTTTAATATGAGAGGAGACCAGCCCAGATGGAAACAATAGTGTTTTATATTGATGCATTTTGGACAAGACATTCAAACACAGGCTGAGCTAAGATTAAGGCCACAATCCTTTTTATAGACACAGCCATTATCCATTGTAGGTGAGACTGGGCTGCAAAAGTGTTCAATACAGCGAGAGCGTGTGGTTCCAGGAAATGAACGGTATCCGCTGAGTAAACAATGGTGAAGTGAATCTCGATCCTTATCATATAAAATCACTTCTGGAACCTCAGCGGTTTGCTTTAGCTGTTTTCATCTGGCCTATAAAACCAGTAGAAGTAATCAGTCATCATTGTGCTACGTGACACTCATAAGTTTCTAATGAATGATAACCTGTATCTGCATAATATATGTAAAACTGTGTCCTGTGCTTTCCACTAGGACTAGGATGGGCTTTTTCAGAAGAAACTAGCAGCAACTGCTTCCCTGTTCCTGAGTGAAGGTGGCTGTGGGGGAAAAATGGAAGTGTAGAGCTGGAGATTTATAGCCTAGAGGGAGATTGATTAGTGCCGTCACTAGCCCTGATGTACGGTTGGCAGTCTCCCCCTCCTAGCCCATCGCATTTGCTCACACACACACATGCAACCATACGGTTCAACACACGGCTACACATACATGCAGACACCACTCAGTCCCCCCCAGGCCTTTCCTGACAGTCCCCCAGAGCTGTTGCATGTTAAGTTGTTGCAGGCAGACTGCTGTTTTCTCAGCATTCCCATTTTTTTTTTTTTTTTTTTTTTAGCTGTCCATAGATAACGCCATCAATCACCACGTACACACTGGCCTGGAAAGAATGTGTCTCAGTGTGCCTGAGTATTGCTACTTTGTGTGTGAGCCCGTGTGTTTGTTTTGACGATGGTTTCATGGACAGGAGATGCGGTTGAATGGCTTTGTGGATGTGCTGTTTGAAGCTGCAGAGTGACTGGCCTGGACTGTGCTCTGAACCCGTGTCAACTGTGGTGCCCCGATGCAGGTGTGTGTTTATCATTCAACACACAGCTGAGGGGCAGGCAGCCGTAGGCATGCTTTACCAATTAAATCGTGAGTGAGAAACCTAGCCCATCTAGCCCAGAGTGAGTTCCTGCAGCCTTACGAGACACGGCCATGGAGCTCTGACCTCGAATCATCCTGCTTAATTCACTGCAGTGTTCCTCTTTTTCTTTTTCTCTTGCTCCTTTTCTACTCTAGGTTGGCCGCAGAACTCCCCCGGCTGTTGTACTGTGCCCACCTCGCCATGCTGGCCTGTTTGCAGAGGAGGCAAAACCCTCAACCCCAGCACCCAGTGTGTGCCAGCAAGACCCTGGAGCCACCACAAGCCCTTGGACGGAAATGTAAGTTAACAAAGAGAGGGTGCGATGGAGGTCAGGAATTCTTGCCTGAAGCAGTGGAATGAGAACGACGTTTGTGTTTGATCTTCATGCTGAAGGACAGAAACTTGTTGTTAACCCTAACTGAGAAGTTACGAAAAATAGACTTTTCAGTTTCTGTTGTTGGCACTATTTTCTCTCAATACTCTGAGGAATTCTAAACACTTTCATTCACTTTGCACTTAGGCCTTGGAATGCTATGTTGTTTGGCTACTCATTGTGAGGGAGGCTGTTTAGCAGTGCTGATTGTGCAGTCGTGGCAACAGGGCCGAACAGACAGTGTTTAACGTGCCTCAGTGGCCCTGGGTGACCCTGAGGGTCTGTAAACATTTACAGTGTCTGGCCCTGGTTGTGCCGGCCGCATGTAAAGTGTGACAGCTGCTCTGTTTGCTCCCGAGCACCACCCTCTGTCCACCCACAAAATGGTGTAAAGGGACAGAGATGAGCCAGGGCTGAAAACCGCTAAGAGTGCTGGCGAAACTAGCTCTAACCAGTTTGGGATTAGAGAGAGCTGCAGCGGTCAAGCCTCTGGAAGGTGAACTTCTCGTTAACTTTGCTGAAGCTTTGAATAAGCCTTTTTTGTCTGACAAGTGGAGGAAAGGTCTTTCCTGCTTATTTAACACTCCTAGACTCTTTATTGGCCTTTGTTTACATGGCAGGGCTACGAGCGACCTCAAGCTGATTAAAAAGGCTGGCGGATGGAGAGCAGGGGAGTACTAACCTTGCAGTTTTTACCCAAGCTTACAAAGGCTTAGTGGAAATAGAAGGATCTGGACTTCTTCATCAGAGGAGCATTGTATCAAGCCTTTAACTAGCCTAGCCCTGTGAAAGGCTTGAAACTCTTGATTGGCGAAGAAATGAAGCACTGCCCAAATTCTTTTTCAGCTCCTCACTGTCCAATTAGCTACTCTTCAGCTCAGCATCACTTTCCAAATTCCTTATGCAGAGGAGAGAAGAATCATAAACAAAAAGGTGACTGTATAATATATGTACTCAGACTTTTTTTGTTGTTTTTTCTAGTCTGTGTGGATATGGAGGTGTATAGATGTGCATGAAACAGGGAGGAACAGAGAGATAAACAAAGCCTTGGGTGCATTTGGAAGGGTTAGCTCTTTAGATTAGTGAACCAACCACAAATCGCTAATGAGGTTTTAGAGAAAGAGGCACAGTGAAAGGGGGAGGGGGAAGGAGAAATTGTGAAAATAAAATTAGTGAAGGTAAAGATGAAGAGGAAGGGAGAGAAATGGAAGGAGTCTTCAGCAGTCTTCTTAATCGATTCCCTACTTCCAATTTTGCAGGATTAGCCCACTTCCTCTCAAGGTCCTTTATTGAAGAGCAGCCAGTGGGAGTCAGGACTCAAATCAATAGAGAAAAAGAACAGTCTCCAGCTTTCCCTTTGCCCTCCCTCTCGCTGACCCTCTCTGTCTAACTCTCCCTGTCACTCCCTCTCCTTCTCCACCTGTTAAACCCTTTGATTGAAGGACTACCGCAGTGACTGACTTGAGGTTCATAATGAGGATGTTTGAACATAATAACCTCCTTTCTGTCCTTGGACTGGAGGGAGGGGGAGGCAAGTGTTGGATTTCCACCATCGTGCACCACTTGGCCTCAATAAGGCAATTGTTTGTCCGGGCCTAGAAAGGCTGCAGAAAAGCAGACAGTGGGTCTGGCTGCAGAAGTGGGCACACTCCGGTCACCATGCTGAGCAGGTCCCATGACTGATTGGTCGTGGCCAAGTTTGTGCCAGAATGGAAAGGGTTTGTGGGTAAAATGACAGGGCTCTCAACAGGAAGCTGAATATAAGAATACACCCTTGAAATGGACAGTAAGTAAAAGTGCAGGAGGGGGATTACGTGGCAGCGAAGGTAGAGGCGAGCTCTGTCATTTGCATCTGCTTTCCTTTACACAAAAACCTGTCTGCATGTGTATGTGTGGGTGTGTGTGTCAGAGAAAGTGGAGGTGGGGTGGCAGAGCATTGGGATAAGAGGGCGAGGAGGGTTTTAGAAAAAGCCCCTGCATGCAGATGCCGAGTGGCTGCACAGTTCATTGATGCGACTCCCATTGAATCCCATTAAAAATCCCTCATACCCTCAATAAAAAAGGACTTAACTGGCTCTACCATCAGCTGGAAGCGTTCAGATCGGCTCGCCAGACAATCAATTTCCCCCAAGCGCACAGAGCTTAGCAGGAGAAACAGGAGGCGGAGAGCGGGATGTTTCCATTATCACAGCCCGCTCTGTGTCTGTGCTCAGGAGGGTGGGGTGAGGTACTGTAGAGCGGGGAGAGAAAGGAGGCAGGAGCAGAGAGAGAGACGGGGAAAGACAGACAAGTAGAGGAGAGAGAGAGAGAAGCAGAAAGGGAGACAGAGAAGCTGGCTTTTCAAAAAGCTATTGACCGCCTGCCCTTAAAAATATCATATTGGATTAGCCTCACAGGGCAGCCTTTTGATAGTTTTTTTCTTTGGCCGTAGAATTAAAAGGAGTGCGGAGCATTACTTGAATTATAAATCATAGGCACTTGCTTTCACTGCGCCCAAATTCCGCACATATGTGGTTGCACTCTCCAGCGCCAGCCCCTGTCATTTTTAATTAAATCCCCCCTTATGGGTGACATTTGTAGCTTGCCCCCTCCTTTGTCCTCCCCCTCCGCGTCTATCTACCACTGCCCTATATGGAGACATGAAAGGCAGAGACGGCAGCGGAGCCAGGACCTCTCATCGTGTTGTGCCCCACAGAGAGGGCACCCATCCAGGCAGATGAGAGAGAAAGGCCCTGCAGGGGGAGAGGGGTGAATGGATGCCACTGACCCTGGCCACCCTCAGCCGGTGGTGACCTCCCTCTCCACCCATTCCTTTCCTTGATCATCCTTCGATGTGGTCCGGAAGGTCCAGGGAACACGGGTGAGCGTTAAAGCCCCGCTCTCGGAGGGGAACGGGAGGCGGACCAGTCCAGTGAACACTGAGATGGCTGGACAGGAGGCCCAGCAGCCCCCACCACTACCCTGCCTCCCCTCTTGCCCAGACAGCAATTACTCTGTCGCATGTCAGCTAGAGAATAACAGGTCCAGAATCCTTCACTTGAGTAGTTGATGGGGGTATTTCTGCTGGCTATTTTCCAAAATAATATCTTTTCAAATTTCAGCAGGTTTTAATTTGTTTATTCATTCCTTAGCAGTTGCGTTTGTGCCAGCATGACATTTTGTAATGATGCAGTTGTCAAAATGGGTGTGCATATTTGCACATTTTGTGCAGACATGCTGTCAATGCTACAGTACCCTTGTTAACAAAACAGCTTACTGCCACTCCCATATTTGTCCAATGATTGGATCAGACTTTGGGCTAAACCTGGGTGTTCCCTTGTGTCTCTAACCTCAACAGGGCCTGGTTGCGACTCATGAGCACACAATGGTGATTTATAATTACTTTTGGTGTCACTGCACCTAAGCCTAATTAAAACAAAAATGATTTTCCTTTAAAGATGAATGCAATTCTACTTATGTCAAACACATAAAGCTACTTTTTTAAATTATTATTTAAAGCTAAAGCCACTCTTCAATCAACTGTTGTACAGCCCAGAATTTTTCTTGTAGCAGAGATGTGTACACACATTTACACAAGCACACCTGCAACCATAACCCTGTGTGACACCACCCGGGAGGCCCGGGGGTGCCAATCAGCCAGGTGTAGATGAAAAATTCCCAGAAGGCTTGGTATCCCAGGTTCATGCTATGTCAGGCCAGGTTCGGCCTTCTTCCAGCTTGATCGACAGAGACAACCTGGCCTTGTCACATACAGCCTTAGGACATGACATAGAGGTACACCTGGGGATTGTAGTTTTCCTAATAGCCCCATGCTTTTGCAGGCAGAGCTGCCAAAGCCATTAGTTTTCTTTGCTTTTAGCTGCTTCTCTTCCTAAGCCACATTGCCATTGGGAGGGAAATATGCTCAGGTAATGACCTGCTGCCACCTCTCCTCCACACTTGTCTGAGGCAGTACGAGACATAACAGTGGAATTAGCTGGCCGTATCAAATTGCACCACAATACTTCAACAACTACTATCCAAGGGGGAAAAGGGGGAGTTGGCAAGAAAGGGGAGGGAGGGGACTTTTTTAGTTGAATATTTAAACGTGGTCACTTGCGGCAGCAGAAATAACAGCCTTTACCCTGATTGCCTCAGTACCCTGGAGGTGGCGGGGGCTGGAGGGTGTAAAGCGAAACTGGGAAAAAAGGAATGGAGACTGCAAGGGAGAGCAAATCTGCATGCACTTGACCTTTTCCCGCTGATTGAACTACCTCATTTCTAACTCCCATTTGGAATTCCACAGAGGGTCCACAGAGACTGTCATTATTCCACTGTCTGCAGCAAGGAAGCAGAGGTCACGAGGTGTTTTTTACAGTGCAAGGTGATTGACAGCTATCCACGTCTTCCTCCATAACTCATCCACGATTCCTATTTATGCAGTTTCATTTTGAGGAATCGCTGGCTTTGCATAGCTGCACTGATTGTGTAATTTGCACTGCTGTAATATTGCTAGATTGTGAAAAGCGGAGAATTTTGAGTCGCAGTTTATTTCAGAGAGACGGCCATATGATATTAGTTGTACATATCTTACCTCATGCATACCACAGCCTCTTCTGTCGTGTTGGCGTCTGATTGCTGGCACACAGAGAATCATTTCCGGATGGTGACATCCAGCAGAGCCATGCCTTCCCTCTGCCCTCTGCCTTCTGCTGTGAACACAGGGGGTGAAGCAATCTTATTGCCTTGAGAGGTGAGCTTGAGGAAAAGGGACTCTGGTGTAGTTTTGGTCGCAGCAGGACTTGGGTTCAAAAACAGGTTCCTTGTTCCAAAGCCTCCGAGCTGGCATTTGGGCGTCCCAGGTGCAAGGCAGCGACACCCTCTGTCTTCGCCTGCCAGAAAGTGGGGGTGGGTTGGACGATCTGAGCGAGGGTACAGAGAGTGTCTGCAGGCTCTAGCTGTCCCACAGGAAATGATCGTGTCTTCATAAAGCTAAACCCAGCACAGCCTGGCTGTGAGAGGCGTTCAGGAGGTTTGGCACACTCCTGGCAGGATATTTTGTTTTTGAGCATGGACGTCTTAACAAAACTTAAAATAAAAACGGAATTTTGGTCCAGTAATTGGACTTTAAAAGTGTGCGAGTTGGAAGAAAAGTTTGCGTTTTTTTTAACCAGACTTCAAGCCATTAATTGCTCTATTTCTGTCTGGTTGCTTCATCCAAATGAAAATACTACAGCAGATTCGAAAGTTTAAATCAAGATATTATTATTTACCCTCTTAAATTCTACTAAACTGGCAATATTTTGCATAAAAGTAGTCCTCTTTGGAGGATTCACCAGCATTTAGTTTTAAGTGAATTAGCCAACGCATTTTAACCTCATAGCTATTATTGAGATTCACAGAGTACTTATTGATCAGTATGTTATTGCACAAGTTCTTTGAAGGGTGTAAACATGATTAGAAAATGCACAAGAAGTCATGTGTGAGCAATTTGAAATTAGAGAGCCATTAGCATTGTGTAGTTTTGGTTTGAACCAGCAATGCACTTTTAATACCATTCCTGCCTTTGGTTTTTCATTCTGCCTAAGCAGTGCAGAGGTTTTGGCAGAGAGAGTATGGGAGTGCAAACTGACCACAGCACAATAATCAAATCATTGCTCCACTGGGACATTTAACTGCAGTCTGCTGTTTACTCATTCTAATGAAGCCCATTTTTGTCATTTTAGCATCTTCATATTTGAATATTTACTTACATAGTTTAAGATTTGACGCCATGGTCTGACCCTAAGGTTTTATCCTAGACCTCTTGCTACAACCCTCTTCCATGGTTCCTTAAAGACTTTAGAGACTATCCCCAAGAATCAGTTTCCCCTAACCAATCACAATTCAAAGGACAATCTGCAAACTCAGATTGTCAGATTGGTCTTCAAATGAAAGTGGCTTCTCAGGAAATTGATCATGGCAGTGACCAGATGGTGCCAGTGATACAAATATACAGGTTTCATTTAGAGGAGTGCATTGAGTAAGAAACAAAACATTTACTTGCAAGAATACAACTCAAATTTGATATCAGTAATAGTTTGTAGTGGCCTATAGTCACTTCTTTTTATGCAATAAAAATGAATCTATTAAATAATAATGAATAAGAGCCATGGGTCTGCGAAGACCATACAGCAGTCAGTATGTTGCTTCTACACTACCTGTTACATCATCTAATGGTGCTTTCACTTGCACTCAGACTGCTTGGTGAATCTCGCCAGCAAGATAGTGGGTGACGATCTACTCACAATGTTCTTGTAATGCATTTGTATCTCATTTTCTCTGTTAACTTTAAGGTGTCATCGATCTAACTTACCACATAAACTATATAAACTAATTTTGTCGCTTTGGTGACGGGGTTCCTTGACACAGTTGTGCATCATTCATGCCAATAAAGCATACTGAATTCAGTTGAACTGAACTTTAATACTTAAAACAAGTTTTTAAGTTTGACCACAGACCCATAGTTGGATAAGATGGAGCCTTATTGATGAAAAATAAACATTAAAACATTCAGCTTTAAGCGATGGTTAACATTATAGAACACTGCATCTATTAAATCCTTCCTTCAAAAACTCCACTGACATTAAATCTTTTACAAATTTTGATTAATCTTTTTGACAACGTTCTCATTTATGCATGTCCTTTCAATGGTTCTCTCCTCTCCTCTCCTCTCCTCTCCTCTCCTCTCCTCTCCTCTCCTCTCCTCTCCTCGGCATGTGTACTGCCTTGTTGTCTGTGCAGTGTTAAATATTAATTGGGAATCAGTGGAGGACTTGTCTCCTAAATGATAGAACAGAAGGGCCCAGGCTTGCCTCAGGCAGCCTGCAGGCGCCTTTCTTCTTCCATTTACCTGCAGGCCTGCGCACCAGCACTTCCTCCAGTTTGACAGGCCTGCCCAGGCCCCTCCAGCCTTCCTTCATCTCTCCATCTCTCTCCCGCTCTCTCTCCCTTACCTCCCCGTCTCCTCTGCTCTGTGCACTGGTTCCTTTTCTTGTGCTTATGTGCTTACGATCTTTACCTCTGGGTTTTTCTTTTTTACTCCAAAACTGTGTGTGTGTTGTTGCTGTGTCCATTTGTGTTTGTGCATGACTCTGAATGCTGCTGGCTCTTTGCTGTACATGTAGCCCTTTGAGAAAATGGTGTCACAGCGTGGCATATTCTCTTAAAGACAGAACAAGGAGGGCCTGACATAAATCTTTCAGGTCAGGTTTTTAGCTTGTTGGGTTTTTTTCTTGGCTCTGTGTCCCGCATTGCTCTCTGGCTCATCGCTGAATGGTTTAATCTCTGTTTCCTCTTCCTGATGTCTCCCCATAACGGGCCTCATAGTTTGTCTTTCTGTCTTCCGTGAGCTGTGTTTTGTTCCTCTCTATCAGCCTTGTCATCTGGAGAGGTGTACCAAGACAAAACAAAACAACTGGAGCCGTCTGCTCCTTTGTTGCTCTGGCTGGCTCTAACTTGTGGATGACCCTTTTGGATGGAGTTAATTAAGCTGTCGAGATTTGTTTTGGAAATCAAACCAGTTTAACCTGCTGTTTTATTCTCCCTCTCTATCTGTTTTCAGCAGAGCACAGCTTTTCACAAGGTTCACTGAAGGTACGCTGTGAAGCAGCAGGGCTGAATGTAAAATGGGAAGAACCTGGGGAAGGAAGGAGGAGAGGGCAGCAGAGAGGAATGGATGTAAATGGAGGAGAGTAGGAGGTGGAGTTGACTTTGATGCCATAGGAATGAGTTCACAGGCTCATGAGCACAGGCCTAATCGCACATGACAATATCGGCTGGTGTGCCAGTCGCAGCACATAACCACCCCGCTGCTTGTGCTGACTCGGGGTATTTGCTGATAAAGCTCTGCTTTCTAGACCATGCTGTATGCACAATGAGGGTGGCCCAGGCAGGCCTGAGGGCTGGCTCATCACAGAACCTGCTTCTATACAGAACCGTGCACTCAACTAAGCCCTTTGGCAGGCCTTGATTATTAAACAGAAAGCAATTTTTGCGATGAATATAGTTATTTTTTCCATTAATCTATTATGTTGCCCATCCAGCCCCATAAATTATTGCAAATGGAAAGAGCCTGGTGAAACTTGTTCCTGAAATGACGCTGTGGCTGTGAGCAGCTCTCTTCACAGTGTGAAATATTCAGGACGGTTATTTTTCCATTGAAATGCCTTTTTTTTTTTTTCTTTGTGGTGTTGGCTGTCATGGGAACAAACACAGAGCTTGTTCTTTTTGTTTGGGTGTTGTTTTTTTTAAATTAATTTTGTTGTTGTTGTTGTTTATGAAATTCAGCGTGTAGTGTGAGGTAAACATGTTGCCCCAGTTTTTCTGTTTGTTTGGTGCACGGGTGTCCTACAAAAGGCCTGACACGGCTGCTGCCGGCCTGCATTCCTTTGCGGCTCAAAGAGGACTAAACTACCCACTGGTGTTGTGTTGACCAGACTCTCAGCTAGATCATTAGTAATTAACATGTGCAGTGATCTCCTGAATTAAAGGGAGGCTCATCTGCTTAGTTCCCTTTCATGCACATTAAGATATCTTCCCCTAGACTCTAAGGCTCCTGCCTAAATAGCTTGTCATATTGTAAGATATTTCAGAAAGGTCAGTGTTGATAATAATGTCTTAATTCCTTTGAGAGGCAGCAGGTCTGCTCTGGTGCTGCCAGTGGTGTTAATGGGGCAGGAATGCAGGGCGAGTGCTTTCCCACGCTGTTAGTTTTCTTCTGCTGGGTGCGTTTGAGATGAGGCTCTGGGCTGGCAAGGCTCTGCTAATGCAGCCAGAGTGCAGACAAATGGAAAGTGACACTTGTGTGTGTAGAATGGTATTTGTGGTGACGCTTTGACTACAGATAATAAAGTGTTCGCCCTGAGGTGATTTCGCCCGGCAAGCACCCCAGATGAAACTCACTTACTCAGAGAGGGAGACAGAAGAGACTGAGAGGGGGATGAAGAGACAGAGGAGACGGAGAGGAGGATGAAAAGACAGAGAGGGGGATGAAGCGTGAGAGGAGCACAAAGAAATGAAAAGGATGGGGAGAAACAAGAGAAAGCGGTGAAAAAAAGATCCAAAGACATGCAGAGGGAGAGTCAATGTTTTTTTATGGGTCAGAGGGCAACGCTATTATTTCAGAGAGTGGTGGGTTTTAGAGGTCAACACACTCAGGCTGAGAGTTGTCCTTTTTTCAGACTAAATTGTGTTTATTCACCTGTTTGGTGGTTTTTAATAAGAAATCAGTTAGCTTGCAGCTAATTCTGATTTATGGATTTTATTGATGAATTGCTATTGATGTTATTAAAGAGAAAAAACATCAGTTTCATCGAGAGGGTAAAATATTAGAATTAGTTGTTAGTGGGATCTGTGTGTGTGTGTGTGTGTGTGTGTGTCTGGCTGGCAGGCCATGTGTACAGAGGAGTCCTTCAGGATCAATCAGTTCTCAGTAATTTCCCCTACAGCCCATAAAAGCCAGGTCTGTCTAGAAGGAGCATGAGGCTGCCACATCAAACCAGCTAATTAATTTTCATAGCTGATTCAGTAACATCTGGCTTTGGAGATAAATTCTAATGAGAAAATGTAAACACGACAGTGTCCTGATGGTATAATATTTCACATTTCTTTGGTAGAAACCTTTATAATAGAAATCCAATTAGCAGTTTTGATTTGGACACGTTAGCCGCATATGTAAAACATTAAAAAAAACGTGTAACAACATGCGGAACAGAAAGTGAAAAACATTTCTGTTTTTCTGCTGCTCCTTTTCACTGTTATCCAGTACCTGTGGACCCCATCTCTGTATCAGCGTACTGTATTTACCGCACACGTGTGCCGCTTCACTGCAGGCTAAACAAATGACCTCATGCTGCAGTGAGGAGGAAGCCCAGATTAGTCTTTCAGTTTAGTATTTCTTCCATCTGCTTGTGTGGAAAATAGATAGATTAAATCTTGGATGAGATTGTCTTTAATGAAATGAAAGATTAAATGTGGGAGTTTTGTCCAAGTTTTGCTTAAATCTATTTTAACAATGAAATCCATTTTTGACATGGTGCCATGCCTGCGTGCCTGTGAAGGATCAGTGTGCAGATTGCTTTAACATTCTCATTATCCGCTTTGCTATTTGTGAAACATGTTGGCAGGTTAAAAGCCCAATATGCAGTGCAGTATGGTATCCCCTGTTGAAATATCTTGTCCAGCTACTGCTTTTATTTACATAGAAATTAATTTGATTAGAGAAATAATTTTCTTGTAAGTTTGTGTGCGATGTTTGATAAAGTGACGGCAACTGGAAACAAAAAGCTGCGTTAAATAAACCGATTTTGATTCAACAAAGTCGTATTAAAAAAACATCCAATCAATAAGTCATGAAGTATTTAGAAAAGAGTTATCTGGTGAGCACATTTTTGTTTCCACTGCCTCACAATATGCATTTGTTTGATGATTGTGATGACACAAGCAGCTGCTGAATTCAGACAGCTCTATCCTCTGAGAAATCATTGCAGTGATTGATTTTTATCTTTGCAATTATAGATAGCAGAGGCCTGACAAATAATTGCCTGGATTTTTTTTCCTTCCCTGTGTTGTTGCACAGAAAATCAACCTTGAGATGAACAGAGAGAGATGAGTGCTTGTAAAAAAAAAAAAAAGCTTTTTTGATATCAAGCAAGCAGCAGGGTTTCCTTTCCCCTCACGTGCACTTGAATTGATTAGTACTTTGGTTGAGGGCATATTCAACATGTCTGCCCCCCTGCAAGGCTGCTCTACCCTGTTGATCAGTGGCTCATACATGAGCTTCCTCTGCTCTCTCCCTCTCCTCAGGAAGCTCCTGTGGGGCACCGAGGCTTTGATTGACTGGCGGCTGAGTCCACAGGACGCCTCTATTATTATCATCTCTACCTCGGCAGAGGGGCGGGGGTCTATGTCCAGGGGGTCTGGACGAAAGCCCCTGCTTTGTGTGCCCGATAGTCAATTAGAGGCAGCGCTCTGCCGGAGACGAGTGGGATGCAGGGTTAATTGCAGAGGACCAAACAGCTGGCTCTATCAGGGCCCATTGTGTTTGCAGCAGTTGTCACGGCAATTGAGGCCTGGCTGTAATCGCTGACTAATCAGCCTTGTGCCAGATGACACCTCCATTAGCACAAGGCAGGTATTGTTCAGGACGTGAAGCTGCCTCTGGCTTTCCCCAGCCTGCCCATCCTTTTACAGCAAGTTAAGGGACGCTGATTCTATCTGCTAAGAGATAAACAATAGCCACAGGTCAAGGGTTCCTTCAAGGGACAATGCTGTTCAGCCTGCCCCGTGCTTGACAGGTCAAACCTTTTCCAAGCTGGGAGATTGTGATGTGAAGGATTTGAATTGCCATGAATTATTAATTTGAATAAATTTATTACAGTGAGATTAATGGCTGACTGTACATTAGTGCAGGAATGGGCTGCGAGAGTGTGGAAAAGGAGCATCCCGCCAGCCCAGTCCTCAAAAAGACAACCCAGATAAATGAAGAGCAAAGGCGAAGAAAAGAGGCCCAGCACACATGAGTGCATATAGGTTTACGGTATATATGCTGAGTATTTCGAGGACGTGCTTTTACTTAATGTGGACTGTCATTATGAGGGGAAATGGTTCCCAGCGAAAGTAGCGGGTGCTGAACTAAGACTGACCTCTCGCTTTCTTTCGTCTTCCTGGTCATCTCTGTTCCTGTAGTTTGCCCTAACCTCATCACAGGCTGCTCTGTTTGTTTGGCCGTAGTCTGAGTGTATTACACACACTCGTTGTTCTGTGAAAACCTAATTGCAGTTCAACCAAATGGTCCTCTTCCTTCATCTAAACAAGTGCTCTTCTCCCCTGCTCACCAGTGTGCATGGTCAGAGGGGATCAAAGCGTGTGGTAAGTAGGGACGTAGACTTTGCAGGAGTGAGTGAGGAAATGCTGAGGGCTTTTTGATGTTTTGGAGCGTTTTCTCCGCTAATAAGAAGAAACTTCTCCAACCTGCTCATAATTTTAGAACACTTGGAACACTAATAAATGGGAGCAAGGGCATCTCAGGCAGTTCTCTCAGACTTTTTCCTCCGCTTATTCATTTAAACCTCTAATTAAAATGCAAAGCATTCTCGTGGTCCTCTGGATTTGGTGCTGCACTCTCGCACAGCCTCTGACTCCCTATCTCCTCTCCTTTTTTTTGCTCCTCTCCCCTGCTACCCCTCCTCTTTTCACCTCACCTAACTCCATGCTCTCATACTCTCTCTGTCTGCCTTTGCTTCTTGTGATCAACACAATTTGACCTCTCACTTGGAAGAAGTGCACAGAATTTAATGGATTTTTTACAGTCTAATCTAACCAGTTCCCTCTTTATTGCTGTTTTGTACCCAGTGGACCTCATCTTTACCAGGCCTCCCCCCTCTGCCGCCTCTTCCACCGTCACACCAAGAAAATTAGTTCATCAGAATTCAAAATGTACTGCTGGCTAATTAAAGGAGTGTTAATTGAGTGTTCAGAATTGGGTACCCCCTTCACCAAATGCACACAGACACACACACACAGAGCAATCACACAAAAAGCACACACGCAATCACAGTGACAGCACCGGGTACACCAAGGACGTTGCGCTTGGGGAGTTTCATGCCAATCAAAAATGGAGAGAAAGGAGAGTGCCCATCCTCCAAGTGAAATGGGATTTCTAGATCATATCATGGCCTATTGCAGCTCAGTTCAGTGCTGTGCTGCCATGTTATCCAATCCCTGCCTTGCTATCTCTGTCTGACCGCTGGAGAGTGGAGCACTGCACAGATAGCCCCTCTCTCACGGCGTGCATCGTGCTAATGAGGGGTGGCATTTAGAGATGTGCTGCTCTGACACATGGGCATTGTGTGCCAGGCACTGGGTGATTAAGGACGAAGGTCAGCCCATTAATTGCCTCCCTGCCATCTCCGCTCCCTGGCGCGTGATCTCTCAGTACTAATGCATGTGTTTGCCTGAGCTTTTATCTAATCTCCAATGCAGTTCAATCACACTATGCTTGGTTTGTTTACATTCCTTTCATGTGAAAGTTTTTTTTCCGCTCTTACTTCTTTTCAAAGCAGCGCTTGCCCAGGTTTTGCTGTTCATTTACTGTGAGCTATTTCATGTGCTTGTGAGTGCACATAGCCTCCTGCTCTCAGGAAGGGAAATAGCATATTCTTCCATCCCCAGGGGAAATAATTAATCCTTACAAGGCTGTCGCATGTTGAAATGAAGCGAGTGTGAAGCATTTAGCCCAGGAGGCATTGCAGGCTGTCGCCCGCACAGGCACCTGTTGTTGTCCCTGCCCTACATTTCATGAGAGAGCGCTGAGCAGAGGATAACAACATGCTCCACTGATGGCAAATGAGACACACAACTGCCGATGCAGGTGTGTGTATGCATGCGAATGTGCCTCCCCCCATTTTTTCCCCTGTTTTTCTGCATGATGTTTGCATGCACGACCACGCTAGAGAGTGTGCACAGGTGCAGGAAACCCCCCCTCCCACCTTATGAGGAGGTAAGGACTCGCACAAAGGAGGCAGTACTGGCGGCCTCAGAGGGTGTTTATCAGCCCGCACCATCTGTATGCTGCTGCTCATTGCTATGATCTACTGCAGCCTAAACCAATAAGTCACAGAGCGCCAGCCTAAAAAGAGACTCACTCCTTTAACCTCCATGTCCTCACTTATAGACTTACTGCTCTGGAGGAGAGAAATGCAGAGACCCCGCACATCAAACACACAGTGTGAATAACAATGTGTGTATGAGAGTGAAATATGCTCTGGTTTGTGGCCATACTTAGGTTACTGTAATCAACTTTGCTATAAAATTTTTACCGTGGAACTTTTTAAAGAGGAAGCCAGAATCAGAAGCATCCAGATGCTCATTTGCCTCCTCCTCCTCCTCTTCTTCCTTTATGCCCATGGGTTCTAATAACCGGAAGCCTTTGTGGAGCTGAGATGGGTTTTGTAGGCCTGAAAGGCCTCTAATCCCTGTGGCCTGTGAAGTGTGAAACCCTTTGATGCCAGGTTGGTGTGCCAAAGGCTCTGCCTATTGACAAACAAGGGCCAAGCTGGGAAAAGACGGAGGGAGAAGGCTTTCTCCTCTCTCTCTCTCAGAAGAAATGCAGGCTCAGGCATGGAAAATATGGGCTCAGTCAGTGAGAAGGAATAGAATTAGCCACCCTTTAATGAATTTCCTGGCTGTTTTTATAGTTTTTTTCCTCATGTGGCAGTAATTAGGTGGAATGATGGGCATACTGCAGCTGGGGGCTTATAGGGGCGGCAGGGCACAGGCCCTTGATATGCCTGAAAGCCAAGTATCTTTCCTCATTTAGACCATGTGATGATCAAAGATGTTTTTTTGCCCTCATGTAAAGATGATCAGAAAAAATGCTGCCATCCATTTGCATGTGGACCAGCAATGTGCTTTGAAATGAGCATGTTTTTTTCTTCTGAGCAAATAAGTCTTCTGTCAGTTTTCCTCTGCAAGTCAGAACATCAAAGCAAATGGCACTGCTGTCACCAGGGAAGCAGGGCTTTGCCTCAGTAAGGTTGGTTAGATCTTAGATAGGCTAGCCTGGCATACTCAGACAAGCCCATTAGAATGACACTCTAAATTAAAATTAAATAATTAATGTCAGCACTTTTTTTTTCTTTCTTTTACAAAATTTAAAGCCTAATTTGATGCCATAGAGTTTCTGGTCTGGAAAGCATGTTGCCTGTCGGATGAAACAACACGCGTATAATAGTTCAGGCACTAAATTTGGCTTGGAATATTCACAGTTTCTCCAGTCTGCTGTTAAATTCCCAATTTATTTCTTTTATGATATGGATCTTGTGGATTTAATCATTTTCACAGTTGGAGACCCATAGGGTTGTTGAAATGAACTCCCCATGCTTTCTGTAATGGGAGCAAAGAAATGAGAATTGTGACTACTTGGCTGTGGAGTCTCTTTAAAATGATTTTGCAATCGGAAAGCAAATGGAGTGAGTCCTAGTCACAGCCTGCACCCTGCAGACTGCCTTGGGTCGCCAGGACATTTGCTGACGGCACAGTTATGGCAGTTAAATTTTTGTGCATTTTGTTAGCTTTTGCATAAAAAAGTCATTTTTGAAGGGGTTGCAAGTCATTTGTGGCAGCTGATATATTGCTTGTAAATTGAGTTCTTTTCCCACCCCCATACCCTTTTTGTTGCACTGAGCTAAGTAGCCATGAAATTGCCTGAATAATGTTGTTTAAATCCAATCTCACTGCAGTGCCTCACCTCCGTGCCCAGCCCCCCCCCCCAAACAATGACACATGGTGGGGTTTTTAGAAATTGCATTTTTTCCTGTTTGCCACCTCAGTTCACAATGGCCAACCCTTGGTTCAATGACCGAGGACCATCGCCAGTCTCACTCAACACCAGTGTCCAATTGATTTTTGAAATGAGTGGTTTCACTGGTCAAACCTTAGAGAGAATTTGGACGTAAAGTAAGAGGAAAACATTTGCTATACTGGCGTCTATTTATCTTTTTTTCCTGTTCAATCAAGCATTTTTGTGTAGTTTTTGTAACATCAATTTATATTACAAGGATACGGAGGCCCGCTTTTTACTTCTCTAACCTCATACTGGAAATATTTCATTGTCACGTATGAGCATACCATTTGTAAAACTAATGTTTGATTTATTTCATCACTGAGTTTATGTTTTTCTGCCTTTTTAACAAATACTTTCAGCAAAAAAAAAAAATATCACTCAAGTATTCTGGACTTGGCTCTGCTCTCATGTAGTTCACCTTAACCAGGCTACTAATTCCCCATGGATTTTTAATAGGTTTTTGCTAGGGCCTCTCATGTACTCCTGGACTGAATAAAAAATGTGAAAATTCTGTGGCCAAGGGTAAGACCCAGTAAGTGATAGCACTTATAAATCTCAAATGTGCCACTGCAATTAAACAAGCTTTTATCCCCTCCCCTTCATCCCTCCTTGCCTGGTATCCAAGGCTAACCCAATTCAATGCTAAAGAGAGTCCGAATTAATTTCACAATGCACTGATTTAACAGCGCCTAAGGTACCAGGCTTTGACAGAATGAGTTTTTAAAAAGATCCATTTGTCTAGGGATGAACTTCCACAGGAGGGTGAGAAAATGAGATGGGAGGAAAGCTCAGATGGAGGACGAGAGAGAGAACGCAAATGAATGCCAGCCCTCATTTACAATTTTCAAACTCTGTGTGGGTTTGCTCTGAAGTGTTTCTGCTGTTTGTAATCTTGTGTTATTCGCCTGCTCTTGTGTCACGATGACATCTTTTAACCTGCTTTCAATCTAGCCGTGGTGCTGCTGCCAGATCTTACTATTCCAGGAGAACAGTGGTTATTACAATTGATTGACCCGGCTTTGTGAATGCCATTGCTGTCAGGCTCTTTGATATTTCTGGTAATTAAACCCCAGGTCTGCTGTTCGCTTCTTCTACGGGCATTTGTTCATTTCAGTCATTCTTTTTTTCTTCTTTTTTGTGTCTTGCAGGTGAACTAGTAGTGCCCACACACTCCCCTCGCTACCCCACTGCAGCAGAACTTGATGCCTATGCTCAGAAGACAGCCAACAGCCCGCTGTCCATCAAGATCTTCCCCACCAACATCAGGGTTCCCCAGCACAAGCACCTTAACCGGACTGTAAATGGATATGACACCACAGGCCAACGCTATAGTCCCTACCCACACCTCCACACAGGGGGCTACCAGGGTCTCCTTGCTATTGTTAAGTCCTCCTCCTCGTCATCGTCATCATCGTCAACATCCACCTTCGTCTCTTCAAAAGGTGTTCTCAAGAACTCCGAAGGCAGACGGACTAAGCTCTCTCCAGCCCACATAGCTGTTGCCCCATACCCGCCCCCTAGTAGTAGCACTTTAGCCAGTGGCCATGGCCAAATGGTATACCACACTGGGCCCTCAAAGCCTCCAGAAGGCCCCAGACTGTCAGTGCCCCCAAATGTCACTGTAGCTGGCTCAGTGATCCCTGTAACGGGGGGCCGAGGCCTGGCCTTGCCCACGCAATCCAACCTTCCCTCCATTCAGAGCATCATCTATCAGATCAACCAACATTGCCAGGCCCAGGCTCTGCAGCAGGTGTGTCAAGGGGCTGCCACCGCACCATCGAATTCCAGCCCTTCCAAGCAGGGCGCGGCTGTCATGGGGGTCTCTTCTAACTCCTCCGGTGGAGGCTATGTGGTAGGAATGGGTCCCCAGGCTAACATGGTATATACAGGTCAGGGGCTGCCGGCTCAGAACTCAGAGGCGATGAAGACTGGTGTGTACGCAGATGGTATGGACTACATACTATGGCAGAAGCAGCAGCAACATCAGCAGCAACAGCAGCAGCAACAGGCTGTGCTCCGCATGTACAGTGGAGGCAGTGGAGGAGGGGGCGCCATCAGCAAGTCCCCGGAAACTTGTGTTCCAGGAGGAGGGATTATGGGTGCCCAGGTGTCCTCCTCTTCTTCTAGACCTTACCACCTGACTGCCAGTGCCAGTGGAGGAGGCGGGCTGGACAAAGTCAGCTCTTCCCCTTTGAACTGCGTGGGTATGCACGGAAACTTCTCAGTGGGTCAGTACTTTGCGCCACCGTGGAACAGCGTGCTGGTGACACCTGACAGTGACTGCTACAATCCCCAGGAGCTTTTGGGCACCTCCACCGGAGGGCCGGCCACAGGGCACAGAGAGATGGGCTACCCTCACCACCATCACCACTATCACCATCACCACCCTGCTATAGACAGCGGGGGAGGTTTGTGCTGCAGCCTGCCCAGCAAAAGCTTGTGCAACACGTCTGTGCTGAGCAGCAGCTTGCAGTCTCTGGAGTACCTGATCAACGACATCCACCCACCCTGCATCAAGGAGCAGATGCTTGGCAAAGGCTACGAGACTGTGTCTGTGCCACGTCTCTTAGACCACCAGCATGCACACATCCGCCTCCCTGTTTACAGATAGAGGGGGAAGTAAAGGAAACGAATCAAGAGTTGTGAATTTGTGAAGATTCTCCAAGTTTAAAAAACAAAACAAAAAAAAAAACCAGATGTTTTTTTTGGGAGGGGGGGCAGGGGGTTGATGCGAGTGCCACTGCTTTAACTAGTGTGGGTGCTTAGAGAAGAGCAGTTGTCGTGCTGTGTGGCCCTAGGTTTGGTGGTTTCAAGGTAGGCTGTGGAAATCCCAAATACAAAAAGTGGTAGTGATTGCCAGTGGGAATGAAAAGGGATTTCATGATTCTCCTGATGTTCCAGCTTGTGGTTTGCCAATAGGATTTTGAATTAATTATATTTTTTGGTCTCCTGTTTTTGTTTTGTTTCTTGTTTTTGTTTTTTTCTCATGCCTGAACTTGTTTTGACCAGAATCATAGCTTGACATGAAGTGCATAAGCCACTTGTATCCCCATTCTAAATACTAAGGATGAAGCTACTGTGTAGGTTGTCACTGAAATGGTCACAAAAGGGCCAATATTTAGGGCTGCTCTCAAAATCCAAACTCTGTAACAGTACACACACGTGAACACCTACAAAAGACAAAAAAACAAAACATGTACTGACAAGTGAGAAGACTATAGGCTGTACTCGGGTGTTATGTACAAGGATCATAAGGTTGAGTTAAAAGGCTAGTACGATATTAGTTATTATTGCTGTTATAATAATTGATACATAAATTGCACTGCTTGAATTTTGTTAACTTTGAAGTTTGGAATTGGGTAGTTTGGATATGATATATTTAAGAAACTTGAAAAACTTGAACCTATTTTTTGTTGTTTGATATATTTGTAGGTATATTATATGTATTTGGCTGCTATGGGGAAAAGTGTCTCAAATGCTTTTTTTTTTTTTCAATTTAATTTTATTCTTTTCCACTTTTTGTTTTGATGACTTAATAATTTCTCCTCTGGCTGACGTGCAGTTTCTTATGTCCTGGTGTGAGGCATAGTTGCTGCTTTGGTTCTGTAAGAACCTGTTTGGAGAGCTGTTTTTTTTCCTAACCAACACTGGAATCATACAATACAATAAATACTTATTTAAAAAGAAAACATTGCAAAAAAGAAAAAAAAACATTACAAGAAAAAGAATTGTTACAATGAAGAATGTGACTGGGAGGTTATCTGCATAACCTTACATGTATGTTAATGCGTGTATGTGGCTGAGTGCATGCGTGCGTGCTTTGTCTTTTTCTTTTTTAAATTTGTGTTCTTCAAAATCCTCAGACTTTTTTTTTTTTTCTTCTTCTCAAATTCTGTCATTACAAGATTTTTACCACCAAGACCGAAAGACTGAGTCACCGGTCCCATAAACATTATATCTGCATAATGTACGGGAGATGGTTTGCAAATTCAACCCCTCTTATTTAATTTTTATTTTCGGAGGCTTTCGATTTTCAGTGGAGCTAGAGAGCATTTTCTCACGTGACTCCTTTATGACTGTATTTACAGCACTACAGCCTCTTCATCTGTCAGGTGCTATCATCATGAGAAAGTGGTGGAAACAAATGGAGATCATATCTTCGGGGTGCTATTCACCCCTAATCCTGCAAACAAAAACAAATGAAAACAATCATGCCCTGTCCTCTGGCATCAGATGAAATGAGACTCAAAGCTCACTGCTTTTCATTGTCCATTTCAGCCCCTGGTTGGGATGCGTTTAGCCGAGGCCAGTCTTAACTTGATGATTCAGAGCAGTGAAATATTTATTATGACTGTGAGATTCCCTTGAATGTACTGCACTTAAATTACTGCGATGTTTTATTGCCTTGTGGGACTCAAGTGAAAGAGAAAAATTGGATCAGTGCAGCAGTCCTCTGGTCTTAAATTAGCATTTCTTTTGTCAGTCAAATTTGAGTAGTAAATTGAATTTATTAACTGCAGAGGAAGAAAGAACCAGAGCTTTGTTGTGGGGAAATACTGGCATTAGTCTAGATTTATGAAGTGCAATTATTATGACTGTATTAACATTTTTTTTCTCTGAGCTTACACCAAAAAAAATGTAAACTACAGTTGTCAATACATTCCCAATGTACCACATCCCTAATCCTTATCCATCTTTTGTTTTGAGGTGTAAAATAAATTTCTTTAAAAATTTATTCAGAAGCCACATTTCGGCTTTGAAGTCTGTGATTATTTTTTAACATGTGACCTCTAAAAGGCAGTGGGAAGCTTGGGATATTGTTACAGCAGCTCTGTGAGACCCAGAGTGGAATACGGTGTGTGACATCGCTCGGATAATGTGCTGTAATGATAAACGTAGTAGTAGCAGTGCATTTAGATCATCGTCTTTTAAATGTTTACACTTTGGCCATCCAAAGATACGGGACAGACAGCACTGCTGAAAAACATTAACCGTTAATACTGAAATGCGGCGGATATTTAAAAGAAGAAGAAGCATCGTTGTGATTTGATCTTTTCCCTTAATTATTAACGATGAACCTTAAATTTTGAGGTAATGGTGTTCGTAGGCATGCCACTGTATCTGAAAGCTGACAGAGATTCCAGTCTAAAGAGTACCAAGCCCCTTGGCTTAAATTTGCACAGTAAGCCTCTTTAACATTCCAGTGAAATTTTTCATGTTGTTTCAACAGCTTAATGCCCCAGCCGCGGTCTGATTCCAGCATATTTTCTGTCTTGTAGAAATATTTTGACAGATTTACAGATACATCCCTTCCCAAAATCCCTTCCGTTTGGCTTCGGCATCCAAGCATTAAACCCTGTCACATGATGTTGAAGTGAAGAGGAGACACTTGAGGCAGTGGAGCTTCTAGTGTCTGGCCTTTCCCACCAGTGGAGGTCTGAGGCACCAGGCCTCTCTACTAATGGGAATATTGGGTGACGTCTGGCTACAGGACACAGCCAGCAGAGAGTATTCATTCAGTCAAAGGGTTGAAATCAAACACCTTTCAAATAGTAAAGGATTTCCTCTTAGATACTGAGAGAAATCTGGCCATTTGAAGCCAACTTCAGCCGAATAAACAGCAAAAATCCACGTGAATACGATCATTTGTCATTTAGAAAAATACAAAGTTAAAAACAACAACAGTTTTATTTAGCGTAAGGTGACTCTGTGCCTTTGTGGCCATCGTTCATTATGTACAGGCTCCAAACTGTCTGTCCCCTTGGTCCTTTACACACATTAATGAGCTTCTATTGATGGGATGCATCTTATCCCTGGAACTGTGGTCCATTCCTCTGTTCCTGATTTGGACAATGGACGCTTAGCCCATATTAGGATAATAGAATTAAATTTCAAATAGATTTGTGCCTGGGCTGATCCAGCCATGGCTCACTCAGCTGCAGAGGCAGAGTGGCATATGGCATGTCATTATCTAAGCCCACCCTCCCCCTGTCCGGGGCCAACTGGGTTCAGCAGTGCTTAAACAAACTGAAGGTTAGGACTGGCTGGCTGGCGTTAAAGAGGAGGATAGAACGGTTTTCTGTGGGTGAGTGGGTGGGGGGAGGCTGCTAAATCACAGCCTCCGCGGCTTCTCTGAGGGCCTCAGCACTGGCACCTGGGCTCAGAGGCCTGCTTTAAAGGCTGGGCTGTGTTTGATCGAGGGGATTTGTTTTCTGTTGGATTATATATGGTTATATGGTTGTTCTCTGCCTGGGTGATGGGTCCTGTGCAATGTGACAGGTCTCAGCAAAAAAAAAACAAAAAAGGGGGGTTTGGAGAGAGGAAAGGATGTGGGCAAGGATTTGGGGGCCAGAGAAGCCTCGAAGCATCAGTAATCAGGATAATTGCCATATTCCTGGTGCCTGGTTGAAGCTTCCCCTATTTGGCTCTGCGGTCACATATCAGATTGAAGGCCAACTGAAATCACCTCTCTGGCTGAAAGACTTATTGAGCCTCAATCTGATTTTCCTAAGTAAAAAAAACAAACAAACAAAAACTTCACTTTAAACTTTTTAACACTTCAACAAATATTTTGTCCAGAAAATTATTAATGACACAGAAATCTCAGTCTGAATGAGGACATTTGGATCTGTAATTTATCGCTGTAGCAACAGACCGATATTGACTGTTAACACATTTTCAAGGGCAGAGAGATGCTCTCAAGGATGGCCCGAGGGCAGAACGAAGGTGAAATGACTTATGCTGGTTGTAAAAATCCCTTAGTAAATCCCAATAACTCCACAAGGACCTTTACCCAGTGTAAAGGTCTAGTTGCATATTATGCGCCTTAAATACTGCTGAGAAGAAAAGAGAGCAGACGGGGTCGTTCAAAGCAGGGTCAGCTCTTTCACTCTCGGAAGAGAGGGAACGGGAGGGGAGGGAAGGACAAAAAAAATATATAGGCAGCTGCTCACTCTGTAGAGTCTTGGCGCTGCTCTAATCTACAGATGACAGGAGGGGGAGAAGGCCCAAGCGCCCCCCCACCCCCTTACTTCCACAATGATTTGGTCAACCTCAGTCATGTCCCCTGGCTGCCCTTGGGCCCCTGGGGCTCTCATCTCAGAGTTCTTCCCAGCATCCCTCCTTAACGTTACATCCACAAGGCCATTCCTCTCCATTTGGCTCCTACCTAGCAAGAAAATACCTTAATCAATAGTTCAGTTGGTTTTGAGGAGGCTTGTATTGTTAATCCACCAGCCTTATTGCTGTATTGCACAATACCATTAAAAGATTTTTCTGTGTTTTGTCACAAACGTTGAGCACACTGCTGTCTCTTTAGTGCTGTCTGATAGAACTGGATGGGTCACATGTGAGCGCCGTAGAATTTAAATTTTGTTTTCAGCACCTGTTAAATGCACCGCAAGGTAAAAGATCAGCACAGATGAAGAAATAAATCAGGATCTTTATCCCAAAAGGCACAGCCTCGGAGCCCTTTTCTGAAAGGCAATGCAGCGGGGCATAATTCCAAGAGCGTTTTTATTTCTTCAGCGCCACAAGTATGTATGTTCAGCTGAGAAAGCTTATGGCCTCCAAATATTCATCTTGTTTACGCTGTGGGGATATTGCTGTATCCAATCAAAACTCAAAAGTCTGGGGATTTTGCTTATTTTCTTCCTGATTCCTTTCACTGTTTGTGAGGCTCTCCGAATGTTCCTGTGGACAAACAGGGCTGTTTTTCCCGAACGATCTCAAATGCACCAACGCTGCCAAAGTCTGAGGGTGCCGCAACCTTGAGAAAATAATATATATGGAAATGGGAAATCTATAAAGCATCTCTCTTATTGTTCTCCCTGCAGTGTTGTATTTATGTTTAAAAATGATTTTGTCTCCTCAGGATGAAAATATGTAAAGAATATCTTCCTTTTTTCTTTTTTGGAAAAATTATAATATATGAGACTCAGATTTTGAACTAAGAAGTCTGAATATTTAAAAGAAAAAAGAAAAAAGAAAAAAAGCTGTAAAATCCTTTAGTCGTGGGGTTTTCAACTTTTGAATGTGCCTACAGCCAAGCATCCCAGTGATTGCTTACCCTCTCCAGTTCTGCAATCTCCCCCTAATCTCCCCACAACCATCATCTTCAATTTGCTGAAACTGCCACTGTCCCTCCTCCATCCCAACGATCACAGTAGATATTTTGTCTGTTCTCCCTGCTTTTTGTCAATCTCAGGACTGAAATTTCTTTATTTTAAATGTAGATGGTTGGTTTTCTTTTGACCTCTCGTCTCTTATGTATTATTGTTTGACATAAGTAAATAAAGCAGATGACTTCTATGTCTGTCCTGTTATCCGCATTACTCCTTACTTTCATTCCTTCTTTCTTAAACAATTTTTAAAATCCCTGAAGAAGACCTTGCTGTAATGAAGATAAGCATATCAGTCTTAGGATTCACTTTGTGCATCACCGCCATATGCCGCGGCGTCAATCCTTTTCACCTTTACAGCAGTCTATTGCAGCATCGGTAAGGCCTCGCAGTTCATGACGCATGTGTGGTTTGTGCTTTTGTTGCCAGGCAAGCTTTGGGACACAAAGGAAACAGTAATTTAATAATGTGGGATTGCCTGATTTTTTTTCTTATGTTTTTGCTCTCAAGCAAAGACAAATGCAGGCTAAGTCACAGTATACACAAATTTTCAAAGTGAAAGCATCTCCTTTGATGGTTGGACACACAAGCTGCGGCATAATGAAAGAACAGACCTATAAAATAACCACTGAAAAATTCCCTCCAGTTAAAACACCAAAAACCATTTACACTTGTTTTTTTCACTATATTTAACTCCATCGCTTATATTATATAACAGTCTAATATCAACTCATCTATAGGAATTGTGTGTTGAGAATTTTCCAGCACTCGAAGTAACTCAGCATACACTTAATCTAAATGTTGAACAACACGGGTACCTTCAACACCTCAATATTGACACTTTTCTTCTCTTTTCTCTCCTCACTGCCAGCCTCTCCACCCACCTAAAACATCAGATAAGTCGTAGACTGATGAGCCAGCTGCCTCCACCAGAGCGTGTGGTAGTGGGAGACTGCACACTGATTTCATACACGCTCGCTCAGATAGAAAAAGAGCTCTGTGGAGCAGAAATGCTTCTCTTATTAGCAAAACTCATTCACCTGCACGCCACATTGAGTCCCTGGCAATTTCACAATAAATCATGAGAGATGCCTGTGGAGGCCGGGCAGCCGGCTGAAACTCTGCCATGGCCATGCCCTCGCCTGTCAGTTTAGACACTCTGAATCATTTCGGGTTCAGCGGCCTCGTTTCATCTTAGATGAACTGAAAGGTCATCTCACACGCCGCCTAACCAGTATGTTCCTGGCTCCTCCTCTTCATCGCCCGGTGCGTCAAGTGATTGCTCGCTACGTTTAGAAGCACCCCACTGCGGTGAAATATTTCACTGGGGATCATGGAAGGAATTATTTCGAAAAGACAATTAGCACTGGCTGAATACAGCAGAAAATGTGCTCCTGGAGTTATCTCTCAGGTCTGAGCCTGACATAATCTTCCCTTGTAGAGCGTCATTCAGTAACGATTTATCATCTCTTTTGCAATGAAAGTTGGAGAAATGATTAGTGGGAGTGTCACCAATATGAGCTTTCTTCTCTGTGCTGGTCTGCTGGACCTCAGGCAGACAATTAATGTTGTACTTTAAGTCATCAGACAGTCTGGGCTGTTGTTTGGTGATGAAAGAATGAGCTGGCCCAAGTCCAGTTCAGTATCCACTCATCAGCCTGAACACCTTAAAGCTTAACTGGCCAGACAATAGCGGAACAATTTGTTCTGCCAGTATCTAAGGTGGTTAGTTTACTTTAAACTTTGCTGAGACTGGCAACTTTTATTTTTTTGTGGTTACTAAATGAAGGGCAGTTACGACACGATCCTTCTTGGCTGTCACTTGGTTTGTTGAGACACATTTGTGGTAGCAAGCTTGCACATGCTGCAAGAGAGTGAGCCATTTTGTTAACAGTTCACACTTCCTGTGTAAGTGTGCGGTTCTAGAGTTGCTGACAATGACACTCGCAGGACCGAGTCCTGCCCTACTTAACAGGCTACAGAGAGGAGGGAAGGCCAAGTTGTTAGCAGCGCTAGGTGCTCACTGCTTAGATAAACCTGGAGGATTAGTGGCCCAGTTAAAGTTGGGCAAAGAGGATTAGCCTCTTCTCTGAGGTGGCGAGAGATTCCCTGTGTCCTTCAGCGCTGCTGGCCTCAGTGATCGAGGAGAGAGAGGAGAAGGACAAGAGGTGTCCAGTCAGGCTTTGGTTATCATTAGTGAGAATTGCCGTTCCAGCTCCTCTTTAAATAGGGAAAGGTGAGGTGTAACGATGAAATGTGAAAGGCAATGAACCAGTCCATAAATTGTTGCCAGCTTGTGCTTTCATTAGGAAGGCAAAAGCCCATAATCACTGGCCAGGTGTTTCCAAGGGCATCAATAAGACCTGAGGTCCAGTGGGAAAATATATTTCATTGGCGAACCGCATTCTGTTCACTTTACCATATGTTTTTATAACAGTTAGCCCTCACAATTGATTATTTACAGCTATAATTAAAATATACTATATATAGATGCCCTAGAGTCACAACGGTAGACATGGCTAACACTCTGTCAACTGGAATCTCAACTTGCAACAGCGGTAGAGGAATTTAGAGCTCTGCAGCCATCAGCAGGCCAGAGAAGGAACTGCAAGTGATGCAGATGAGGATTGCAGAGGTCAGGAATACTGCATGAGTTTATGAAAATTAAGGTTCATTTTGACTTTTGTATACATTTTATGTAATTTTAAAACACTGTAGATAATGCAGATCTTAGATTGTAGAATTGTATTTTTTTCATGGAAAGAAAGGGAATATTCTTTATAACTATTATGATACTAGCCTAACTACATATGCTCACTGGCCACTTTGTTAGGCACATATGTTCAATTGCTTATTAATGCAAATCAGTCAGTCACCTCCCGGCACCTCACTGCATTTAGACATGCAGACATGGTCAGGATGACCTGCTGAAGTTCAAACTGAGCATCTGAATGGGGAAGAAAGGTGCTTTAAGTGACTTTGAACATTGCATGGTTGTTGGTACCAGACGGGCTGGTCTGAGTATTTCAGAAACTGCTGATTCACCGGGATTAACCCACACAACCGTCTCTGGAGTTTAGAGAGAATGGAAAGAGAAAAAAGAAAATATCCACTGAGTGGCAGTTCTTTGGGTGAAAATGCCTTTTTGAAGTCAGAGATCAGAGGAGGCCAAACTGCTTCCTGCTGATAGCAAGGCAACACTATCTCAAATAACCACTCATTACAACCAAGCTATGCAGAATACCATCTCTGAATGTGCAACACGTCAAACCTTGACGCAGATGGGCTACAGCAGCAAAAGACCGCATTCTGTGCCACTCCTGTCAGCTTAAGAACAGGAAACCAAGGCTACAATTTGCACAGGCTCACCAAATTTGGACAAAAGAAGATTGCAAAAACAGATGAGTCTGAATTTATGCAGCAACCTTTGAATAGTAGGATAAGAGTTTACCATAAACAGCATGAACGCGTGGCTCCATCCTGCCTTGTATCAATGGTTCATGCTGATGCTGGTGATGTAATGGGGTGGGGATATATTCTTGGCATGCTTTGAACTCCTTATCATTGTTCAAACCTCATAATTTACCTTGGTATTGTTGCTGACCATCTGTATCCCTCTATGACCAAAGTGTACCCATCTTCTAATGGTTGCTTCCGGCGAGATAACGCACCATGTCATGAAGTTCAAATCATTTCAAACTGGTTTCTTGAGGATTAAAATGAGCTCACTATGCTACTGACTGCCTCCACAGTCACCAGATCTCAATCTAATAGAGAACCTTTGGGAGATTTGCATCATGGATGTGCGGCTGGCAAATCTGCAGCAGCTGTGTGATGCTATCATATCAACATGGACCAAAATCTCTGAAGATTACCTTGTTGAAACTGCGCATTAAAAATTAAGTCAGTTCTGAAGACATAAGAGGTCCAATCAGGTACTGGCAAGGTGTAACTAATAAAGTGGCTGGGGACTATCATTAAATGCAAACTAAACAACAGAAGTCATAAACTGATAGCAATTATTGGCACAGAAGAAAAGGAATCCTTTCAGCATTTCCTCAGATGGATTAAACCACATTAGACCGTCGTCTCACTCACTGTGGTCTAATGTCAGGTTTTATTTACCTTTGGGAGTAAAATAGCAACATGGATTTTTAATCATTCAAAACCTAACTGGAAAGTATTTTCTGTAGAAAAAGCACCCAAAAGACAAACAACATATAAAACACAGTCAGTGTTTACTGTTCTGTGCAGCAACGTACAAACAGTATAAAAATGAACAGTCATAGATTGGAAATGTAAACATAATGTGACTTTTAACAGTAATGAATAAGTGAAAAGGAAATGTACAGCCCATCAGCTGTTGTGTAATGCAGTAACACAAACAAGCAGTGTTTTTAAAAACAAGCTATATAGGGCAAGGAGCCAATTGCAATGAAAACACTGCAGCAAATAAGGGGAAGTACATAATGGAGGGACTGAGAGCTGATTATGCAAATACCCCAGCTGCAAAAGAACACGGAAGGCTATTGTCTCCCATTTGCATACTTGCTTGACAACTATAACCTGCTCATCATGCCCACCATGTTCAGAATAATGTCTCTGTATACGTGTAATAATGTAAATAGTGTTTCAGTCCAAATGACGGCTGTGTCTGCCTAAGCTGGAATTCCTAGCCTGAGATTGTCAAAGTTTGGAAACTATTTAATTAATATCATATAAAAATGGAAAGAAATAGACTTTCTATAATAGATGTGTCCTCTTTGCAGACACTGCTCCCCTACACTTTAGAAAATGAACATTTAAATCAGCATGTGGAGCGTAATTAAGAACACACGGGGGAGGACTTTGCAAAACACAGTAAGGAAATTAAAAGTGAAAAAGTTCTATTCTATAAGTCTATAAATATTTATTGATATGTTTTCATAAAGAAGTATCTCTTATTGTAAATATAGGTGCAAAGTTTTATTACTATCACAAAAAATGCAATAATATTGTAATTATGCTTCTGCTAGCCTGCTACGATTGTGTTTTGGAAAGTATATGGCACTGTAAATGCTGAAATATTCTCGCTTTCTTATATCCCTGAGTATTCTGACACTGATGTCTGAAAAGTGGAGGTACAGTACATTTTTGTGAGATTTTCCATTCTTATGTGACAAGTACAAAACAAATTACAGCTCCCTGCTTACAAAACACATTTTTTGTTATCCTTTTTTGGTCTCAGGGTTAGTTTCTAACAGCATTTAATGTCTTTAACTCGGCAATTCTTTATCCAGTGTCTCTGCATGTCGTCTGTCCTGTTACACAGAGTGTGCTGCTTTTATATTCGCGACAGCTTTTCTGAACAAAAGGCACAGGAGACGCGTGCAAATTAGTACACTTATTGGCCAAATCGTTCCCTGCAGAGTGATTTCACTGATGCTGATGGCTTTCTGCTGTCTCCTCATCACAAGGACAGCACTCATCATCTGCGGGAATCAGTGCCTGGGTGACAGCAGCTCCATCTCCACCGCGAGATCATGAGACTGAGAGCCTTTGCTCAACTCCACCGCCCGCGGGACCACTGTGGACCAGCGATCTAAGGCCGATAACAAGGAAGATGAAATGAATGTGTGGTCCAGATGAGTGTACATTGTATCTGTCTGTTTATTTAACCATGAGAATGCAACGAGAATCTCTCACCTCTCCTCAAAGCTCTAACGCCCTGCTGCAACCCGTTGGCTTGGATGGTATCACTCTTTCCCGGATCCTCGTTAATTATCGCCAGGTTCTGATTCCAGTGACACCAGTTAACCTCGTCCACCCTGATTACATAAAAGGACCCCATTAGCAATGAGATTTCTTAGTTGTAGCGCCGGCGCTGTTGAGTGGCACAGATTACGAATCAGACAGATCACCTGAAACACCAGCGCCGATCAGGTGTGCCATCATAGTTCTTCCCCACCGTCACCATCTCTCCAACTCGAAAAGACTTGCGAAGACAGACCGGGAACGAGCGCTCGATGTCCAAGATAGTCGTTGCCCACTGGGAGTACAAATTATGAAAAATATTTGAAGTAAACAGAAACTATCATAACAAAGCAGATTTTGAAATTCAGCAGTAAAGGTGTAACCACAAGGGCAGCTTAATTACTGGTGGTTGTAAATTAGGGAAATATAACACAACATTTTGTCAGTGCTCTTTTACAGTTAAATACTCACAGATTTGGAGCACTTTGCCACCAAAAATAACAACATGAACTGATCTCATAAGTTATAGCCTAAAAAAAGTACATTTGGGATCCCAGAAATGGGTCTTCTATCACTGTTAATTGTTCTTAAATGCTGGATTTACTTGTAGTAGATGCTGTCTGTTATTATTATCAACATTATTATTATTTGCTGCTTTTTGAGTTATATTTGTATTGACATATTGTGTCTAACCAGGGACAAGGTCTGCAAACTAGCGAACTCCTGCATCAGCTGCATTTTTGTTTAAAGCAATGTTAATATCTATTGTCCCTGTTTTATGTATAAATAAATATCAAGAAGTTCTTGATAGTTTGCCATTAAAAATTTGTACATGTTATTATCATTATGTCTAGAGAATAAATCTTTGGCAACTATATGCTTCACAAACTGAAGATTTCCACAGGATGAACTGCAGCCTGATCTCACTGATACGTTTGAGGGATGCTGCAGCCCTCTTAATCACAACATAGTCATATTCTGAACTCTGTCATCTATTTGATTCCACCAGTGTATGCCCATGCTACTGTGTCGTTTTATCCGTTTGTGCTGTTGGCATACTGATATGTTTAATCACAATGAGGAAAGTAACCAAATACGGGTGGCAGGTGTTCATACACTAAACATGGGTCATTTTAGGCCGTTGTTAGGTGGTTGTTATGCATGTATAATTCAACTTCTCTGGATATGAATGAGACGTTACTGTGTGAATTTAATACGATTCAGTGCTTTCATTAAGTGTTGTAGGTGCATTAAAGCCAAAAAACAGGTGTGAGCTTGTTGCTAGGTGGTTGCCAAGTAAAGTGATGGTGTAATAATATACACCATTTTCTGGATTTAAATATGACGTTAGTTTGGTGAAATGAAAAATGATACAATGGTCATATAAGGTGTTATAGGTGCCTAAATGCTAAAACAGGTTATTTTATCATCATCATCATCATCTTTATTTATAAAGCACTTTAAAAACAACCACAGCTGACACAAAGTGCTGTACTAAATTACTAAATAATACAATTACATTAGATAAAAATAAAAGTCAAATTAAAGAAGAAAAAAGGTAAAATAATTAACTAGTTAGTTAATAAACGGTTTAATTAAAAAAAACAAAAAAAACAACTAAGTCTCACTACGGTCAAAAGCCAAAGAATAAAAATGGGTTTTAAGACATGTTTTAAAAGTGGACAGTGAAGGGGCCGCTCTAATGTGCAAGGGCAAGTTTTTCCATAATTTAGGAGCAACAATAGAAAAGGTTCTGCCCCCTCTGAGCTTCCTCCTGGATCTCAGTACTTTGTTGTGTGTTCTCTTTTACGAGTTCCTGTTATGAGTTGTGCTGCGGGATTTTGAACCAGCTGCAGACGTGAGAGCAACGACTGACTGACCCCCACATAAAGTGAGCTACAGTAGTCCAAACTGGAAGAAATAATAAACAGGAAGAAGAAAAAAGCATTTTAGTCTGTTGCTAGGCAGATACTAGGCAACATGATGCTGTGCTAATAGCTGAGTTAGATAAGAACCTTCAGGGGCCTAAGATGCACCTGTGCTCAAGTCTGGTTGATCATGTAGGAGGAGCGGGCAGACAAAATAAAAAGAACAAAGACACAGACAGAGGTGCTTTGTATTACAGTAAGTTATGGTTCTATAATTTTAAATAATCATCATGCTCTTTAAAATAAAACTTGTCAGTAGACACTGAGACCACAAATGTGTTAGGAAAGTCAAAAATCCAGAGTGCAGGAAGTTTATTTTCTCATTGGCTTCTATGTAATCAAACTCGTTTATGCTAGCAGAAGCGTCGCCCCCTGCTGGCAGTTATAAGGCTTTCATTTCTTTTCCATTTAAATTATATGTTTAAATGAGCCTCGTTTTTCGTCGGCTTCCACAAACAACTGACTCACCTGAAGCTTCCAGATTTTTTTGCTCTCCTTGGAGACCTGACCCACTGTCTCCCCCATCAAAGCGATCAACATGTTGAGTAGCAGCACGAAGGTGAGAATGATGTAAGTAACTAACAGGATGAGAAAGACGACTGGATCCTGTGCACTGTAGATCATGTCCAGGTCTCCCATCCCAATGGTGAGCTTGAAGAGGTCCAGAAGGAAAGTGCTGAAAGTGTTATTGTCCCTGCACGCAGGGTAGGTTGTTTGGTCGGTTGGGCAACTACCGTTACACACTGGGCACACTGTCAGCAGAGATACCAAGGCTGTGGGATGGAAACAAAAGGCAGGTTGGCTAAGAGTCTGTGAGCACTTACATGAACATTAACCTGAGAGGCAAGTCCTACCAGTCTGATTATTATAAATATGATGCTACAGCCAGCAGAATGTGTGATTATCATAAGGATTGAAAGCAGTTACTAAAAGTGTGACGATTGTATAATTTTTTTCAAGGTGCTGTTGTCCCGGTAGCTTACCTGATGCAAAACCGATCATGAAGAGCACATACACCAGCAGAAACCTGAAAAGGTCCTTGATAAGAATCTAAGAAGAAAACAAATGTTAAGACACACACAAGCCTTTGGATGTCTTGCATTTTTTAAATTAGCTGTCCATTTTCACAGTCTAACCTTTTGTATCATGATGCTGTAGGTGCCCGTGAGCTTCAGGCCCCTGGTGAAGTAAAGTGTGTTCATCCAGCCCAGGGCGAGTGCAAACACCATGACAGAGACGTAGGCCTTAATGCCAGACAGGTAGAGAGCAGCTGTGACTATAATCAATACAGAGTAGATGAAGCTAGAGAGGACAGAGAATAACTTTGTCAGTAAACCAGTATCACTGGTGAATTGTGTAATACTGAAGTAGGGATGATGGCAGGAAGATACGACTGCTGGCATTTGGCATTTTAACAGAATGTATACATCACGGCTAATGATCTAAATCAACACAGTTCAGAGAGGATACTCGACATCCTCTGCTCTGTGTTTGGATCATGGGTTTAATTAAAGATTTAAAATATAAAACATGCCAGCGAGGAGGCTGACAAATTAATTAGATGACTCAATTAAAAGGATGCGAAATTTGCCTTGGGTAAAAGCCAGCAAACGATATAGCGGAGGTGAGGATCAGAGCCTGTGAGTACAGAGGATGGAGACTTACTACAGCAGTTGAAAGGATCCATCAATAAATAAAGACTTCACCCCAGGGCACTTTTTCAGGAAGAGGTCCTTAATCTGCAAAAAGAAAAAAAAGTGAGAGAAACATTTCCACAGTGACAACAACACTGCTGAACAGGCTGAAAGAGACTGGGAGAAAGCATCAACCGAGCGATGGTCAGAATATAACAAGAGGTCGGAGGGCACACACTAACATTTGTGAGGAAGAAGAAGATTCCTGATGCCAGTGTGACAATCTCCCCGGCCATCCGCCAGTAGTCAGACGATGTGGTACGTGGGTATGGAGGCTGGAAGGAAGAACATCTGAACATCTTAGCAAAACACACACGAAAAGCATCATATGCAGAATGTTTATAAGGAAAAAAGTGACTATGACCAAAAATTAAAGGATTAGTTTATCTTTTTGGAGGCCTATGTGGCTTCACTTCCTCGCTGAGAGTTGGATGAGAAGATTGCTATCAATCTTATATCTATCAGAATAAACCCCAAGCCTGCAGCTTTTATCTTAGTTTAGTATTAGCATGTAATCCCCCGTAAGATTTCAATTTGTCACATTTTACTCTGGAGTTTCACATTTCAAAGTTTGGATAGAGGTATGCTCACTGTTTCCCTCCTGCTTATGCTAAACAAAGATAACTGTCAGCTGCCTGTAGCTTAATATTTATTGTAAAGATATGAGAATGCCATCAATCTCCTTATCTGCCTCTTGGCAGGGAAGCAGATCCCCCGCACCCCCCAAAAAGTAAATATTCTTATAATGTAGAGCACTGAACTCCTGTTAGTGCAGAACTGAGCAAATATGGGACATAAAATTGCTGCTATAGCAGAGGATGCATTGTATTTTATACATGAGATAGAACATAAAATTAAATCCCTGCAATGATAAATGAAAATATTCAAGTGGTGTCTTGAAAAGTCATTTTCAGTCATTTCACACCTACCTTTCCATCTGTTGGTTGGTAATAAGCCACCAGGGTGAATATGATCATGGTGATGAGGTAGGAGAACACACTGATGTAAAAAGTGACAGCAGCAAACCTTTTCCATTTGGCCCTCAACAGCTCATTGATGGGCTCCACTGCCAGCATCTCATGGCGGTTCTGACAACAGAGGACCAAAAACATGATGCTAATAGATGTGATGAAAACATAAAAACATAAATAAATCCTGATATTTGTATAAGTATACAATGTGCCAGGTTTCCCGTGTATTTTTTATGCTTAGTTTAGATGTTTTAATAATCAAACGGTGGGCTCAAAAACCTTAATTTCAAGTTTTGAAAGAAAAAAACTAAGAAAATACTGTCTTTGTTTACCTCATTGTGACTGGTGTAGACAAGGATTTCCAGCACAGATGGCTCCTCGCCACATGTATCCAGTGAAGAGAGATCATAGAGGGAGGAGTACACTGGACCATAGGCCCAGTCCTTAAACTTACGGGACAGATGACGAACTTCCTCGTCTTTGATCTCACGTCGGATAATGTGTTGAAAAATCTGGAGGAACATGAACAAGGTGGCCTAAGCATCTTTGATCTGGACTTTCTATAATAAGTGAAAATGATGCTTAAAACATTTTATCTACCCCTATCTTGCCCAATCTGGCAGCCATCATGAGAGGCGACATGCCATCATTGTTCGGCACTGTCTCCAGGTTGCAGTCTGGGTAAAGCTTGGCAGTCTTGATTAACAGCAGGTCGTACATCTTTGTGAGGAAACGCGTGTTGTCCTTGGTGTTGTCTGCAATGTGCACCAGCGCGTGCAGCACCGTGTTTCCACGTGAATCCTGGCGTCGCAGGTCAGCTTTCTTGTGCGGATTCTCCGTCAGGTAGTGCACTATGTCAGGCTGGTTCGTGCAGGCAGCCAGAGAGAGAGGCAGCTCACCTGGGCAAACAGACAGAGAGTGTGTGTGTGTTCACTTAATTCTGAAATCACAGGAGATTATTAGGAAAGCTGCATTTCAGATTAAAAATAAGCAAACCAACAGGAGGGTTAATTAGGAACTATAGCTGGTGTCTGTATGTCCCTGCAAAGCATACAAAACATGGATCAAAGATCTGACTTAAATCCCCCCCTATGAAAACAGCACAATTAGCAGTTGTTTGAGGGAGGGGCGCAAAGGGGCCAGAGTGCCAAAAACAGCTGCTGAAAATGAGCCGTTGCCATGGGTGACAGATTACTTTGTCACCCCGCATAGAAACGCTCCTCTTCATGGATTTGCACGGGTGCATGCAGAGTGTTAGCGTGAGTCTAAATCCCATTAGCCATCAGCCCTGCCAGGTTCCTGTACACCTCACTGCAAAGCTCCGCAGCAAATTACTCACACTGTGCCCGGACACGCTGGGATTTGGGAATGACAGCCATGCTAAGTGCAAATAGAAATCATCCCCTGTTTGATGAGTAAGGAGTGTGATGCTCGATTGTGACCATACAGACAATTTTTTAATTTGGTTTGGGTAAAAAATACAATAAAATTTTTAAATAAAATTAAAAATAGAGCCCATAATGTAGCAAATCTACTTGTCTTTTGACGTTTTAGGAGAAAAACAATGTGCATCATTTATATTGTTCGATTGCAATTAAAAATGATAACATGTATATAAAGACATTTTTTTCTGGGTAAATGGGTAAATGTCACAGCTGATGTCAAACCTGTTATATACTGTCCCTTAGTAAAATCTGAACATTACCCAGCAGAGGGCAGTGTTGGGTTTACTTTACCGGCTCTGATGTAGTTCCCCTACTGCTGTTAGCAGGTCAATGAGGTGCTTTGCACCAGCAGAGGATGTTTACATTTCTCAAATGCGGGACACAGACACCTTTCACTGGATGCAGTCCTTGAACAGCTGACATAAGGTTCGTCTTTTCATGTGTTTTCAGAGCGTGACTAATGAAAGCTCCTCAATATGTCAAAAAAATCTGGGTAGAGGTAAAGGTGGAGCTCACCGCTGGACCACAGCAGTACCCTGAGTGTATTGGCTCTGCCAAAATGTCACTTCATTTCTCCATGGAAACAGCTGTTTATTTGCCAGAAAAATACTCCATGCGTTAACTACTTGATCTTGGCAGCTCCTGCGTTGCGCTGATGTGAATTCTGCATTGTAAAAAAGCTGAATAACCGCTTATGAGCAAAGCAGTGAGAGTGGAAATTGAAAATGTGACCGGTGAAGTCATACAAACCTCAAACAAACCTCCCAATTATATAAATATTATATGCATTTCCAGGACTCTGCATGTGTGGCTGACGGGGACTGGGAATAGGTGCGCTAAAAGTAGAAAAACAGAAGCACATAAGTTTTTATGTGCTTACAAAGGTCTTTACCAAAGTAGAAGTAACCACCCTCGTCTTTGGGCTGGAAGAAGCGTCCCCTCGCCTGGGCATGAACGTCAGCTCCCTTTTCCACCAGCAGCTTCACATACTGCTTACAGCGTCGTTCGATGGCAATGTGGAGCGCTGTCTGGCCTGAGAACGCCACCGAACCCAGCAGAAGAAATATTACGTTATGTCATATCACTGCTTTGTGTTAATTAAATCAATGTGGAGTAAGGGTTGGGTTTGTGGACAGGTTTTCAGGAGCTCAAAGTTTTAGTAACTGTCTTCTACAATATTTCCCAAAAGTGCAAAAAGGAGTAAAAGGTCAGAGGTTACACTGAGTGACCTAACAACTCATTTTTTGTCACAAGGTGCTACTGTCTCACAGCTAACAGTGTAAGGAGTGAAAGCCAAACAAATGGTGTCTGGACTGTAAACAGTTGTTGTTTACTTCACCATTTCTCCAATTCAGGGTTCCAAGACATTGCAAACATATTAACTATAAACACATTTTACCCTGCCAGCTGTAACTCAGGGCAAGAAGAAGGGACAGCAGCCCTATATACTAACCGCAAAATTCACATTAATTTAAAGCACAAATGCATTTTCTGCAACTGCATGCGGTCGTTTTGGGATTATTTTCATACCTCTGTAGTAGACGTCCCTGAAGGGCGTATTTATGAACTCTCTGAGACTCCCATTCTTCTCTGCTATGTCCACCAACACTGGGATGGTGTTGTTCTGACGGCCATAAAGGTTCATCAAAGCTTTTGGCAGACATGTCTTACCTGTGTATGGCTCTGGTAGAAAGAAAAAAGTTCACCAGAAAGAAAAAGAAAAGACTTTAATCCAGACATATTTTGTTTAGAAAGGGATTTTATTTCTTTATTTAATCTAATCTAAGTGTGATACAAAAGCTTCCAATACCCCTTTAGGCCTCCAGCATCCAAGGCTACCCCAATCCTATCAGATGTACTGTAGTACACCCCAGAACATGTACACGATAAATTAGCCCAAGTTTTGGGAAATAAATCAGTATTTGGGATTTACAGTAACAGGCTGTTAAAGACAGGGGTCAAACAAGCCCTTTTAAACAAGCTATTATGAGATTCTGAGCCTAAAAATAAAGCACTATTTAAACTCTCTCACAGAGGCCACAGTTTGCTGTGATTTCTCTCTGCTGCCTGACATAAAGCTCCTCAGACACACACAGGAAGCTTTGCACTGGGTCACACAAAGACTCTAACGTCATTCCACCTTTTCCTCTTAATATTGTCAGAGTCAAAACCAGATAGAGACAGGGAGAGGCGAGGAAGTGCAAAAGGTCAAAGGAGCCGGAGGACAAAGCTGAGCGCAGAGCTGACAAAACTTAAAAACCCCCAAAAAACATTAGAAAGAGTAGGAAACAAATATGAATCACCTGCATCTTAAAACGTACCTCTGAATTCCTCATCGGTTAACCTTTTGTTGTTACTTTGCAGGTACTGCAACAGGCCCTCGAGTTCCGCGGGGTCTCCACGTGACACACAGTCGAAGAGAAGCCAGCGGTTGAATACTTTCACGACTTTTGGAGGATCAGAGCTCTGGCTCTCGTCACAGGATGCCTCTGTTTTACTGAGATGACACAGAAACAGGATTTACGTTGCGTTACATGTTTCAACTGAACTGATGATCCAACAAGAGCAGGAACTCCCTGTGAACCAGTGAATTTTTAATATTTCACTGATAGAACATTAAGATTTTTTTTTACTTACAAACTATATAAACAATCAAACAGCCTTCACTGCTCCAATAAATAGACCTCTGTGCGTATGGGGCAGGTAGGGCAGTCGAACAGACAGCAGCCTTAATATTACCTCAGCGGCTGCAGGGGAAACAACAACATGCTCTCTGTTGGCTTTTAGGGACTGTGCTTCACACACAGTGTGTCTCTATGTGTTCAAACTGCACCACTTCATGTGGCACACCTCTGTCTGCAGAGTGGCCAATGTGGGAGGATTTTGTTTTTAATGACAAAACTTTTCCAAACTAGCCCTTTTGTCCACGGATAAAAATCCAGTATATTTTAACGACAGAAAGGTAAACGCCTAAGGCGAGATGTTTGAATCATTTGAATCATTTTCCATGTTTCCTGGAAGCACACAAGTGTTGCAGTTTGAGAACAGCTTAGATCTTTTCTCTCACCCTCTTGGGAGCTTCTTTCTGCGTCTCTTCTGGTTGCTTGAGCTTCCGTAGGTGCCATAGTCAAAGAGTGAGTCCATGGGTGCTTTCTTGGGAGCAGGAACCACATTTGACTCATATATGGTGGATTCCAGGAGGTCCATCGGGTTGGATATGCCCTTCTTGAAAGCACCGTGGAACTTCATCCGTAGGTACTGTCTGCTGTCTGCGGGGTGGCCCGGCTGGGCCGGCTCCAGAATTGACTCCTGACTCGAGTCCTGAGTTGCTGGGGATCCATCCTGGCTCTCGAACAGGTGTGAGAGCTCAGATAAAGGGAAGGCTCCATCACCCTCAGGCTGAGCAGCCTCACTGTCTCCCAAATCCACCGAGAGAGTGTCTCTGGTTGGTTCAGAGCTGATGGTGTTGGCCTTGGGCAAGGCAAGGTGCCGCCTTTTGAAGATAGCAGATCGCCCCTGGAATACAAATGATAAAAATATTGTGAGGAAGCAGCAGGTTCTTTAAATGTCACAAAGGTCTTGTTTAAAACAAAAAGATAAATATTAAATCTGTTTATTTATGTAGAAAAATAACTTTTTCTAATATATTAATAAAGAAAGTCCCAGCTAGAATATTTGATAAGGATCTTTGGTCATTTCATTATTACTATTATTTTATTTCAAGCTCTTGCTTACTATTACAAGAGAGAGAGCTGAGCTGTATTTAATTATAGTGGACCTGACCATTTTCTCAGGTCACATTAGGAAGGAGGATATAAGACACAAGCACAGTCTCCAGTGGTCACCATCGCAAAGCTGCTTGCTGAAGGGTAAAAGCCTTAGAAAGGCGTCAGTGACTCCCATTTATATGCTGTCTGTATGAAATGGTATTAGACATGCAATTTTAAAAAACAAGTTGGTAAAAATCCCAAGATACTGATCAATACGTTTAAAAAAAACCCAGATTAAATACTTTATATGGCATTTGCTGTGCAGGGTTAAATTAAACTGTAATATGCCAGTTTTATTTAACGCTGCACAGCAGTGCTTTTAACATTAGACAATATGATGAGCAAACTGCACTCAGCAACACATTATTCTGACTAAAGAGAAGATGTATTAAGACTGCAATTACCACAGTGGCACTTGAAATCCACATTTAAAGCGTAACGTAGATTTAACATCATGCATTTAGGAGTGCTCTGTACCTCATTCATCCCTTTTATCACAATGATGTGCCAAATTCCTCTTCGGGGGGAAACTGGAAATGATGCTGAAGCATGTGGGCGCTGTGCAGAGCAAAGAAAAGTAAGCATCAAGTGAAACAGTGGCACAAGAGTACAGACGAAACATCGGTATGTCCCTAGTGATACAACAAGAGTGTCTGTGTTTAGAGGAGGAATGTATGGAAAACTTTAAAAAAGGAGCAATGCCAACATCAGTACGAGTCTTGACTCCCATTGGTCGGTTGAGCGTGTTTTCTCTAGAAGGCAGAATCACACCACCTTCCTGTTTAACACGGGACATTTAGTAAATGAATGCTCTGAATGTTTTCCTATTACAGATGCGTATATTATGGTATCTCTACGCAAAACACATGCACACACACAGTACAGCTGCAGCATACTCTCACACTTTGTGCAGCATGGACTTTAAAAAAAACAAAAAACAGGTCTTTATGAATTTGCTCAAGACAGCCAACCAATCTAAGCCAAACTCTGCTGTAAAAGAAGCAATACAAACAAGAAACCCGGGGTCCCACTGAAGCAGGAGAAATGACTCACAGCCCCTTTTGACACACTGGATTATCATGCCTTTACACCTCAGTGGGCATTTGATGGTAAAAAGATAGGCATAACAAAAGGCTGGCCCTGATTATTAGAAGACTGAAACACGAAGAGCAAAGAGTGCTTTACTAAGGGTTTAGTGATAGGATGGGATCATAAAACATCAAGTTGATCCAAGGCTCATATCATCCATTAATGGGGTCGAGAAGTAGAAATTCACTTTTGAAAGTTTCTCAGTGTGAGTGACACTGAGGGTCCCCTCAGGGATGTGGGATTTCCTGCTTTGCCAGAGCTAACGTGACATTATCCAGAGCCACAGAGCGTGACGACTGTGCCAAACGAGCGCAGGAAAGAAGAGCAAGCAAAAGAACAAGATTAGAATTATGATTTTGAGTAAGTCGTTAGTTGAAATACATTTTAAGAGTTCGAAAGATAATAGCGTAAAAAATACAAACATCTCTTTTATATTTATTCATAAGTGAGAAAATAAAAGAACACGGGAAAATATTTTTATATTTTTAAAAGCACAAAAACGACGTTAAAAATAAATTATGACGAAAACTAATAAGAAGAATAATGAACATACAAATTCATATCACTTTTTCTATACTAAGGTATTTTTTAAAAGGTTTGTGCGCAACTCTCATTAATTATTCAGCTAACACAGATACAGTAAAAAAAATTTTTTTAAATTTCTTTAGCAGAAGAAGCCGTTAAAGAGTATGGCATATTCCTTACCTTCCTCTAACCAGTAAATCCAGTTTTCATTTTCTTAGAAATGTTTACAGCCTGCTCCGTAACTTTATCCCATAGAACGTTTGGACGTGTTTTCTCTGATCTACTGTGCGCTCCTTGAATGCATCTTCTGCTTTAATGCAACTCCAGGCATCCAGATGAAAGTGAATTACCTAAAACAGTTGCCCCAAAGTCTCACAGTACAACGGCCGCTTTCACAAACTTTGGGTGGGACAAAGTGACCACATCCTTGCCTCAAAGCAGGAGCCAACACGGAAGTTTTGAGGTGAAGTACCACGTGTGGCCGCCAGGTGTTGACTCCAATGCCGCTCGAGGCTGACTTCACTGAAGTCTCCGGATTTTTCCTGGAATTACAAAGACACCTGAGCACAATTTACATGCCATTACAAGCCACTATGGTGCACCAGGAATTTTCTCCTCTTCTTGTACCGCCATAAACAACAGTTCCGAGCTGACGTTATCTGTTTCCTTGTTTGTTTGTTTTATGTCTACAGTACCTCTCATTCTGTCATTACTGTGCAAAAGTCAGGAGTCATTCTTTATATTTTGGTTACAGTGAGCAAAAATATAAAGAATGGAGCCAGAATTCATGTCATTTTTTAAAAGTAGTTTTGAGCAATAGTTCTCCAGGCTTTCTGAAAGTCTTTTTAAAAAAATTCTTTGGACATTGGATGCTTTTTGAGTCCAGTCCTTGCACCATATCATTTTCACAGGTATGCTTTTTGTTTGTTAAGCCACTTAACACTGACCTATGACCCTTCCATGCATAAAAAAGACACCTAACTCAAGGGATCAACCAGTGTTTTGTTTGACAGCTTAGGAAAGAAACTATTTTAAATTCTATCTTTAGTCTCTTTGTTAATAGCAGCCTGTCACAAAACATATAATTTGTGCTGATTTACTCAGCTGAATCTATTGAAAATGTCAAGATAACACAGTTTGACAGGCACAAAATAGTATTTTTGCACTAACAAGGTGGTCTCAGTGAAAGGGTGGCTGTCAAGAAACCATTCTTATGGAAGGGAAAGAGAGAGAGAAAGGCTAAGGTATGCCAAATCATACAAGAACTGGACTGGGTAGGACTTGTGGAGTACTGAATTTCAATGTGAAATTTTTGGTTCAAATCATCGTTGTCAGAATATACGGAGGAGGTCAGGGGAGAGTGTCTACACCCATCTGTAAAACACAGAAAAACTTGGTGCGTTTCAGGCCGGGATGTTGTAATCTTGTCAAAACTGATGAATTATGAAAGCAAAAAAGTGCAGTCAGACTTTGATCCACCCTGCAAAACCATCTGGAAAGCATCTGATTGGCAACAGCTTCAATTTTCAGCATGTCAATGATGAAAAATGTAAATTTGATAGAATTGTGCAAAGTCTGCTTTTTGCCTTATATGCTGTATTTCCATGAATATTTGCACATGGTTCAATAAATCACTGCACTTGTTTTCTTTTGCACCACACTATTCTGGAATTTTCATTTTATTTTGAAGGCATCTAATTTTATGCTAAACCAAAGCAGAGATTGAAAGTTAAGTTAATTGTTAACCTGGTTTTCTGAGCCAAAAACACATGAATGCACTGCTGAAACAACATACCTTCACACAGCAGCAGTTTGTCAGATTCTGACACTCTATTCCACTCTTCAAACTCGCACAATGGAGCGGAGAAGAATTTACTAAATTCCTATGAGGAGGGTGTGGCAAGACCAACAAAAGGAACATGAGGCGCTATACAAAAGAATAAGAATGTCTGAGCAGTTATCAAAACAAAGAGCCACTTCTTTTGATGTTGTGATTTACTGCTTTTAAAGCTGCTTCACTGTGTATAGTTTATCACTGACCCCCACATAATGTAAAAAAGCTTTAGCATTTAAGGTTAGCCCAAGCACTGAGATTGCTGTAAAAATAGAGATGTCTTATTGTAAAAATATTGACAAACAAAACTGTCGTTGGTGGTCACAGAGAAGATTACTATCAAAAAGTATTTCATTACTAGTATAGTACAAAATTTGAGCCACCCTTCATTTCTTTTATATTTTGCTAGAAAAATTGGAAACAAGTGCAGCGATTTAATATAAACATTAAACGTGGAAACACCGTACATAAGGCAAAAACTGAGGTTATAAAATTCTAATGAGTTTGAAAGTCAGCATTTGGAATGGCCATCTTTTCCTTCAACATAACCTGGAAAGCCAAGCTTCCCTGTATCTTAATCCATGTTAAAAAAAAAAATCCCGGTGAGGAAATCCAAGTAAGTTGATTCTGTTACTGTAACTAGAAATGTCACATTTAGATTCGTCACTCCATGAAACCTGTTGCCACTGATTTTCATTCCAGTTCTTGTGTAATTTTGGCTCTCTGTTTCTCTTCCTTAACAATGCCTATTTGACAGCCACCCTTCCACTGAGATCACCTTATTGGTGCAAAAATACTATTTCATGCCTATCAAACTGTGTTAGCGTTTGGCATTTTTCAGCAATTCAGCTAAAGAAATAGGGAGAAATTATATGTTTTGTGACAGGCTGGTAGTAGACAAGTTCCTAAAGATGGAATTTAAGATAGTTTCTTTCCCAAGTTGTCTTTTAGGTGGAGCGACAACACTGGCTCATCCCTTGTGTCGGGTGTCTTTTTTATGCATAAATAGGTCATTGGTCAGTGTTAAGTGGTTTAGCAAACAAAAAGCATTCCTTTGAAAATGATAAGGTGCAAGGACTGGACTGAAAATGAGTGAAAAACCAGCCAATGGTTAAAGAGAAACTTTGAAAGACCTTCTGAAAGCATGGAGAACTATTGCTCAAGGCCTCCTTTAAAAAATGACAAGAAAGTCTGGCTTCTTAGAAGCAAAATATAAAGAAATGGGGGTTGAACAATACACATTAATTACACACATTAATTACACACATTAATTACACAATGATAGGGAACAAATTAAAGAAGACAAATAATTTCATTGATAATCACACAAATTGTCATTTTTTAATACATAATATGAAAGAACAATATTCGTTTTCTTGTACAGTACACACACTGCAACATAATGCAAGAAGACACACCACACTCATCAATCATTTGATATTTACTTGAAATTACTCCTTTAGAGATGTCAAAAACTGCAATGAAAAAGCTTTTTAAAATTATGCTTAAAGGGTAAAAAGCACCTTTAGAATGAGAAACATTGATGAAGCACTGCTTTAGAAAGACAGCACAATTTAGCATAGCAGCTAAGTATATGTTAGGCAGACTTTGCCTTTAATAGTGACGGACGTATAAAACAATAAAAACAATCAAACACAGAAAAGCTGACACAGTCGCTTAAATGAGCTGCACCTCCAGCTTAAGGCACAAACAGGTGTGTGCAATAGAGAATGTTCATGTAGAGCAGGAATAGAGAGAGGAGCCCTAAATACTGGAAGTCATGATAGTGATTGCTGGTTGTAGTGCAGGTAATGATTAAGTTTAACTCCAATCACAGACAGTGTTTGGTGGATAAGCTGAAACATATGGATTCTTCTCTCTCTGTAGTCACTTCAGTGTAACTACCATAGAGCCCTGTGTTAGAGAGATATTGCTTAAAGGTAGCATGACACTATGACAGTCCCATTATAATGGCAAAATTAAACCGTTTCCCCGTTTATATTGTTTCCTCCGTGTGATTAGAAACTTTCTAATTCATAATTAATCTTATATTTTGTGATGACTTGTTACAGGCTGATTAAATATGTCAGCATCAGATATCCCACACATTAACGTCTTGGTCCTGTCTGGTTAAGTTAACTTTGATTCCTGGTATAGTTCTAACACATTTCTGTGTACTGAGTACTCATAAGAATAGATATAAACACCCAACAATAATTTAAAACCTGAATGCAACACGAATGTTCAAACACAGAGTAAAGAAATGCAATTGTTATGTAAAAACAATATTTACTGTATAGCTATATTTGGATTTCTCGTCCCAGAATCAAATAAGATTGAGGAAAAGATTCACCAGCAAAGCCGGAAGTGAATATTATGCTCTGTCACAGTGAGCTGTCTTTTAAACATGCGGACTGCAGAGCTGCTGAACATAAATGATTACATCACTCCCACTGAGGAAAACGCAGGGAAGTCCTGCATTCACACTGTGTAGTCTAGATCAGCATTCATCTTATTGTACATGTCGTATATAGCATCAACAGTTGCAGAGAAGTTGATGAGAAATTTTCTGATTTTTTCCAAGCAGTCCTCTTCCTTGACATCCCGACCCTTGGAGAGGGCTCTCAGGAAATCGGACTTATACGGAGCAGCAAAAAGAGCCGCCTATAAGAACAAGCACAGATTTTACTCACAAGCCTACGCGTCTAATGAGCTTATGACACATTTATTGTATAAAGAAAATTTTTGTAGCTACTTTGAATGCACCTTGAACAGTTGTTGCACAAACCAGCCGTGATATCTTTTAAGTGCTATTTCATAGGCTTTGGTGATATTGACTCGGATAAGGTTTGGATTGTTCTCGTCCTTTTCTCCGTCCACCAGGCTCTGAAGGAAAACTTGGATGAATTTTAGACCCCTTTTGGACAAGAAGACATGCACAGTGATTATGGACGAGGACTTTTCTCAGCTTGACGAAGCAAGTGCAGCACAACAGTCTAAAACAGGGATGTCAAACTCATTTTACATCGACGGCCACATTAAGTGGCATTGACAGAAGAGTGAAACTCCACTTTCTGTCAATGTAAGGACTTTTAACTACACAGTCAGTCCCTAAGATATATTAATAAAAGATGAAGAAGTGTTGTTTCAATAGAAAATCTCAGTTTTTATAATGATAAATGTGTAAAATTACAGAAAAAGTTCTGCTAGCACTCTGGGCTCAGAGTGCTAGCAGAACTTTTGCCGTGGTATGAATGGCTGTTGGGGATTCTTTATCAACAGGAAAAGATGTCAAATTGATAGTTGAAAGTATTTTTAAAACAACATTTTAAAATATAGTTAAAAGTTTAAAATATATGCCCTCCTTCATGTTTTAGAAAATCGTCCACCGGGCCTACTTGGAGTCTTTGCTGGGCTGATTCTGGCCCCTGGGCCTTATGTTTGACACCCCTGGTCTAAAATGTAGAGTTTCTCACACCTTTTTAGCCACATAAGTGCCAAAGTTGCTCCAACTTTGGGCCATTCTCCTCCATGCATGTCCTTCTCTGCCTCCAAAATCTGCTGGAGAGTCTTGAACCGTCCGGGGTTGCTATCATAAACAGACTTGATTTTCTGTTAAATAAAACAGTTATTGTATCATTGTATCATCCATTAGCAATGTAGAAGTCAAGGGCCATACTTACTGTGATGTTACCCGATATGTCAGCCTTGATCGGTGCGAAAATAGTAGAGCCGAGGCAGTCTGAGGAGGAATATTTACACAGGCTGTGACTCGCAATTAAAGAAGTCAAAACTTATTTCCCCACACATGTGAACGAAAACTACGGAGCTCATATGAGATGATGAATATTCTCTTTGGAGGTAATCAACATCTCCTACTAATTAACACAAAAGCTAAATTTGAATCTGTATTAAACTTGACTTAAACTCCGGTTTGAATGCACAGGATCATCTGTGGGGACTTATGAACAATCTCACAACCCCTTTAGAAGTTAGATTTTTTTAATTATAGCTGTCCTTCATGATTACAATGGAATCCCAAGAGCTTAATCTCATGTTTGCTATTTGACCTGTCCGTACTTGTAGACTGTTGAACAGTAATGTCTTTAAAAATCTAAGTGGTTTACACAATCGTCCCCGATTTGTTTCTGAAAGCAGACACAAATCCCTTTGGAGTTGCATCAGGCATCTGGTTTTTAAAAGAACTGAAAACTACCAAATCGAATAAATAGAGCTGTGTGCTGTGGCGACCCCTCGTGAATAATGATATAGCTTTAGTAAAATGATGGAAAAAGCATGTGCAAAGTGCCAGTGGTTTATTTGCACCCTCTGGTTAAAAGTTTTAAGCCTGTGTAACCTCTGACCGCACCCTGCATCAGTGCAGAGTGCGGTCCTACGGCAGGTATGTTGTAGGGTGACAGGTGAGCATTGAATCTACAACTATGATTATAAATAAATAAAGTGCAGGATTGTTTAGTGAACATTCATTAAGAAAGTGTTTTTCCTTTGTTTTCCCACCAGTGACAGGTCAAAATGTCTGCGGTGACAAAAATCTGCTGTTGGACAGCGAGTATCAGACACATCACAGTGTTATCATTTGGTATCTGTTAATTAGGCGATGCTGAGTGAATAGTAATAATGAACAACAAGACATCTCGAGTGCGGACCTCACATGGTTCATGGCTGACCTGCTAACACAACAGACAGCCTTTAGCTCTTGAGCTGTTACTGGAAACTACCCATGACTAAGCCTTTTCTATTGTGCAATGCAGTGTAATGCATCGCCACAACACTAATGGCATCATTTAATGTTTCAGATCCCTTTAATTTCCATACACTCCACGGGGGAAAGGGTTTTGTACTAAATATTGGACTTCTGAAACTAATTATTTATCTACTAATTATTTATTACTAATAACAAGCATAAAGTAAAACTTACTAATTGAAATGACTCAGAATGATTTGAGGCAAAGCCATGATGACATTTTACTACTAACTTTTACTACTACAGGTTAACTAACAAGTCTCTATTTAGATATAAATAAAAATAAAATACACTGGTGTGTTGAAACAAGACTAACAGGAGAGTGAACGTGCCAGTGGAGTGAAGTCTATTAGGACACTAATTAGGGAAGAAAGTTTCAGACACCTGTGTGAATGTACTATGAGTGTGCGGGATGGTAATGGCCTGTAGGAAAGTTGGCTCAAAAATTTCTGGGTCAGGAAGAATAATGGTGACAAGGAGGAAAGAGCCTAATATCGACATCAGACTTGGTTCATCTCAAGGGTTTCACGTGGCAAATTCAATGGAGGGACTTTGGCATATTAATAGAGAATGAAGCCGCACAAAGATGCCCTGGCGCACTGCGGCACCGGTGAATGGGCATGGGGAACTCAACACCGTACTAATCAATTTTCACAACTTAAAATCCAGGCCAGTGGAGTAAATTATGCATGCTAAAGGATTGTGGACAGGTTGGTGGAGAGAAACACGATCCAGAAAAGATTATCATTAGGAAGAGCAACATCGTTTTGTTAAACGAGATGGAAGTGTTGTGACAGATTTATCCTCACCACAAGTTCAGTGTTTAATAATCAGACAAATTCCAAATGAAGATTCACAGCAGTGGAAAAAAACACGTCCATTGCATGGGTGGTAATTTTAACGTAAACTGCACATTTTGTGCCTACTGGACCAGTTTAACAGTCCTGGAAGTATAAAGCACGATCGGTCCGTGGCATTAATCTGGAAGCCTTTGAGAGGTTAATCATAAAGCACCACAACTATACATTTTCCCTGCTGTCATCTATTTTTAAAATTCACAACTTCATTTGCAGTCCCATTAATGTAGTCTCCCCTGTGTTACACTGTGGAAACTTCACTTACCAAAGAATGGTGGAAGGTATGACACAGCTTCCAGAAACGGTCTTGTTTCCACTTGTCTGTCAGCTGGCAGCTGTCTGAATTGGTGCTCCATTAGCAGAGCCATCTCTTTAGTCCGGATACACTCCTAACTGTTGAAATGATAGCAACAGGCTGTCAGTCCTCCACTGCAGCTTCACAGTGATAGGAGGAGGAGAACACACACACACACACAGAGAGAGAGAGAGAGAGAGAGAGAGAGAGAGAGAGAGAAAGAGAGAGCGACATCTCTCTCTCTATTCACACACACACACACACAGATAAATCTCTCTCTCACACACACACATAGAGAAACCTCTCTCTTTCTCTCTTTCTCACCCTTACACACACACACACACACGCACACACACACGGACAGATCTATTCACACACACACACACACACTAACACAGATAAATCTCACTCTCACACACACATATAGAGAAACCTCTCTTTCTCGCCCTTACACACACACACACACACACACACACCTCTCTTTCTCTCTCTTACACACACATGGAAGTCACCTACACTGAACTCCTGGCTGCAGAGGAGCTCATGTGATCGACATGTTAGTGATAGGTCCAGGCCATCGCCACCTGCCGGGGTAAGAGGGCGGATAAACGGTACCAGACAGAAGAAACAAGTCCAGAGTAAACAGCACCTGATGTGCTCCATCAGCTGACACTGGTCTTCCTCTGCGTTTAATCGCATGTGCTGCTTTGCTGCCAACTAATGGAGTCTGGTGGAATATCGCTCTTTGGTTCCACTTAATTTATCTGTTTATCTGTTAGTTAGCTATAGTTATCCCGGGATTCGTGCAAGCATATAACAACTATGTAATATCTTACTGTAAGAGACAGACAAAATAGTATCACACATGAACTCCACAGTTTGGTATTTTACGTAATTATTTTATTTTAGTTCTTTTTAGTTTTAACATTTTGTGTTAAATGTAGTTTAGTTTGCAGAGTAGGTTTGCTAGTTTTTAATTGGTAATTATTAGTTTCATGTAAGTTCTAATTAATATTACAATTATTAATATCAGTAGTAGTAATAGTACTAGTGGTAGTATCAGATAGATGTGTCGAATCATATCTAATGAAAATTTAAAGGAAAGTTACAAAATTTCAACACACTGACCGAAGAGATAATCACATAAAATCACGACTTATCGACGACGACAAAGACAAAGAAAATTCAGTGGCGGAAACAAACTTCCAAATTATGCGTTTCGCGTTTTCCGCCGCTAACTAAATTTGACCTTCACTTCATCCCGTAGCGTGTGAGTAACTAGGAAGTGTATGTATCTGTAACTAAGGAAAGCTGTAGTGAGTAAATTTGAGCTTTCCTTGTTTGAAAGCAAAACGTCGATTTTTTTTTTATTAAAAGCCAAGGGGAGGCAATCCAAGGTAGCACCGAAAGGTAAAGTGGCTGCTATCGGTGTAGCTAAACGCTCCTTATATCCGAGTGCAGACGGGTAGTTGGAGCTGGTAGTCTTTTGTTCTTATTGTTTTCTTTATGGCCATGAAATTATAATTTTGTTTATGGGCAGATCACCTATAACAGTGGAGATATTGAGCTGTCTTCGGCGTCAGTATTTGTCAAGTAACTAATTACTTTAAAAAAGCAGCATTAGTGAATATATGATGGGGCCAAGAGACCTTTGACTTGTGATGTCTGCATTCGTGCATACTGACTGGCTACATGCCCTAATGAAACTATGTCTGCACTGTTATTTTTAGCAAATTTAATATCAAGCTTTCATTTGTGCTAACTGTTCAGGTTCATGGCTCTGCCGACACTTTCGACCCGTGTGCCCAGTCGATCTCGGGTCCTGGCCGACCAGCTGGCCCGGCAGCGGGAGCAGGAGGCCCGGTGGCGGCAGCAGTGGGAGCTGCATGCTCAGTACTTCAGAGAGCAGAGCATCCGCAGCCAGAAACAGACGGTGTGGAGCTCCCGTCAATCCTACCAGCAGAGGTAACTTCCTCCAGCATAGATGCTCTCACTCACACGGTCTCCGAAACGTTACACAAATATTGAAGCAATCCAACTGAATAACTACACATTGCTTTATATTTGGTGATTTTATTTTTGTTGCCTCCTTTCATTTTCTTGTCATTAATTTTACATGATTGCCATAACGTACTCCAGCATTATCATCCTGTTTCTCCTTTATTGCCCTCGGAGATGGCTCTGTAAGTAATCACGCCATGTCATATATAAGTTTTGTGTTATAAAAAAAGTGATAGTACTTGACACTACTCCCTACCTATGGCAAAACTAGGCTAACCTTTATGTTGAAGTCTCGATTTTACAACAGCCAGATTGGTCTCATCTCAGGCTGGGAGCAGAAAAATCTTAAAATCTAAAACCTACAGGAATCCAATGTGGTAAAGCCAGGAACATCCTGGAAATACCATAAATACTGAAATTACAATAAATAAATGTTTTCATGAATTTCTTTGGCCTATTAGAATATGCTGGTATGCTAAGAGAAGTAGTGTTAAGTTGTTTGTTGTATTGTGAGTATACCATAGTGTATCTTCCTTTAAATCTGTGTAACAGCATATATATATGTATGTATGTCATATTTGTTTGTCTGTATAAATTAGTTTAAAAAATAGATAAATAGCTTTATGTTATTATATTTACTGTGTTGCTCTTTGTCATCAGTTGACAAAAATGCTAGTATTTATTTTATTTTATTTTTTTACCCAAGCATTTTTCTTCTTTTTGTTTTCAGTATGTCAGCATACCATAAAGACAGACTGAAGGAAGAAAAGAAAGCCAGCTTGGAGCAGCGCAGGAATCGACTCAGGGTAATGCTGCAAGAGGAGCAAAACCAACTTGAGGCAGAGCTCCGAGAGATGGTGCCCGACAGGAGCACGTTGGCAAGTCAGTTGGTGCAAAAAAGTGAAGAGCTTCGCACGGCAAGAGAAGACAGAAGAAAGAAAGTTGGTGGAATATTGCCCCATAAATATTCACCACAGTGTTGTGGCATGTAAGTTTGCAATCCCCGTTCATTTTTTTTGTCATGCCTAGCTTGCACAGGAGCTGCTGAGGGAGCACTGGAAGAGAAACAACCAAGAGCTGAGAAAGGTAGGCAAGTTTAAACTATTGATGCAAATGTGACAAGTTGCCGAGCCCCATACCTCAGACCTCGAGGTGTTACCACTGATGAAGTGTTTGACGGCTTCAGGAATCTAGTGACCACCCCATACGTCTAGAGAGTTCACCAAGTAGAGGAAACAGACACTTTTTGTCAAGACATCCATTTGATCTGGAAACCTATATGGCCTGTGATGCAGATATTCCATGACTTTCTGTTAACCTGATTCCAGTGTTGACTTAAGAAAAAGAAATGTTCTGGTATCCCTTCCACCCAGGGTCAAGGTTATCAGTATCTCTGTCTCAGCTTTGTCACAACTCACTCTTTCAATCTGTCTGCAGCTGGAGTCAGGATTACATAAAGATCACGTTGTCAGCCAATGGCAGGAGCAGATATCTGAGAAGAAACAGGTAGGTGGATCATTCCAGGCACCAGACAAAGTCAGTTATGTTCATTTCAGTGTTTTGATAACTTTGATAGCCAGTATTGAAGAAGTTGCTTCAGTGCTTCATAGTATAGCCGGTGTTGACACATATGACCCACAAGTCATTATCTTTTTATGTGGCCAAGTTTTGATGTAACACATCTATTTTTAATTGAACAGTGTTCGTGTACTCTGTGAGCACAGTATCACGGCCGCAACCTACTCTGGTCAGCCCCTCAAAGGTGGTGCATTATTAAGAAAGCTTTGACACTTACTGTAAGTGACCCAGCTTGTCAAACATGCAGAAAGAAGTGGCGTACCAGGAGGAGACGAGACGCTTTGAAAACGAGTACGAGAGGACCAGAAGAGAAGCTCTGGAGAGGATCAAACAAGCGGAGGAGAAAAGGAAAGACGAGGAGCGTAGGAGAGGGGAGGAGCTACGCAAGCAGATGGAAGAACTGAAGCTGAGAGAAGAAGAGGTATTCTGAGCATCAGCAAACAATTTCTTCTGTGCAAAACCACCTTTGCAGGCTTTTTTTTTTGTAAACAAGATTCTTTTTTATTTTTCTCTTACAGGCCACTCGTCTGAAAAAGGAGCAAGAGGCTCTACTGTTGCAGCAGTGGGAGCTGGAGAAGATAGAGGAGGACAGGTGGAAGGCGGAGGAACAGAGGAAGAAGTTTGAGATCGGGTATGTGAAGCTTATTCTCCAGATGACCAAACAAAAAGAGTGGTATGATATTTCAATCTACTGAGGTACTTTACATATGGGATTCATGTTGCACTAGGCGTTTCTTGATCCGTCAGTATCGAGCTCAGCTGAGAAGAAGAGCCCAGCAAGTGCAGGAAGAACTGGTAAATACTTTTTTTACCTGCAGATTTTACTGTGTGATCATCCTGATAACTTCCCCAGACCTTTTCTTTGATATCCTTTTTACAACACCAGGAGGCCGATCGTAAGATCCTGGCAGCCTTGCTTGAAGGAGAGGAGGAGGACAGGAGGCTGGAGACTGCAAGAAGGGAAAGAGCTGTCGCTGATGCAGCCTGGATGAAACGTGTGATTGAAGAGCAGCTGCAACTGGAGTGTGAGAGGGAAGCTGAGTTTGAAGTCTTACACAGGTGAGCGCCAAGATTTAGTAAGCCTCAACTCTCCAGAAAGGCGCACGTGCGGCTCTGTGAATACAAATCAATGCATCCCATTTGTTCGTAGGGAAGAAGCTCAGCATGTTTGGGAGAAACGAGAAGTTCAGTGGGAGAAAGAGAGGAAAGCCAGAGAACGGCTCATGCATGAGGTAAATTTCTCTTGGAGTAAAACTTGAAGTAAAGCTTAAAGATGTGAGTTCAAATAAAAGTTGTCCTGTTTTGGGTTTTTCCTGTCTTTTTTGATAAGGTGCTTGTGGAGAGACAGCAGCAGATAGAGCTGAAAATACAGAAGAACCGTGAGGCTCAGGAGGAATCTCTAAAGAGACGAGAAGAGCTTATCAAGGAGCTTGAGTGGGAGAGGAAATTCAGACGTCGGGAAAAGGAGCAAGAAGAGGGCCGAAGGACAGCGCGGATGCAAGAGATAAATGCTCAGGTTGGATACTTTTTATTTTGTTTTTTATGGGAGGGGGTTCTCAGGTTTATTTCCCCAACTATGCATTAACCTCCTAGGACCTGGCGTCCACATATGTGGACATCACATTTTGGGTTATTAAGACCAAAATACTCAATTTTGCTCTACAAGGGCCTTGATATCTACTTACGAGGACATTATACTGCTACTGTTCGATCGAAATTTTATACGAATATCCTCATTTGTGGCTCTCATTTTTCTTAGAAACAAAAAAAGGTAAAAAAAAAAAAATCTGGTAAATCTTTGTTTTTACATTCATCAGGTCCCAATCAGCCCAAATATCAAAGAGAAATTAAAATTGCATGCCATGAAAGAGTTTGGTCTTAGGAGATTAAATAAGAAATCATATGTGAAGTTGTTTGTTTTCATGTTATGTAGGTGGAGCAGCAACAAGAGGCGCAGTGGGAGGAGCGGTGTAGGAAAGAACAGGAGGAAGAGGAAGAACGGGAAGCCCTTCGAATCCAAGAAGAGGAGCTGAGGCTTGAGATGCAGAGGATCGCCAAGAAAGGATACCAGGACAAGGTGAAAGAAGAGTGAGGCAGCCGTATTCATGATTCCAAGCTTAAAATTGCTCTTTAATATTAAAATATGCTTGAAATCGTCTCTTTCAGATTCACAGCAGGCCACGATCAGCCTGGACATGAGAGACCTGCCAGACTGAAGTGAAGCCGAACATGAGCTGTTGTATTTTTTCTGTTAGGAATTAGCCTTAAAGGATATTTCATGCTTTTTAAAACAGCCCTATGAAGACTTAAAGGCCATTTGTCACAGTAATTACGCTGTTGGTCAACACTGAGCATGAAGCATTATGTGTTGTCAAATGATTTCAAAGTGACAGATGCACAAAGAAACTCTCCGTCCAAATTCAGGACAAAAACGTCCAATGTTAAAGTTAAAATAAAAGCTCTCACCCATTGCAGTCTTTGAACACATCCTGTGCAAGCAGGCCTGCAGTGGAATTTGACTTTTGTTGTACATTAGTGTTTTTTAACAGCCAAAAGAAAACTTTGTCCTTTGAAAGGATAAAACGTAAAAAAAGAAAAGAAAAGTAGGCCACATGTGCCTCCTGTCATGCCATATTGATTTAATTTCTATTTGTTGGACTCGAATCGATTCGTCTCTGCTCTTAGAGCTCTTGAATGTCTATAAATTTTCTATTCTGTGTGTATTAAAGCTGTTGCAATCAAATCATTTGAGCATTTTGTATTTACAAACCACAACCAGTTATAGTTATAAATTAAGTTTATTTAGAAAATAATTATTTCCCCAAAATGCACCTTCTGCTGCATCACGCATCCCTGCACTCCATGCAAGCACAGAGATGGACGTTACTTAGAACAGATTTCAGAAGGAAAATGAAATCTGCAACACCTGGCGATGTTGAACATTGGCTAGCACAGTATTACAGGATCCCATATGTTGCACATTACACACAAAACTAGCAGCAACAGAACGGAGCACAATACACATGGACATACATACAGTATGGTTACTAGCACTAAATATTAACACCAAGAGTGGCTGTAGTGTACAGTGCAATGGGTAGCCTATTAGAAACACACCAAATAATCCTAACTTGATGCAACAACATCTCGGTGCTGGTGAAGATGATAACTTGGCCCCTGAACAAGTGTTTCTTGCATTTATTGACTTGACAAATGGGCACACATAAATAGCTGCAGTAAGTGCACTGCAGACTGGATTACACTTGGGCAGGGAGCAGGTCATATTAATAACTTTTTTTTCCCCTCAGTGTAACAAACATTATCAGCATTGCGCTGAAACTGAAATGTGCGTAAAGTCTTCAACTTATGGAAGCTAACAAAACCGTACGCTCGTTTTTTTTTTCCTTTTTTCATATTAAAACTTTACAGTGTAGTGATGCTTAAACAGTGCAATATATTAGAGGAAGCTCCTTTTGCTACAAGAGTGTTTGTAATAGCATCCAATGATAACGATTTCATGGCTCATTTATGGTTTTTCAGCATCCATGCATGGCTTTGGTTTGATAACACTGACCAGTATATCGATTTACTGTGCTCTTTGTCCTAATGCAAGGCATTAACTCTTTAATGATATTTTGTAATTCTAATTATCAAAGACAGAACAAGCTATTTCCCCAGCATGTTAGCTGGAAAGTCATATCCCCCCCCATCAGAAAATGTGCTTCTACAAAAGCTGGCTAAGTTTCTGACTTTTCCCTTGACGCCAAGACTTTGTCTTTAAATATTGTCAATGCTTATTCATAAATAATTAAAAAACAAGGCATGCATATACCACATATACAAAAGACAAAAACAATAAAATAACTATAAATGCGTATAAAAACAAAACTGAGATGCTGACTTCTTTGCAGCCCTGTAAGTGCTGTTAGTTGGTATTTTCCTTTGTGGTGATGGTGACAAGCTGCTTGGCGGCCTTGGCAATGTCATAAGCACATTGGATGACCTGCTGGGTGACCAGCTGCATGTCCGGTCCTGGGCAGCCCTCCGAAGGCACCGCCTTCCGGCACTCGCCCTGGAGCCTGCACGCACTGGAGGTCAACAAGCGCAGAGAGCCTCTCACCGTCTCTGAACGCGGCTTCTGCAGAGGAAGATTAAATGATCTTAATAAACATAGAAAAAGTCTGCTCACAGGCCTCTTCAGAAATGGGGTGCAGTGTGCATCCAGGTGTCAAATAACAAACAATTAGCAGATCCATTCTTTGCAAGAAAAAATCTATTTACCTTAGGAAATAGGGCAGCCATTTCTGTTACAGCCACATGTATTCTTTCTGAGCAGGGTATGAAGCTGTGAGGTGAAAAGATTGAAGTCACAGTCAGAAAGTAAACTGAAAGTAACAAATACAATGGTTATAAAAGTGATACGAATGATCAATTAGCTAATCATCACTGCAATCAGGTTACTTCACAAAGTGGAGGTGCAATTTAGTTTTCAGAACACACCATGCACCATCATCATCGACAGATTACCTACAAAACATGCCATTTAAAAGACATTTTAAACCTTGTAAGTAAACAGCACTTTAATTCTACAGTAAAAAACGTCAAGATCAAAAACAAATATGCTGTCAGCTATAAGTCACTGCACAGATGCACCTTACCTTTTTTACCTAACTAAAGCAAAGTCAGTGCTTGAAGATAAAACATGAAATGAATTGATGTTTGAAACTCGGCATACTCAAGCATGCAGCACAATATGACAGAAAAAGAGACAGCTTGTTAGCAGGTGAGGCAGACCAGAAGAAGAAAGTGTCTGAGGGAGAGGAAAATAAAACTGTGCCTGGGAGGCAGGGACAGAAGCCAGAGTACCAGGAGGTGGGGTCGGGGGACCGGAGGCTGAGCGGCTGAAGGGGAGAGGGGGCCTTCTCAGCCCAGGGTACCAGAGTGCTGAAACATCCCAGGCTGTGCCTGAGCCGACGCACACCTTCACGCTCACATGGTCTGATGGCAGGAGTGATTGGTGGCGACACCAAAACAACATGATAACAGCGGAGCAGAGAGGAAGTAGAGTGAGGAGGAAGAGTGACAAGAGCAGGACAAAAAAAAGGGGGAAATGACAGGGCTTACATGGAACTAATTATAACAGAGTAGCTATGAATGTAGGAGGAACTTGAGATTTAAAATGAGAGCAAGGAAACGAAAGTTTAAAAAAAACACACATATATATATAAATCAGTTGCAGAACTGATAAAAAAACCCAAAAACCTTTCATCTCATTCTGACCTGTCATGTTTGTTCTCCTGAGCAGCTCGCAGCAACTCCTGGATATTCTTGGTGATCTGTTCGGTCTTGCGGATGACGTCCTCTGTGCTGGGAAGCGTGGGGTCAGAGTCCATCTCCAAATCATCAAGTTCAGGGATAGAGCTACCCTCCCCCAGCCAGCCACTGCTCCTCAGCCTCCCTCTCCTGCAGAACCTGCTAAGTGGGTGAAAAAAACCCCAAACAACAAATCAAGCCCCCTGCAAAAACCTGTTTTTTCCTATTGAACTGTACATGAAGACCACTTTGCCTCACTGACTTCTGGGTGATTTTCTTACCCCGAGTCATCCATCTCCGAGTCATTGAACGTGTTGTCATAGTCACTTTCTGGCATGCTGCTTTGCTTCTCCAATTTTGAAGCCTGGGAGGGAAGAAAGAACAATATGAGAGAGATCCAGTATTACTCACGGCAAAATCCAGCAGCAACTGTGGTGAAAATACATTTTCTTCATCTAAAAAGCAAAAACATAAGACTCATCTGTGTGCTGTGCCAACATGAAACTGCACAGCCACATCAAAGTGGAGTATAAACAAGTAAAGGTGATGCAGAGGACTGAATCAAACAAGCCAGTAAAGCTGTAAAGCAAAAGCACATCTACAGTTTAAAGATTTCACATTAGTAGAGCAGATTATGCTGAGATCATATCATTTATTTGCATTAGTATGACACTTGTTACCTTTCCTAATACCTTATGAAACCTCTTGAAATGCCAAAGCAAGGCTGGATTTACATGTGACATTTGAAAACAGCCACACAGAAAGCAACAACCCCTAAAACGTTACTTTACAAGTGCGGCACAAGCTTTTCTCCTCCAAAATAAAGACAAGTAAACCCCAGAGGGCCCACACTTGCATATGTGAAGTCAGAGCTCAGTGGTGCATGCCACACAACATAGGCACGCTATCTTCATACCATATAGGGTTTGCTGTGATCTGATAGCGTGACTTAACTTTATGCAAATTCACACTCAACGCTACATCTAAAAAAAAACAGGAAGTTCACTGTACTACACAACATGTTCATACTCTGACAGTCTGCGTTCAAGAGTCTGAGCAAAATCCTCTCTGTGCATGCAATACTAAATGCAGCACATTGTGGGATTATCTCATGCTTACATAAATTGTCCTCTTAGCAGATGATCAATCGCTTCACACTGCAAACCACTCACAGATTTCCACTGTTTGGTTGTCAGAGAAGTAAAAGCAAAGTAGCTAAGAGTTTGTAAGAAACAGGGCAGAAGGAAACTTTGTCTTATTCTTAGAGTATTTCAAATGAAAAAAAAGTCCAACTAAAACAATATATAATGTGCAATTTCTTTCCTTTGTCTTCACATAGTTTGCTAAAATACTTTAATATCATCTCATATACCAGTTTCTAGAACACAAAAAAAGCAGCGCTGCATGACAAGCACAGATTTCTGCTCAATGCTCAGCAGTGACGCAGAGGTTTTGCCTTTACAAAACCCCACAAATTCCATTTGTTTAGTAGGACAATGAGGATGATGCTGATGAAGGCAGGTATCTGGCGGTGAGGACAGCCGATGGAAGGATGGCTCATGCAGGGCAGATAAAGAGCAGGAGAACAGAGGATGAACGGGTAGAATTGGGCTCCGAGGGGATTTGCGGCGTCCCGCGAGACGCAGACCGAGTTAGGATGTACTTAACCTTTTGAGCACTGTCGTCCTTCGACCAACACAAGGTGGATGGAAATGAGGGAAGGGATGAAGAGGTGGTCACAAAAGCGCCCCTTTCCGTCTAAAGACAGGGTTCAAATCATAATGTAACACAGACACACACACACAGATTTCTTAAAATGAAAAGACCTGTTTATACGGACTTACAAAAAAAGCTGAATGGATATTAAAAAAAATACTGTGTATGGACTGGAGTCGATGCAAAGCTGTGCAAAGACCGTGAGCACTGAATTCAAAATAATAAAAGTCTTTCTTAGCTTAGGATAAATCAATAGTACAAAGACAATGCAATGGAGCTTAATCCTCCTATTTTTATTCCCTGAGCTCCACTGTTTCCTTTCGGTGTACAGTGCTTTAAAAAAACATATCACTGAATAGCCTGGAAACGAGCTGATAAAGGGAAAAAAATATCAGAAACTATAAGTCACAGGCTTGGATTAAAACCAAACAGAGCAGATGGACAGTTAAAGTGAGTGTGTGAATGTATGGTGCATTACAAAAACACAGAGTATTTGTATGGCAGTTTAATACTTTATCAACATAAAAAACACAGTACAAACCAACACAAACCATGACAGCATGTTTCTGCGTGTACAACTAAGTCTTGTCTAGCAAAAAAATAAAAAAGGCAGCACTCCCATTAACAACAGATGTTTGCAGATGTGTGTGTTATTAAACTGGACACATATTGCGATTGCTCTGGCTCTATCTAACATTGCATCGCATTGTGGTTTTTAATGAGTCAGTCTTTGGAGAAGCCAAAAATTAAAAAACAAAATAAAACGTGCGTAGTGGAAAATGAGTAAGGAGAGACACAAACACAGGCAGGGGAAAATGTCTGCAGACAGGATGAAGACATGAGGGACAGTCACTGAGTGGAAATGGCAAAGGAGAGCAGGGAACAGGTCTTACTTACATGAGTTGGGAAGGATTGAAGGGTGGGGATTCCCTCCTCTGAGTAAGGAGTTTCCCCTTTAGGGAGATAGGGCTTCAGGCCTGAGCCGGTCTCATACATAGACATGGGCCGACTGGCCCGTGCAGACTGCCGGCGTTTCAGGGCAGAGGGACTGGAGGGGTCAGGGTAGTCTGTACCGCTGGGGATCTGATAGATATTGGTAGTGACCTGCCGCCTGAGAGAGGTGTTCTCGCTTTGCAGAGATTGCAGCTGGAAGAGATGTCAGTAATACACTAAGAGGGGCGCTTAGCTTTAATGCCACTGTTTCTCTAGATTGCTATCTATTTAAATTTTGATAGATTGTTGCCGCTCCTACTGCCAAGGTTATAATTTGGCAGAAACCACCAATCTTTCCAGATACAGAGTTTGAAACATGTTCTTTTCTGGCACGTCACCAATATACAAAACCTGAAGCTGTTTTCACAACTATGAATGAATTATAAAAAAAAAAGTCCATAGCTATGGAATAGCTCGCTCAAAGCTCTGATAGATTTTCATCACAACACCCCTCCTATAGAAAAGTGTCTTGCTGAGTACCCTTCACTAATCATTACTAACCATTGCCATTCATATTCAAACAGCTTTAGATTCTGTTTACTTGACGACAGTATCCAGTAGTTAAGTATCTATAGTGCAGGGAAATTCAAATTCAAGGTCTCGTCTGAAACAGCATCAAAGGAATAACATGAATTTTGGTTTGGGTGGATTATTTTTGCCTATCAGTGCAAAGCTCAAGATAAGCAAGCAAAAGATCATTGTACAGGTAAGAAACACAGGTGCAGTTCAAGTCAAAGATTCAGCTGCAAGGAAAGGTTCGTGAACACTTTGGATTAACCATGATTGCTGCATGAAAAACTAATAAACATGGTCTGATCTTCTCCCAAGTTACAATTATAGACCAACACAATCTGACGAAACAAAAAAAAAACAAAAACAAAAAAAAAAAAACACTCCCTCCCAGTATAAGCAGGAAAAAGTAAGTGAACCTCTATGACACAGATTTCTCCAGAAGTACTTTAAGTCACGTGATCCAAGTCAGTCTATGAACAATATCTAGGAGGACTATAGAGGTTTAGGAGGACTAGAGGTGGACAAAGCTGGAAAATACTACTAAAGCATGGATGAAAAAACAATTTGGCTTAAATTAAACAGAAAAAGTATGGTGAAGAGAGCATCATGGTTTGGGAATGCTTTGCTGCCTGAGGGTCTGGAGGCTGAGGTTGAATGACTTAACAAGGCAATGGAGACAGACTAATTGAAAAAGAGGACAAGGTTTTTCAAGTTTTTGAAAAAGCTTCAACCTTTTCAGATGTTTGCTCTTCTTCTTGCACCTTGGGTGAAGTTGTCTCAGAAACCTTTACCCTGTTTCCCCACCTCTTTCAAAGATCACGTGAGAATCTGACTTAACCCAGATAAGATGTTGTAGCACAGCCCAATGCAGGCTGTTCTTCCAGAAATCCTGATGAACTTCCGAAGAAACTGTCCAAAATTCCTCAATGTTGTGCAAATCTCATAAGAAGCTACAGGAAACACCCGCTAGAAACTATGGTTGGTAAAGGAAGTTCAATAACATTAAAGAGTTCACTTATTCCCCCCCAAACCTGAAGTAAGTGCTAACTCGGTGTCAACGAAAAATACAACAGTTTGTGTATTTTTGTTGCATTTGTGGAGAGTCATTGTGTTGGTCTATACCTGTGACTGAGATCATTATTGGACCACATTTTATAGCTTAACCAATGCAGAAATCCAAAGCTTTCCACGGTTCTTCTTCCAGGTTTACAGCACTAACAGACTGACTCAGGAATTATAAAGGGATTCAGGGATGCTCTAAACATCAAGATTTGATCAAGAATACACTGGCCTTAAATACTACAACTACTTTAAAACTGTGATGAAGATTAATAGCGATAAAGCTAAAGATTGTGCTTATGTGATCATGAACTGATATTTAAATATAAAAAGCTAACAAAATAAGAAACATTTGTACTTTTGAAACTACAAGGTACAACCACAGTAAGCCAAGAAAAGCCACAGTGCTGCACGTTTTCTCCACTACATCTTTATCTAAATGATGCTGTGTGCTACAGTTTACTGCAGGGGGAGAAACAACAGCAGACTGAGTGCAGTTACGTGAATGCTCTAGATGCTCTTCATCAGCTCTAAAAGTAAAACGACAACATTGTAACATCACTGTTACTTTACCCTGGGTAAACTTTATACCAGGTTTACTTTACCAAATAAGTATATAGTAACTTAATAACTTCCAATTTGGTTTCGTTTTAGCAAGCTAAAACTGTATAAATCTCAAATGTCTCCCATTAAATCATCAGTTGAGTTTAACAGTATAAGGTGAGGTGTTCTGTGAAAAATAGCCAAACAAAAAGTCCACATGTGCTAAAGTATGTTCCCCCAAACAGCTGGAAATCATCCAAAAACATTCATTGCAGTAAACACAGTATATATGACAAAGCAAGGCACACACATACAATTTCAGTTAGTCACTGTGTGTTATCAAAGGGATTCAAAACAAAACAAAACAAAACAAAAAAAAACACCATCATCAATTATATCATGCTTTTTCTTCAAACATGCTTGTTAGTAACATTAGACCGGCTTTAACTTTAATTTATAAATTAGGTGGGAAAAGTGACCTTGGTGTTAAACCAAAACACACACACACACAAAAAAGGGAAAAAAAACAAAACAGAAATCTCTGGTTTACATTCAGACTCTGAAAATTGAACATGCTGGCCATAACAGAGGGTGGACCAGCAGGGTGTCACAGCAGCCTTATCGTACCACAGAGCATTCCTATTCAGGTGGTTCGGCCGTGATTGCTAAACACAGGCTGGGCCTCCACACCAGAGAGCGTTCGCACTGTGCAGGAGAAGTGCTCTGCTGACCGCTGTGCCCCCGCCCCTTCTAGTCCGGCCCTCGATGTTAGTGATCTTACGGGTGGAGCGCGGTGGGTACCTTTTTCTGCATGAGCCTTAGCTCATCGCTCAGACTGTTGTTTGCTTTCATGAGTTGCTGGATCTTTGCTTCAGAGGCAGAGAGGGCGGTTTTCACCTCCAGGTATTCTTGCATAGTGATGGGTCCGTCTGAGAGGTCCGAGTCCAGGCTCTGTTAAAGACATGCCAAACAAAACAAAGAGGTGAATGATGCAAAAGAGATTTCATTCAGGGTTTTAGTTTGTGAAAATACTGTCTGGGTACCTTGGTCCTGTCTCCTTTGCTTGATGGGAGTTCTTGATCTGTATCCTCATCAGATGCCACACTATCATAGTCAGGCTGGTCATTGTCCTGGCTATCACTACAGTGTCTGACGGCCACGTTCTTCATGATAAGTTCAACGTTGTCTAGGACAAACAAGAAAAAAAACCAACTTGTTTTGTTACTCTGTATCTTCATGAGACTCGGGTGTCGGGGGGATTTTTGAAGAAAGTAACAAGAAGACACCGACCTTTGGGACTGACTATCGGATTCCCTTGCTGTCTGCGCTTTGCTTCACTTAATATGTCAATGACCAAAGTTGCAAATTCATGTGCATTAAATCTTGCAAGCTTTTGCCGCCCCTAAATAACACACAGAAAGAAAGAAAAAAAACCACAAAGAAATTACACAAACAATGCACAACCTTTAAGGTAACAACAGAGAGAAAACCAACACAACCACGTTTGCAGGGGTGTTCTGCACAGCTGACTTGCCTGGTTTCGTGTCGATGAATACTCCGGATTCACAGGAAGGAAAGGAACCACAGTTGTCTCTGTGACCAGCGTGCTGTGATTCTGTGTTGCCAACCACACTGCAGAGAATGAGCAGAGTGCTGTTTAAGGCACGAGTACAGCTGCAATGCTAGTGGAGGTGTTGAAGAGTGCGTGTGAATACCACTATAGATGCATTTGAGTCCTCTGGTAAGGGGTAAAACTCTACCTGCATCAGTCTCTCGCCTGTCCACTTCATCATACACGTCCATGGCCAGCTCCTCAAATAAATGATTACTGAGCTACATTAAATAGAAAAGAAAGAAAAATCACACCTGAGCAAACTTCAGGGGAGAATATTTTAAATGAAACACAGTGAAAACACTTACAGACTGCAGTTTCTTTTTCGCTGCCTTTGCAAGTTCCGATAAATCTGCACTGCTGCAAACAGAAAATTGTGTTTGTGAACATTTGTTAATAAATTCGTAGGTCTGTAGGTCTATTGCTACTATAATGCAGTTTATTTTCAGTAATACTTACATGTTCCTGATCCCAATAAATGAAAGCAGTTAAAACAGATCGCATGTGTCATTTGCCGTGCAAAAGTATTTTTCTGCTCTTTTTCTGCTTTGAAATTAGAGCTAATAATGAAAACTTCCCTCACTCTGTTTAAAAGACTGCAGCAAGCTTAACTTCATGTCAGAACAAGACTCACAACTAAAACAACCATCACTAAATGCCTCACTGCATTCACTCTGCTGGCTCAGTTCAACTTAAACTCATTCACCCAGGCGCATGTTAATTGGTAGACATGCATCATACTGACGTACAGCTTCTGCTTTCTTACCTGTCGGCCATTTGTGGAACGATGAAGTGCTGGCCGCTTTTATGATCTGAAAGGAACAACGCGAAAGTTCTGGATAAGTGCCAAAATCCTTCGGGGCAATTACAGGAAATGTATTCACTTTCTGTTAATCACCATTTAAAATCTGTATTTAGCTCATAAGCAAATTTGATCAGCTGTAGAGCCACATCACTAAAACACCTACAGCACTGTGCAAAAGTCCCGGTCTATGCTGGATTGTTTCACATTTCTTGAGGATATGACTTTTAGATACTGTTCGTCTGCTGTTTTTAGGTCTCCCACTTCTTCTTTTGCCCTCCACTAGTCCAGTTTTCTCAAAATTATTAAGTCCACACTGCACAGCATGCTCGGATATGCCAAGCTTTCAGCCAGAAGCTCTTAGAATCACTTTGTTGGTGCAAAAATACTATTTTATTTTTACAAAAACATCAAGAGTTCTTGCACATTACTGCTCACCCAGCAGCAGCAAATGCTGCTTTTTCAGCTTTTTAAAAATTTTTTATTTTAAATGACACATCTCCGCTTACCTGGTTTTCGTCCACACAAGTAAAACGCCAGTCGATCGGTTAGTTCATACTGAATTTCCACCAGCCTGTCTGCCAGGTCGTTGTGGCCAGCTTCTCTACAAAACCATATTTAAAAAGTCAAATTAAGCTTAATATTTTGTCTTATATATAAATAATTATTTTACATAATAAACACGTAGGCTTGCCTTGCACAGTCAATGGGAGTTTTGCCTCTGCTGTCTGGAGCACCAGGATCTGCCCCATAAACGGTCAACAGTTCAACCTGAGATACTTGCCCAGCCTTTGCAGCTACATGCAAAGGAGTGCTTCCCTTTTCCTGCCCAAGACAATGATCAACATAAAAAAAGCCAGAACATGAGCCAGAATTTGACAGAAAAAAAAAAAACACATGCAAAAACACGGAAATGATACTTTTAAATACAGAAGGTCTTACAGGATGAAAGAAATTTGCTTGAGCTCCGAGTGTCAGCAGCCTCAAACAAGTCTCCAGATTACCAGTGCGTACGCTTGAGTGAAGTTGCTGGGGGGAAAAAAAAGAAATAAACAAATTTAACTGTGACTTTAAAAAGCACAACAATAGAGCTCTGTTCAAAAACATGCTTCCTTTCTTTCCCTGGTGGATCACTGCACCCAACCATTTCTCCTCACCTTGCTTAAATCCTTGGCTGTTGAGCTGTCATCCTCTCGGCAAGGTATGCGATGGACAAACACCAGCATTTGATATTTGGCTCTTATAAACTCTGATTTGTTTGGACTTTTGGGATGCCATGAAACAGACACACACACACACACACACACACACAAAAGACATTGAGAGACTATGAATGAGAAAGCAGCAAGAGAGTCCATTGTCATTTTTTTATTAAAAAACAAAAAAGTACTCCATAATCATTTCCAAACATTTATGACTCACTGGAGTTTGTCCTGAGGGTTGGCCTTGCGTTTTCCACTCGTCACAGACGCAGGGTCCAGAAGGGAGTGCTCCCAAATTGAATTCGCACCGTTGTTGTATAATGTCTGAACCATCTAGGTTAGATTAAAAAGGAAAGCATCGTGTATAATTTGTCATATTGATTTAGACCTTCAAATGGTGAGGGGAAAATAAATAAATAAATAAATAAATAAATAAATAAATCCCCTTCCTGTGCTGCACTTGCTATATTTGGACAAAAATCAATACACCTCAGGGGATCTGCTGCACTTGATGTCATACAGCTCTACTGAATTTAAAACTGAAGTAATACTAACCCAAACCCAAGTATAACATGTTCTAATGGCTTTAGTTCAGCATCTAAGCACAGAAACTACAAGTAAGACAAGTTCACAGCCAACAGAATAAATATGCATGCAACAGCTGAATGATCAAAATATTTCTGTTGAGGATTATTTACCTGCAGCTGCGTAGGGGGCCATGGCGTGTGCGTCAGGTGGCGCACTTGGGAGCTGTGTCTGCCCAGGCTCCGATGTACACTGCAGCACTCGTCGCAGATCAACACGCCTCTGTTCACCGAGGCCCAGCGAGGTTCTGAGCGAGAACAGAAAACAACCAGGTCACAATTATGATAGATAAATTGTGCACTTAGAGTATAATCTTGGAGTTCGAGCAGTTCACTGGTTTTACTTTGATCAAGCCGAGGAAGTTAATCTTTCTTTCTCTTTTTATCATATTCAAATCAACTCAGTGCTTCTCTTTTGACAACAAGCTGGACCCAAAGAGTCTCCTGTTACCGCTGTTGTAAGATGACTACTACAGGCAGGTGCTTACTTGGTAATAATTATGATATTTTGCTTTTTTGTCCAAGGAAAAAACATCATTTGATAGTTCTTACTCACAAGTACTGCTAATTTACCCAAAGTTTAATACAGTTTATTCTTCTGTGCCATAGGACTCTTGAAAATTATAGCCAAGCCACAGTGATATCAGTACTTCACACACACCATTACGCACCTACAAAAATGAGCTCTCAAATGTTTAGAGGCACAGAAGTAACCGTTTTGCATGGATCCTTCATAATTCTGACAGATTTAGCTGGATTGGGCTTAAGACAACTATCTTTTAGGTTCCTAGCACCCTAAAAAGAGTTGTGATTTCATGACAGAAAGGGATAATATCGGAGTTTCGAGACAACATAAGAATTTCAGTTGGGCCAAAGATCCCACAGAATGAAATAATCGACAGAATCTGATTGTTTTGATAGTGTAAATAGTCCCCATATGTATAAGGTATTTAGTTTTTGATTGCTATGGCATGATTTTATGAGTTAAAGCATATTATTTTGAGGACCCCTTAGCACAAAGCTGTCCCCAGACCCGCTCTGAGAAAACAAACATATAGTTATCTATAGCTGAGAAAGGTCCCTGAAAAATATGCTGTTTAATCCTGCTCAAGTGGCATTCGCTGAAAACTAGTGTCCTGCTGGAAGAAATAGCTGAGGCTTTTCAAAATAGTTATTTCATATATTTTATTTAAAAAAAAAAATCTTCATTGGCTTTCAACACATGGGATTAACAAAATGTTGGTGTTGGAGTTTTCATTAAATTTCTGGACACTAGATCACAATGTATTATATGTCATATAATTAAACATAATAATATCACAAGATGCTGAGTGGATGCTTTAAGATCTAATGAAGAAAAACACAATCCAAGAAAGAAAGAAAAGAAAAAGCCAAACTCAAAACAGGCTGTGAAAAAGGTCATATTCATAGTCATGTATCGCCTTTCTGACTGCAGATTTAGGTGAAGCTATGGGTTGCGTAAAAAGGAAGTGAAGACTAACAGAGCAGCTTCCTCTTTCAAAGCACTATAAAGAAAATACCTGAAGAACTAATAATCTTAGAACTGAGCTGCAATATTAACCTAATGTGTGGTGTTTTTTGCCCTATGAATTAAAAGTGTACTATGACTCTGTGACCAAAATAAATGTGTTTACTTAACCTTGGCCTGTTTTGCACGGTTCATGCAGTGCAAAAGTCACAGAGTTGTCTTCCATCTGTGCACAGACTCTTCTTGACAGCAAACTTCAAGACTAGAAACACTGTAAAATGATACAACACTAAAGCCCACTGAGTTTCAAGCAGATAGAGTGACGGGACAGGCGCTGTAAAAATCCCAACAGCAGCTGCAGTGCAAGAGCAACAGATGCAGGAGGTCGCTGGACAGATTGTGGCTCCTGGTCCCCGAGTTTTCAGAATCTCCTTCTAACAACTGTCCCTCAGGACCTCCCGAGTCTCAGTGCTCTCCTCAGCACGTGCTGCTAAATTTAATACCACATCTTGAAACGCTAAAAATATTCACACCCAACAACTGGTAGCAGCCATAAAGTGGGGCAATCCAGGGCAGCTGCTGAGGAGAGCTCAGGGTTAACTAATGACATGAGTGACATGATGACAGACGAGCTTCTTAATATTTGCGTTCCGCTGAATGATGCAAAACAAACCGATGGATGCAAAACAAACCGATGTATTTTCTATTATTAGACTTTGCTTAATTTACAGTGCATTATGTCGCCACAAGAAGAAGAAAAATAAAATCTCTCCTGCATTGAGTATGCGGTCAATTCACTCAGCATCCTGTTTTGCTTCCTGTGCCTGCTGAACAGCATCACGTCATTTCTATACAAGTGGAACTTCTGTAAGTACAGCCTCGGACACAATACAACAATTGTATGCTCAGCTCTCAGAGCTTGGTGCCATTGGTCCCGAAAAACAAAGCTCTGTTAGAGAGTGCTCGTGTACCCTGATGCCATATAAGTAGTTATAGCACTATTTTTTTTTACTCTATACAAGTGACTGGTTACAGATGACACGGACTGCAGATTTGGGTTAATGATGCAACGACTTTTTTAAATAATCAAATCTTTATGAATACAGTAGGAAATACAATACAGTCATTACTCATTAACACCTTTAGTTCAGCTGAGTTCCATCGTGCCAGAAGACCACTGTTATGCCCCCTTTTTTATTGCACTTTACTCATGAGAAACAGTTAATCCCAGCAGTTGAAAGTTAATTTTATAACGGGCATATAAAAGGGACATATCATATAATTATAATAGGGTTTTGGTTGGTTATTAAACCAAACGGCACCCTAAAAACTCCTTTCATGAAGGGAGCTATGGCGTTAGACATGAATACTAACTAGGTAAACTGGATACCCTAAATTACTGTAAAGAGAAACCAAAGTGTTGCCAGCGCTGCTAATCGGATTTATTTGGATTTGGGGTGTTTCTTAAGCACCAAATGTCAGCTAACAGACAAACACTGCATAGATGGTGTGAGTTTTACTTACCTGGGACACAGCAATCTGCGCAGACCTCAGTGTTTCGCAGGCGTTTAGACATCCTCAACTCGGGAAGAAACGCCTTTTAAAACTGAGTAGAGGAAATTGTGTCCGTTATGCTAACCATTGATTACTCCGTTAAGATGCCTTCCGCGTTAGCTAAACCCAGCAAATTAAAAACAATCCAACAACTAACTATCGTACTTACTTCCTTTTAACCGTTGCGAGCCTTTTCGTTTTTTGCTAGAGTTGGAGTTATGACCATGATAACATTTCCTCCCGCTACAACGCCGCTCGTCTGCAAGTGAGCTGACTGAGCAGCCACCTGATTAGCTAACTAGCCTGTGCACACTTGGTAGTTTACTCCTCTGCCTCTAGACAGCAGCATTTAGCGCTAGCGCGATCCCAGAGGCAGTTGTGACTGTGACCTATAATTGTGGTTTACTTTGCCCATAGTTTTGACTCTCAGGAAATAAACCTCTCAAAATAATACGAATAAGTCCTGCTTGAAATTTGTTCCGATTCTCTAATTTTATAGCTACGGGTAAACATGAAATATGAATACAACACAATACTTGTGGAGCTCGTTTTTGTCGGTACACAACCTGACAAATTAAAATCAGGGTTTTAATTTTCCCTAAAAGAGGTGAGTTTGATCTACTCACCTTGGAGTACACTGTAGTATTTTTTATGTCTTAAATTAATCTCCATACATGTTCACCTACCGACAGCCTTTTAAATCGCGCTTTGTACATCTTTAACACTGATGCAATTTTAGATTAAAAAAACAAAAACGGCAAGTGACCAACCCAGATAAAAGACGTGAAAACAGTCATGTGTATTAAATCATGTATTAAAATTTGACTGCGTAGAGCAGAAAAAGGCACCGAACGTAACTGAGACAGATGAGTTTTTAATTAATATTGATTTGTGAAGTTTAAAACAATAAGCCGGATACATACAACGTTATATACTATCTTTAAATTTAGCAGGCGTAGTTATGTACATTATAGTACAGGAGATATGATTCTGTTCTGATTGATTTAATATGTCGCTTGTCTCTTTGAGATTGTCATTGTTATTGTTCTAAATAAAGTTCATTTTAAAAAAAAGTTATGTACATTATAACCTGGCGGTACAGATTTAGATTTTTAACCCGCATCCACCCCCTCTCTCAAAACGTAATATTGCCAATCCCATTTCAATGTTATAGGGCATAATAGGACAATTAACTTTCTGGGAATTTACATGGTTTGTTTAGCTAATGTCTGCACGATATAGCAGCGCTACATTTCAAGAATTCAAAATATGGGAACCAAAGTTAGACAATATAGAAATCACTTTATTTAGTCATAGTACTAACAATGAAGGTTCTGCAACCCCCACGTCGACATGCTAAATGGTTGATTCCAGACTGGGACTGTCTATTATTTTTTTAAGGCGATGATTTTAACTACGAGTGCTGTTTCATTTGGTTTTAGCCTAAATGATTTTTTGTAAACCGTATATAAGGTGTTCCTTTAAAATTGACCATTAGGTTACCTTAATCAGGCGATATTTAATGGACTGCGAGTCTGTTTCTTTATAGAACACCCCTGTCGTTGCTGGGAACTACTCCTGGCACTTCCTTGTTCAAAAGTTTTATTTAGGGGAAGGCTTGGGGGGGGAAAGTTGGTCACCGGATTGGTTATTCCTTCGACGCTGCTGTCAGACATTAAAGGCATGGATCAAAGCTTTTTGGCGTAACTACTGTGGCTGTCCCAGCTTTTCTCATGGCTCCAGTTGTTAGAGGGTGGCTAACGTTGCACTGAAAGAAAGAGGAAGATGTCCATGGCTAACATTAGCGAAGACATCAGGGTGAAGTTTCCCCTACATTCCGCAGTGTGGGAGAATGACTACAGGAAGCTGGAGCAGCTATTAACATCAACGCAGGTTGGTTAAAACCACTGGCGAGGTTGGTAACCTTGGCACCGATACTCAGCTAGCCGGACTAAGCCAGGAGTGAGCTGCTGAATTTCCGCAGGCAGGCAGTTAAAGAAGGCCAGTGGTGTTTACAGATGCTCCGCAGGCAGCCACATACACATGACACTGAGTAGCGCAGCTTTTTACGCATCTATAAGTTTGAAAGCTTTAAAAGACAAAAAAACCAAAAGTCTTCCGGTACAGACTGGTAGCTTGTTTCCAGTTAAAATGTAAGCTTCTGTCCCATTTCACTGGATTCCTCAAATACACTGATTAACAGACAGCAGTACGTGTTTTATCACTCGCATGCATAGATTTGTTGTTTATTTTTGCACTACCTACAGTAACTCGGCATTGCTATTTAGCTTCAAAATGGAGAGATCCAGTAGCTCAAACAATAAGAAGTGTTAGGGATGGGTATTGATAAGAGTTTATTGATGCAAATGCCATTATTGATTTTCTTTATAGGTCAGATTGGTTTTTACTGTCAACTCAGTTTCATTTTCACTGCTTGGACAAAGTGTAGGGGGAAATAAGCTTGCATGTGACTCAGGTGTGTAAAAAGTGCCGCTATCACGAGTCTGGTGTCACTGTTGTGCAATCTGCAACTTTTGGAAAAACATGCCATGTGTCGTGAAAAGATTCGATGTTTTGGGGGGTTTATGATAATCCGATGAATAGTATAAGCTCTAGATTCCCATCCCTACGCCGATAATTACCTCAATACGTGCTTGAGAGTGTATTTTATTTACTTAAAATGGACAATGCAGTTTGACATAGTTCCAGTACAGAGCATGAAACTGATGTGCCGCACAAAGAGTTTATAGCTGTTCCTAATTTTCAGCCCCTGTTGGGCTTAATACATCCAAACTATACAATTATTATGATTCCTCTGTACTGACTCCAGCAGTTTTATATCATTGTTAGCCATGACCAAATTGCATGTTGTTGACTGCACTGGTTATAGTAATCGCTTGGAGGTTGTTATGTCAGCTCGGTAGTATTTAATCTAAACAGGCACCTTATTATTTTTCAGAATGACATCGAGGCTGTGGATCCCAGAGGCCGAACACCTCTGCACCTGGCTGTATCACTCGGGCACCTGGAGTCAGTGAGAATCCTGCTGAGACATGGCGGTCAAGTGACTAAAGAAAATGCCAATAATTGGACAGGTTTGTTACGAAGCTAGCTACATAACAGACAAGGAGGGCTAGGATTTGGATTGGTTTGTTGGTTGATTTTCAATCCCTGCTGTCTATAACTCTACCCGTCATCTGCTGTTGATGAGGTTTCTTGTAAATATACTTATCCAAGAATATCAACTCCTACCACAGCAGTAAAATGGTTTCTTTGGTCTTTAATTTCATTGCTGAGGTTTTTAATGGTTAATCGTTTCTCAGGAAACGGATGCTGTTGCATTAAAAGGTTTAGTGGTTTGTTTCTGCTTGACTTTCTATGGGCAGTGCTGCAGGAAGCAGTCAGCACAGGAGATCCAGAGATGGTTCAGTTAGTGCTTCAACGCAGAGACTACCTCAAAGCCTCCACTGCCCTGGGAGGAGTGCCTGAGCTGCTGTCAAAGATCCGAGTGGTGTGACTTCATATATTTTTGCCTTTTGCTTGTCATCATTTGTAAGTGTGCCTGGAAACATTTATAACATTTCTTTTGCTCTTTCTAGTCTCCAGACTTCTATATGGAGATGAAATGGGAATTCACCAGTTGGAGTAAGTTCTTTTTTTTTTTTTTTTTTTTTTTTTTGTGAGTGGAAATATTTTTTTTTTTAAGTAGATTTTTAAAGTAGACAAGTGTATAAATAGTATTATGTTCATGCAAAAACAGCTAGTTTATCAGAAATCCAGTATGCAAAATAGGGATGGTTTCAAAAGTTGTTGTTTTTTTTTTATTTAAGGCAGCAGTCTATTTTTAAAGATTGACACTTTTCCTGTGCGGCTTCATCAGGTCACACAGGAAAAACGACATACCTGCCTGATGGCAGGTGAAGTATTTGTTTGCTTAAGTGGTGTTTTTCACGTATGGATGCTTTTTGTTTCTGTATCCTGTTGTTTCGCAGTTCCTCTCGTGTCCCGGGTTTGTCCGAGTGATGTTTGCCGCATCTGGAAAAGCGGCGCCTCGCTGCGAGTGGATGTTACTCTTCTAGGCTTTGAGAACATGACCTGGATCAGAGGGCGTAGAAGCTACATCTTCAGAGGAGATGGCATGTGTTTACACTCCCTCACACAGACGAGTTTTCTTTGCTGCTGTTTTGACTAAAAGGGTCTAAGCGACTCCCTGTCTGCGTGTCTGCAGATTCATTTGCAGAGCTGATGGAGGTGAACCATGATGATGAAGTCGTGGACATCGAACGCTTCAACATATCCCAAGAAATGGAGGATGTGACGTTAGAGTCAATGCAGCCAGCTGAGCAGGAAGTTGCAAAAAGGTTGACGACTCCTATTGTCAACACCTACTTGGACACAAAGGATATTGCTTTTGAGAGGTAAGCGGCATTTATTCCTCCTTGTTCCTGTTTTTCCTCATGTCAGGAAAGGATCTAAATTTGTTTGATAAGCTGCGACAGAACTCCAAAGCTATGCTACTTCACGAGAGTTTGCTTCTCATGGCATCTTGTTTCAGTGGAATTACTGCCTGAGCCAGGTTACTGTGTAACCCATTAGAGTTCATGATCACCACCTCTGATCTATGGATGACATTTCCAGTAGTATAAGATAATAAATATTTTGAGGCCTTACATGGAATATTCTTAAATTTTTCAAAATTAACACGTCAAACCAGAATCTAACATGTTAAAATAGCAGGGTAGATGATTCTCTATTATACAGTATATTGAGTTATTATGGAATTTTTACATGAGATATTCAAGCTTTTTCTTGTCTGTCCTTCTGGAAACTGTAGCATCTAAATGCAATATTTATATTTAGTACTTTTTTTTTTTTGTTGTTGTTTATTCAACATCCAGCTAGAGGACATGTTATCACAATGATGATGACGACACAGGAGACAGACGGCATCTTACTTCAGCTATCCTTACATTAGTAGTTGCTGTTGCACTGTTGGATTGTGAATGTATTTGAATCTAAAGAACAACGATGAATCTCTTCTATTATGATGTTTTATGTTTTCTGGATATATACCAGTCTTTTGTTTTGTGTTTTTCCTACAGGACTAAGTCTGGCATTTGGGGCTGGAGAGCTGATAAAACTGAAGTAGTCAATGGATTTGAAGCGAAGGTATAGAGAAGTTATAAATCAAACCAGAATGTGTTTATAAAATGTGCTGGTTTTATTACCTGACATTGTATTTTTGTCATTTTCTCAGGTTTTCAGTGTGAACAATGTAAATGTGGTAATCAGGACACGGACGGAGCATCTTACAGACGAGGAGAAAGCCAGGATAAAAAGTACAGTTTTTAAGTATTTCAGTATATATATTGTTTTTGTTTGCTTTTGGGGGGGGGGTTCAGCACATAGTTTAAATGAACTGATCAGTGACAGCATTAATTATTAAGTATCCTTTGAAAGAAGCTCAACACAGCCGGGCTTTCTTTGTGTTAGCTGGCTCACAAAACCTAGAACCTAGTTGATGATAACGGATCTGTTAAGCCAGACTTTCTGCTTCAGGCTCTGCACAGACAAATAAAGCAGACATGGAAATTTCTTTAATTTGTCAGTGGATCAAAGTTGTATTTCTTTTTTTTTTAAGTTTAATAAACATTTTTGGTGTTTGTTGTGTGTTCTAGCAGCTGCAATTCCTGCAGTGTAAAGGAGACTTATCAGCAGATTGGAAGCAAGCATAAAAACATTTATACGTTTTCTGCATCGCCAAAACAATATATGCAAATTTTAAGGGACCTGCTGTGATTTTACAGCTTTGCTTCTTTCATTATATCAGTAAGGTAGGGCTTAATAACTTAACTTCCCCCATCCTCCCAGCAGAGAAAACAAGCTGTAAACAAGAGCACTCAGGGAGATCTCCTTCTGCAGGGCGAGGGCTACACTAAACTTCAATGTTTTATGATGTCTTTATTACAGCACACGGTTTTCAGCCTGTTATGGTGTCATTGTGACATCATAGCGTGTCGTATTTGGTTCATAGCTCCCTCCATGCCCTTTCATATGAATATTACTCTCATGATATATTCTAAGAGTATATATTTTGACAGGTTCCTTGGAATGCGTTTTTCACAGTGAACTTTAGCTTTTGGTGCTAAGAATGAAGGTGAAGGCAACCTGGGTACTTATGTGAAGTTTGAAGATGATCTATAAAAATTGTGGGTAATATAAAGTTTTTACAATTAATTTTTCACACTTGGTGTGACCTTGACCTGATTTATTTATTTATTTTTTACCAAAATGACATCAGCTCAAGAAAAAGGTATCTTGATAAGAATGCTAACAAACACACACTAAAAAAGAACCAAATCCATACACCTACCCTTCGGGAGGAGAAAAGAATCAATGAAGTCGTGGTATATTTTAAACTGAAACTCTAAACATAACCTTTGCCCCACAAGATTATTCATTCAGCACAAGTTACCATAGTGATTTAGCCAGGTAAAACGAGAGCTGCTCTTGTCACACCAAAAACTCCAACTTTAAGCTTGACATAGCTCGCTAACCAATTGATCTCGCTTTGTAGCGCTCTAGTATTAATGTGGCTATTATTTTGCCTTGTATCACTCACCTAAACACCAGCACCAACACTGGCAGGGTCGTCCTCTCTGACATGTATCCCTGGCTGATTGAGGCAGATCCATGGATGCCCCATCCATTAACCCAAAGGACCCAAAGTGTCAGCGAAATAAAATAATAGTAATAATAAAGTTTAATTGTTGATGTGTTTCAAAACAACATGAAATCTGCTGCCAGTTCAAAATGTCAGGGAAGTGGTTTGAATGTTGTTATAGTCAACTTTTCTTTACACTCATAACAGAACTGAATCTGAGTGCTGATTGGCTGCTTTTCTTTTGTTTTTGGTCTTTCCAAAGGTGAAAGAAACATCCTGGAGTCTCTGCTGGGGACTGTGGAGCAGCACATAAATGCGCAAGGAGTAAGTTGTTCCTTCAGCATTATTGTAAACGTGATACATTTTGTTGCCATGCACCTGCTTATTTTTTGCGACTTCATCATTCTGTAGGACCTGACTCTCGAATATGCAACTGCCAACAATCCCACTGCGATCACTCCAGAGGAATACTTTGATCCCGACTTTGACCTTGTGAAACGAGACATCGGCCGTCCTATTGAACTGAGCATTCGAACACAGAAGTAATTTCAAGTGTTCTAAACTCCAGTCCACTCATTTTCCTAGTTGTATTGTGGAATTTAATGTTTCACTTAATCTGCAATCTCCTCTCACGCAGATTCAAAGGAACATTGTGGATGAGTGAGGACCATCCCCTCTCCCTGGTGGAGCAGGTAACCCCCATTATCGACCTCATGGCTCGCACGAGTTCCCATTTTGCAAGACTACGAGACTTTGTAACCCTGAAATTCCCTCCTGGATTTCCTGTTAAAATAGGTATTTTGCAGTTTTATGATTTTTATTTATTTATTGTTATGTTTTTCACTAGAAATTTTGGATTTGCAGAAGCACTCTGATACCCTTTCTGTTGTCACTTTGGTATCTCATGTGGCCCTCTCTTTCAGAGATTCCCCTGTTTCATGTGCTTAATGCCAAGATTACCTTTGGTAGTGTAAATAAATGCAGCACTGAGGAGGAAGCGAACACATCAGCAGCAGCCACACCAACATCCACAGGAGACGATGAAGCAGCAGGTTGGAAAGCAGATGGTTTATCCAGAATATTTAAACACAAAACGCACGATTGTCATTTTAAACTGCTCAACTACTGTTTTGTTTTTTTTTTGTTTTTGTTTTTTTTATCCACCCTACCCAGCACCACCTCCTTTCCAGGTGTGTCCCTCGGTGTTTGAGGTACCTGCGAGTTATCACCGTCGCGGGGGAAGCCGCCACATGCCTGTGTCCAATAACGATGAGGAGCTCTTACAGTACGCCATCCATCAGAGTCTCCTGGAGTCTCGTCACGGCCAGGTCAGAGCAATCGTCACTGACACAAACTTCTTTTTCATGCAAATTTCCCCCCCCCTCCCCACATGCTGAAGACTGTAACTTCCCCTGGTGTTTGTGTGTTTGTAGGAGGGGCTCTGGGATCATGTTGATGGGGACTTCGCTGATGTAATGCCGATTAACCAGAGTGACAGGTAGGAACAGATTAACAGTGTTACAAGTAACTCTGTTACTGAGTGTTTTAATAGAAGGTGCTTGCAGCTTAGGAGGCCTAGGGATTCACATGGTTGGTTTTGTAGTGTTTTTAGTCAAACTTTATCACATATTTATTCTGCGCACCTTAAGTCTGTTCAGTGTCCACCTGTGAGGATGATATTCTGCCTCGCTGCCTGTAAGCATCAGTAAAGGCAACAGGAAAAAAGGTGAATCTCAGTTCTATCCTGTTGACCTTCTAGGAGTATCCCAGAGGGGGTGCTGGTGGATTATAGAGACACCTCCAGCCCTCCCAGCTCTGCCTCTGCCTCTAGCCCTGATTCAGACCTGCGTCTAGCAATGGAGCTTTCTGCAAGAGCTCAAGAGGAAGAAGAGAGAATGAGGAAACAAGAGGAAGAGGAGCTGGAGAGGATATTGCAGCTTTCGCTCACAGAGAAATAAAGGGAATAAGAGGGAAATATAAATATTAATAATAATTATAATAATACAAATTCTGCTGATCCAGAAAGCAACCACCACACCTCAGTTTTCCTTCCTAACCACTCTCATCAACTATGCAACTGCAGATCTCTTTCTACAACAGATAATTCTTACACAGCCAAAATCAAACTGTCTGTATCCAATATTTTTCAAAAGGTATTTTGGTAAGAGTATACTCTGTTTTTTTGTATATTTCTATCTCAGTATAGTGTCTCCATCGTCACGCTTCTTTCCTGGACTGTTTGAGATCATTCTGGATGGGTTCTACTTTTTATTTATTCAGTTTCTTTGTTTCAGTTCAGACTCACAGCGGCAACTTGCAGGTATTTCTGTCACTGTTGTCTCGGGTGAGGGTTGAGTCAGTGTAACGTGGTTCTGTGAACAAAAAAAGTTTGACTGACTGCTCAAAGGTGACTTCATATAGTGTCGGCACACAAATGTGATATTCGCGGCCCCGGCAAACAAACACAGCAGTGCTGTCATTGTAAAGTCTCCCTACATAGTCACTTGGTTGAGGATATTGGACTCACTGAAAAGCAGAAAACTCAGGGTTAGCAGTTTTTGTTTTGTTTTTGTTCCTTTGCTTTGGAATAACTTTGTTAATCAGCTGTAAAACTGACAGAAGTTAGCCAGGTAAATGATTTTAATATGGTACCACTCTAGCATATCGTTCTATAAGAACATTATGCCAGTGTTAAGTTGGAAAGGTTTGTTGGGTTGATTCAGATGTTCATATGTAAATGTGTCTTCTTGTACTTTGTGAATGTACTCTCTACAGATGGAGTAGAGCATGTTGCTTTGAAAGAAATTTGAAATTAGCCGCATGGTGTAGTATCTCTTTGCAAAAAGGATAAAGGGGGTGGTTGGCTTTCCTTTCCTGTCTTGAGCTTCTGGTGAAAATTGACTTCTCTTTTCTTTTTTTTTTTTTGTAAATTCTCACTGAGCAACTTCACCTCAATTCAGAAATGCAATAGCAAAGACCAGTCTGTCTGTGGATTTATAATAGTCATTCAGCTGGGAAGCAGTAGTTCCAAAGGGCAGTCTACATTTTGTATCCATGAACAACTCAACACCTCTGTGCGGAAGAAGGAAAGCAGCACAGACCCTGAGGTCAAGCATGAGCGCCATACGTTGGGGTTTGATTTTTTTTTTTTTTTCCTTTTCTTTTCTTCAGCATGTGCCAAGGATTGCTTCGCTCTGATAACACGTGGTGGAGCTGAAGCGTGGCAAAATTTATATGCAGTGCAACTCAGACTAAACTGTTTAAATGAGTTTCTTTAAAATTTTGTAGTTTGAAAAACAAGGTGTCTCAGCTGTGTGATGCCAAGTAACACTCATTAACCACTGTCAATGATTTTTACTGACAACCAACCACTTTATCAGAGGTCTGCGCGACTGACTGCATCAGAAGCTTCAGCTGAACAGCTACTAACTGTAAAGATCAAGTTGCCAAACTGCTGAAAAGTCAAATTTGAAAATGGTAGCTTTAGTTAATGTAATGAAAATCTTTGCAGTGCGCCATTTGAGCTGTAAGGTTTTTTATAATATGTTGAAAGTTTCAGAGAATGTGTCAGTTTTCAAAATGTTGTGAAATAAAAGCACTTTATTTCCATTACTGCATGCTTCTTTTTTTTTTTTTAATGTGGTGTGTGTGACCATGAATAGTTGCCTCTCTATGTGTGAACCCTGTGATGGACTGATGACCACACCGATGCTGCATCAGTGTGAGTCTTAGATAGAAAGTACTTACATAGAAAAAGCATAGAAGTGCTTGTATGAATGAGGCGAGCTGTATGAAAGTGCTTTGAGTGCGCAGAGTAACAAAGCACTAAATAAAAACCAGTCCATTTATCCTGCACATCAGGTTCAGTCATGACCAGATCAAAACAAAGACAGCAATGATAACTCGCTCTCACTTTTTAATCTCAAAGTTTAATGCTTGCAGAACTTCTGCTTTTCATCAAACAAAAAATGCAACCAATCACAAAATTTCCAGCTTTGAAACCCAAATAAATAACACATGGTGCTCTCTTTTTATAAAATACAGGCCCAGATTACTACTTGTGCCATTAGGTGAGCATTTTAAATCAGTTTTGTCTCATTCTATTTACAAAAGCAATTTTACATAAACTAATATGCAGTGGAGCCAAAAAGCCTTAAAAATGAATCTGAATTTCAGAATATCTACCCCCTATTTGAAAATGATAACAGCTAATAGCAAATGATTCAAGGAGTTTCTTGTGATGTGTATCATCTTAAAGTAGTTCCTGCGAGCCCGGTGTGTTGGCTCCTTAGCAGTAATAATATTCTCCAAAACCAGAAGGGTGAAGGATGTCTCTGATGAAACCAGTGGTTCTCCTTGGTCAGGGTGGAGTCAACTCAGTACAAGTATCCATCTCCAGAGCACTTTGGGTTTAATGCACTGTTATCCTTCTCTCTCTCCGCATATACCCTTGTGCTACTGACACAAATCTCGCATTTACACACCTACCCAACCCAAGAGACCACCGCTCCTCCTCTGAGACCAGACTAGACGTGGTTATTTCAACTGCACTTTTTATTCTTCTACTTTTTATTTAGAAATGTCCTTATCTGTGATGGAGTTGCTTTTAAGTGACAGTGAACAGCGAGGTTTAGATGCAGCAATTTCTGGAAAGTTTTAATCTGCGATCTTTGTCTAGTCATAAAATGTGATTCAGTTTCTTTTGCCACTATCACCTGAAGATGACACAGGTGATAGTGGTAAAGCAGTTTTCTGCTGGAAACATGAGGCCCAGTCTCAGATGTTTGATCTTCACTGTATCTGTGTTCACTTTAAATTATATTAATAACTGACCTGAGATCAAGATAAATTAAAGACACTAAAGATACACTGATCAGGCATAGCATTATGGCCACCTGTCTAATACTGCGTTAGTCCTTCTTTTCCTACCAAAACAGCCTTGAACCATCAAAGCATGGACTCCACTTTGAGCTACAGTAGCTCAAATTGCTGAAAATGTTGCATTGGGCCAAGTTGGCCAGCCGTTACTCTCGACGTACATCAGTGAGCCTCCATGCTTGGACCACTTCTGATAGAAACTGACCACCGTACACCGGGAAGAGCCCAAGAGACCCGCAATTCTGGAGATGTTCAGTAGAGTTGGCTATCACAAAGTGGCCCTCAAACTCACTCAAACACCTATGCTTGCACATTTTCCTGCTTCTAACACACCAAATTTGAGGACATAATGATTACTTGCACCCTAATATAGCCCACACTCACCAACAGGTGCCATGATGAAGACATAATCACTGTTATTCACCATCAGTGCTCACAAAGTTACGCCTGATCTGTGTTTATAAACTAACTGCGCACACTGGGCTTTTTGGCAGCTGCTTTTCCCTCAGTCGGTTCCCATCTGCACATGGTTACGGCAACAGAGCGGGTGTAACTTTGCACACAGAACAGGATTGTCTCTCGGTTCATATGTCCTCCAGATTTCAGCGACGAGACAGCGGTTTGTAGACGCAGACAGCCATAATGATCATCAGCACCAGCACCACCGCCAGGACACTCCCCAGTGTGACTGTAAGGACAAAAACACAAGCACAGCCAATAAAAACAGACTAACGGGCAGACAAGCGCGACGGGTTAACTGGTTACACTGGTTTAAAGGTTTCTGTTGCAGTATATAGTTGTGGTCGCTGGAGACTAAAGAGAAATAAACACCTTGAACCTTACACCTGGATGTCGGGATCATTGAACGGCCCCTCCACAGGCCTCACATTTGTTCTCACCTAAATTCTGCTTCTGCAGGACCACATAAGCTCTCTCGGCCACCCTGTAGTCGTCGGGCTGAGCGATAACCAGCGCATTAAAGCACATTACTGCAGCTTGTGTGAGAAGATGCAGCATCTTAGCAGTGGAGGATGGAGGAGGATGATGAGGATGAGGATGACAGCGAGGGGTTTCTTCTTCCGCTATAGGATCTGGGTCCTAACGCCGTTGGATTATTGCATCGTGAAACTGTCCAGAACAAGGGTGTCAAACAAAAGGCCCGGGGTCCAGAATGGGCCCGGCAAAGAATTCAGCTGGACGTCTTGGAAAAGACGAAGGAGCGCATGCATTTTGTACTTTGAATTGTTTTTTAATACGTTTGAGAGCTTTTCATATTGATGAAGATCCTCCCCACAGTCTTTCCTATTCTGTTCCTTCAGTCTTTTTATCTTTCACACGTAACGTAGGTGTCTACAGCTGTGTCCCCACCAACTCCCTCGCCCTTTGTTGCCTTGTGTGTGAACATATTGTCCCAGTCTCCCCTAGGCCCTATTCCCGAAAGTGGATTAAATTAACAACTCTGAGCTTGTTTTTAAAATTTTGAGTTTGATGAACACGCTTCGTGGAATACCCCTTTGACTGGTTACAGCTCAACTATGAGACTGAGAGATTATTCATCTCAGCCTAGTAAGTTGAGCTAACTGTAGACTCTCTCAGCAGCTCTGACACTGAAAGCTTCAGGATGGTGGAAATACAAAGTGTACAAACTCTTTTCTCTTCTCCGCAACATAAAACAGTCGTGTGGTGTCTCTCACACTCTCGGTTTCTGAAATGTCAAAGAGCAAAGAAGGCTCGTTAGAAAGGTTGAGCTCCTTGAAGTTATATTTTAATATAATTACTCTGCGTGACTGGGGTATAATCTCATCGTTTATAGACAAGTGCACACCATTGCAAACTCGTACAGCTGTTGATTACATGCTAGAAAGGCATAATGAGTGTTAAGAAATGTCAGTCACGGTGACCTGAATGTAAAATTGAAGGCTTCCTGGATACATTTATCACAACAAGACAGCATTTCATAATAGCATGAAGCCAGAAATTGTATTGTAATGGAAGGCATTTAAAATCATAAAGTTATGACCTTAAGCTTAACACAAAAATATAAAAGGACTCATTATTATCAAATCATTATTGTGTGTTTTTTAAAGCTTTTTCAGTAGGATGCAAAGTGTCTTCAGATAACGGCTGACATGACTTAGCAATATAGAAACCGAATTAAATTAAATTTTAGTTTAATCAGTGGAAAGTATTTTTTAATTCAGCAGTAAATTAGATGATCAGTCAGTTGAGTTGCTTAACAGTTAGACCTCCAAGTGTCATCAGACCATCTGCTGCAGTTAGGATCACCTCAGCCATCTGTGAATATCAGGGCTAGGCAAGTGAAAGGACCCTCTGGAAGGGGATGGAATCAGAAGTAAATGAGCTGGGGAGGTCGCCGCCTGAGGAATTTGGTTATTTTGGGAGTTTTAATTCCTTTTATTGTTAATACAAGTGTTTGAAGTTTTGCATTCCTTATTCTAGTAGATTACAAGCTTTCTTTCTTGTGGCATCTATGAGTGTTTGAGTCCATTTTTTTCTTATAACTCCCCAGTGATAACTTTCAGTTTTTCATCCTGTGTTTTCTTTCATGTATTTGTTTCATGTATAATAGTAGTTTTGATCATCGTGGTTTCCCTATCTGTTTCTCTGTGTTTATGTCTTTGTCCTGCAGTGTTCCCTCGTCTCTGACTTTATGTTCAGTCCTCATGTGTCCATGTTAACTGTGTTTCCTGCCTTCGTATTTGTGAATATTCATGTATTTTTCAGCCTCCTTTGTTTACTTCCTGTTTAATTTTAAGGTTTGTTATCTTTTGTCTCCTGTGTTGATTTTGCTTCTTGTCTTTAAACAAAAACCCAACAAATAGATGGCTCAGGAGATAACACGTGTTGCCTACTAGTCAGGAGGTTGGTGGTTTAGTCCTCAGCTTCTTTAGCCTACCTGTAGTCTAAGCTTAAAATGCTTATGCTAATCGGTGGTAGAAAAGCATAATACCCAGTATCAGTCCCTTTGTTGTTGAATCTCTTACAACTGTCAGATGTATTTTGTGTCACCACTGGTTAAATCAGCAACTAGAAACTACAGCCATGTACAATGGACACCAACAAGTCAGAGAAGAGTACAGTCAAGTCTAACTGCCTGCACATGTGATGAATGAATGTTATTCCTTTATTTCTATTATTCACCCCTTGTTAGAATTATTAGCATTAACTGGAGGGTTTAACAGTGTGTTCATGCAGTAATTCTTTCCATGTATACTGTTTCTAAAGCTGTCCATATCAAGCAGGAGAGAACCACCTATTTAGCGTTGCCTCTTTTATGTGTCTCCTGTGCTTGCCTGTTCTCTACTTCAATAGCAGTCACTGACACAAAAGGGCTTTGATCTGCACGTCGATCACCCAGCAGCTCATTGGGGAATCAAATGTTTCAAAACCACTTCCCACTCTCGTATATTTTCATACCTGTCAGCCTTGACGTGATGGAGCCGTGCTCAGATAAAACTCTGAAGGGTAGCGTTAGCGGAAATTGTACATGTGTGTGTGTCTGTGTCAGTGTGAGGGCCTGAGGAGATCAGAAGGTTTAAGCTGCTCTATTCGCCCGTATGTGGATGGATTGTGGATGTTGCAAATTAGCTTGTTAATTAGAATATCTAATAGAGGTGAACAATGACAGCCAACAGCCATTACAAAGACACGAAGATCATCATGTGGAAATTACAGTTCAGGAAAAGCACAGGGTGTTTGATATAAATAGTGGAATTTAACCGCCATAAATCTTATGCAGTGTTTTTCTTCCTTTTGTCACATTTAATCTGTTCTATTGAAAAGGAGTACAAACGATAAAATACGCCATTTATGCTATAATTCATTTACACACACATGTCTACAGAAACCACACCGAAGAGAACAGAAAGCACAGAACAATCATCAACCTCGGGCATCACATCGTTCCCTTATTGTAAATAAAGGATAAAGCATTTCAGATAAGGTAACACTAAAACAGAGCTACTATTTATATGCAAAACACAAACAAACAAGCAAACAAACATTTGAACAGTCTCAAATTAGAAAGTGGAAATATTGTCTGGAGAGGCACAGAATCCATAGATATCAATACAACCTTTCCAAGTTTTGCAAATACAGTATAGCATGTATTCATATTAAGGCAAGACAGGCTATCTGGAGTTAAATGAAGCTATCAGACAAAGACCAGAAAATATTCAACAGTCTCATTTAAATTAATCATGAGATTCTTTTACATATTGTATTAGTGTCTAGTTTAACTGTGAAACATACACTCACAGTTATGATAAGAAGATTACACTTTTAACACGGTCTTTGTCTGAGAGTCTCACTTACCTCCACTAGTAGGGAAAAAACAACTTTTTCAACTTTTACTTCTTCAAGCTGCTGCCTTTAAAATCCTATGCAAGCACTGTATTACAGACCTACTGTCTAAATACAAAATACATCAAATACACTGTAATACACTCTTTTGTTATTTACCTCAGGTTTTGGTTGTAAATAACACGAAATGACTCACTCAACCGAGATTAACTATGATAGCCTCACTGCTGCTACAACTGCAACACTGATGATCCCACTGTTAGTAAAGCTGAGCATGCAAAGCAACAACGTACATAAAATATAGAAATGTTCCCATGCAAATATTCCCATGTTCCTTGGCATCATCTATCTTTATAAGATGAAAAGAGACCACAGATTTTACCACTTAACTTGTACAACCACAAGAAAGCAAAACGAGAAAACTCTAAACTATCCTGGTGACGCAGGTCTGAATCGCTCTCTCTCTATCGTTTCTGTTTCTCTCTCTCACACAAACACACACACACACATAGGGCAGAGATATGAGTATCTCAAATCCTCTCAAAATTAAAAATTTAGCAGCATTTACCTTTATACAGAGTGTACATACGCAGTGAGAGTTCAACACCATTAACTGGTAATCAGTCATAATGTTAGATCATGTTTAGGTTCAGCCATAAACAAACCTACAACTGTGGTTTTAATGGCAATCTAAAAGCACACAGAGATGTTTATCTCTCTATGGTACAGTGGCCATGTTGAGGTTCTCAGCGTGGATGTCTGGTATTGTCCTCTCGGGCCTCAGACACACGGCCAATCTCTGTGGAAAACAAGGGACGCGTGCAAACGAAGCAGAGGTTAGATTAGAAGAAAATGCATCAGAAACAGTTTCAGGACTTTGCACGCATCCACCGACCTGTTTGAGGGAACCAGGGGTCCACACCAGCTTGTAGACCATGTAGATTGGGACCCAAATGAAGGATGATAAGCCAACGATGTACCCGACTATGATGCTCCAGTCCGGGTACTTGTAATCAAACAGTGCGAGGGGTGGTGCTTTCAGCAGGGAGCTCACAATGATATACTGAGAAGATATGGGATACGCAGCATTTCCATATATGTTAATATATGACCTGTACTGAGTCCATTATTTAAAAATATGTAAAAGAAGTCTTATTGGTGTAGATTTCTAATTCTAAAATGTCATCAGGACAACAACCTTATAGGTGGATGCAAATAAGAGATTAGGGTATCAAACAGCATATGTCTGTGTGCATGCTAGAAAATATTTAAGGAAGCTACTTCACAGAGAGAAGAATTTAATCTACAGAGGGGGCACTGAACTGTCTGCTCTCTTCAACTTTAAAGGCCACTGCTGAAGCTGTCTTTTGATCCTGCAATGAGCTTTCTCTCATATCCTTGTCTGCTACAGCTCACTGATCTCTGAGTGGCTTAACTGGATGATGCTCATTTGACCCAAAGAACTATGTGTTAAAGTATTTACAATGAGTGAAGATAACTAAAAGATCTTGTCGTTTTTATACAGCATAACCGCTGATGTTACGACTGAACCTTTGGGTGTTCAGAGTATCTCTCACCGCCAGAAACGCAGGACTGATAGCAACCCAGCACACTTTCCAGAACAGTCCCGGGGCTTTCCCAAGCATAGCCTGAACGTCATTGCTAAATCGATGGATTCCTGAAATCAGCAAAAATAATACAATCCATTATAGGTCACCAATTTATACTGGTGATAAAAGAAACAGAAAACTAGTCAATAGATTTCTTCTTTTTTTCCTTTTTTTTTTTTTTTTACCATAGAACCAGGAAACTGCAATAGCCTCAAGGAAACCCACTGCAATAATTGAGCTTCCAACTCCAAACTCCTCCAGCAGCTTCACCACGTAGGCACCACCCTGCCAGTAAGATTTTACAATCATTGATCATCAGTCAGCACTCATTTCCCCTCATTTGAGCAGCAGACAGTAGATAGCACTACTCCAATTTGCTACAATGTATCCAGAGCATTAATTATAATTGAAGGTAATTGTTTTAAAATATTGAGGCGATGCTTTTTGCTCTCTCGGGTTTGATGAGGATATAAAACACGAGTAACTTACATTGGTAAGGGTGCTCAGAGAGCCTAAAAAACAGACAACCACCAAGCACAGAACAAAAAGTTCCCGTCTGTGATAGAACTGATCTGGATATTCATCCAACACAGCAGTGATGATCGCCTCCAGCCCTCCAAACTGAAGCACACAGAGACAGCTGTTATCATTAGAAACATGTAGAGAAGTGTAAGGATGTTTGAAGTTCATGAAATAAGAAATATTGGACTGAATTTATGAATTTGAATCTGTGGTAGTAATCATCATGCACTGAATACTTCTAGGTTTCTCATCTCGTACCGTGCTGTCCAGTCCCAGTGTGATCATCATCACAAAAAAGATGATCGCGAAAAAGGTCGAGCCCATCATGTTTGCAATGGCCTCTGGGTAGGTGATGAAGAGTAGGCTCGGTCCTTAAAAGCACAGAAATGAACATGAAGAGATGGGAGTGAGTATCTGTAATTATAATAGTTACAATACATTTTATTTAAAACAATGTTTTACTGTTTTGCCTGCTGACCTTTGTCTCTGGCTACATCCTCAACCTCCACTTGCCTCATCTCTGCCATGTAGCCCAGCACCGTAAAGATGACGAAGCCCGACACAAAGCTGGTCAGACAGTTTACCAAGCTGGTCACGATGGCGTCGCTGCCGAGGAGGAAGCAGCGCAGTCATTGAACTTACTTATAGAAAAACACTTTCTTAAACAACAGGTCTGTTTGCAGACGGAGGCAGAAATGACATTTTCAGCATTTCGCCTGGTTTTCTTTACAAATTTCTTAAAACTTTTTCTGAGACACTTAGCTCACACACACCCAACAAGCCGACAAGATACTGTTTGCTTATAAGGTATAGAATAAATAACTTACAATTAACAGATAATAAAGAATACATTAATTACACATGGAGAAATTAAAACTAGAATTTGCATATTTGAGTTTTTTTTATTTATTTATTTTATTTGTTTATCAAGAGATTATGGAAACGTATATACATTGTATTGTATGCATCTTACATGACATATTTTCTCAAACATTTCTTTCCCAATCATTTTAACTTTTTCTTGTTAAACAAAAGAGAAATTAAAATACAAAAAACATATTTGAGTTTTAATTTGTATCACACTATGTTCAGCTTTTGAAAAAATTGGTTTATTTTTTTATTTTGGAAATTTATTGCTTAAAATTGTATCGTGCAATTTATCACATTTTTTTCTGAGGTAAAAGAAAATCACACCGTCGACGCAGAAGTCTCAAAAACTCAAATAGTATCAAATAGTGTATCAAATGTGACACACTAGGCATTACGGGGATAATGTTTCCAAAGCTTGTCGTTAAAATCAAACACAACGCTCAAAAGGAGATGTGTTTTCACTCGTGCAATGGTTTCAGCATTTCACCCAGAGCATCGGTCTTTACTATTTAAGCCACAACCACAGTTTCAGACAATAACTCAGTGTCTCATATGTCATCAGCCACTGAGGGATCTTACCGATAGCAGTTGTTTGTGAAAGAGTTGTAGCTTGAAAGAGCCAAGAGGACCCCGAACCCTGGGCCCAGAGAAAAGAATATCTGAGCAGCAGCGTCCACCCACACCTACAAAACACAGAGGCAAAAATGCTCTGGGATGCTGTAGATTATTATGGTATTTAAGAGTATTAAAATAAATTGTCACTGATTTAACACCATCTAATTTTTCTTGTTTTTTTAATTTTATTTTATTTTGCCAAGCAGAGATTGGTTGTGTCAGTGGTACAGTGGGTACACAGCTGTATGCAGGGAGATCTGAAGAGCAGCTCGCATTCGGCATTAAAAAGAAGAGGACAGCGTTGGATATCGGGGAGGGAGACAGAAAGGGAGGCTTTTGTTAATGGCAGAAAATCTAAACCAATTATGCATCTTATTATCCTGCTCTGTGGCTTATTTATGCATCTCATTTCATCTCATCCATATTCTCTTCTAACCAAAGCACTCACACATGTTTTGCAAACAACAGCAGCGAGCTAAGAAGGAAGATGAGAAGGCGCGATAGATAGAAAAGAAATACAGGCTGATTCTCAGGGGACTAGTGGGTAGAATTAAATGAATATTTGGAAGATCCAGCTGTGCTGCATGTCTGAGTGTCATCATTTTAACAAGTTAAATATGCATCAGGATTTCTCCTCAGTGTTGGTTAAAATTATCAAGAATATCAACTTATTTGAGTCATTTCACCAGGACCTGCTAAGTGTGAAAGTTCTAAGAGGTTATAAGCACTTTTTTCATATTAGCAAAAACATGACCCTGCTATAGATAAAATGCTGCTCTAAAAAGTGGCTGCATTGATTCTTCTCACATCGGTGAAAATAAATTATTCTTTTATTTACTTAATTTTTACACATGTCAAATGAGACTACAGGTAACTGAAAACGTATTCTCGTAGAACAAGGGTTTTATGGATCGTTTAAATTAACAGCATTTGTTTGTTTGTTTTTAACTTTAAATAATTATATAATTTATAACAAACCAGCTGGTCCCCCAGCTTCAACTCACACTGGTCTCCAGCAGCTTTCCCCACTGTGGTTTGAGATAAAACACCACACCTCTCCAGGCTCCTGGCAGAGTGGCGCCTCGAATGAGCAGGATAAAAAGCACAATATAGGGCAATGTGGCGGTCACCCACACTACCTGGTGCAGAGGAAGGCGATATATCAGAGTCGGAAACAAAGGTGTAAGAGAACCAGAAATCTAAGATAAAATCTGTGATTCAAGCAAAGAACATCCATTGTTGTGGCAGTAAAGCGACAGCAAAAAACTACCTTCCCTGAAGTCTTCACGCCCTTCCACAGGCTGAAGTACACTATGGTGAAAATGAGAAAAAGGCAAAGCATCAGCTGCCAGCGAACCCCACCAACATCTCTCAGCCCAGATGACTTGTGGATCTCAAGAACATTCCTCCTGTTGAAACAAAACATGGAACATCACGTTTTCAGCAACAAGATCATATTTCCCAAACAAAACCACCAGCTTGACTGTGTCAAGGATTCCCGCACAGCCGTGTACCTATGTGGTTTTTGCTACTCACACTTACATGCACTTACGTGTAAAATTCCTCTGCCGGAGACCTGGAGGCATTTGTCCAGGTGATGTTGTCCATGCCAAAATAGTTGGTGCAGTCGGGGGTGTTCCACACATTGTCGCAGTTAGTCCAAGGCAGGATGCTGGAGAACGAGGAATAGAAGTAGAAGAGGGCCCAGGCGATGATGGTGTTGTAGTAGAAGGACACATACAGAGCGATGATGCAGATGGCGTATCCTATACCTGAAACACACCAGGAAATGAAAAGAGCTTTGTAGCTGCAAATAAAAAATGTGTTTTGTCCGCACATGATCTGTCGAGCAGCTCAGGCCTCACCTTTGAAAATGGGACAGATGTGTTTCCATATTGATATGGCTCCGGTTCTGTGAAACTGTCCCAGTGCCAGCTCCATGTAGAAGAGCGGAACACCACCAAAGATGGCCATCAAAATGTAGGGAATAAGGAAAGCACCTGCATGGAGAGATGACATCTGAGGACATTTGTAAATGACAAAAACACTAACTTAAACCTGATTTTGGTTCCCATCCCAGCTTAAAGAGTGAATCTGCATGATTTAAGTGAAACTGACCCACTTGTTAGAGCAGGCAAAGAAAGAATTGTCCACATAGTCCTGTGATTCTTTTCCTAGTTTTTGTCCCCTGACCTAAAAATCTTATCTTAATATGAACTTGTTAAGCTCTTTTATTTTTTGAAATTATAAACAAAGACCAAATGCATTTCAAAGACTTTTTAATTGAGTTTCTAACGGATGGATGCTCTCTTCAGCACCATGGACAGTTTCTGCTGTCATCTTTTTCGAGCAGAAACTGTGAGATCAAAATCATTTGAGGACAGAACAAGTTTTACAAACAAAGTCCGCACATCCTAACTTATGGATCGACCTGCTTTTAAACCTTTAGCCTACTTACCGCCACCGTTTTGATAACATATGTACGGAAACCTCCAAACATTCCCAAGGTCCACAGCAAAGCCAATCACAGACAGGAGAAAATCCATCTTTTTGCTCCATTTGTCTCGGGACTCCGTCTGCGTGATGACCGGCACCGGGACCGCGTTGTTGGTGCTGTAGCCGGGGTTCGGGGAGCTGTGGTGGGTCAGACTGCCGGCCATGACCGCTGAGTCCTGTCGGGGCACCGGACTGTGAAAAGTCAGGCAGAGGAACAGCTCCTCAAAGAGGAGGATGCTTCTCCTGTGATGATGACAGGGTCGAGTGGGAGGAGTTGTTGGTGCTACACTTGGGGATACCTGTCAGTAGAAATCATACCCTCACTTTTTAACCGTCTTTCAACTAAAACGTCCAGGATGATTTACAGACTCTAAAGCGACGATGCTAGAGTTGATCAATGCGATAACTCACTTTAAAGGCGAGAGGCCTGTTTTTGAACACGGTTGAATTTCACCAGCAGCAAAGACTGATGGGATTGCAGCTTTACTCACATTTTTTTTAAACTCCTTTCCCCTGAACGCATCATGATGTGCAGTAAAGTGAATGTTGAAGTTTCGCTGTGTAAGTCATCTCTTGCACGTCACACCATTGAAATTCAAAACTCTGCAACCTCATATTTTCTCTTTTTATCAATATGAATTAGAATTTGTTGTCGCCTGAAACTCAAACTTTAGAATATAAAGACTGAATTTGGATGAATTGGTACATTATGATCCTCATTTTCTGGGGATATCAGTGTCTTTATTTTTGCAAAAAAAAGGCCAAGGAAAATTGATTTCAACATCTTATACCTGAAACATGAGTGAAAGATTAAATCAAACAACAGGCTTCTGACACAGTGTAACAGGAATTTTAACTAGTGTGCAATCGGTCAGTTTGAACTTCCACAGATTTAATACAGAAAGCCATAAACAGCACCTTGGACCATCTTGGTTTGCTGGTCCTGTGGCATCATATAGTTTGGTGAAGACAGCAAAATAGAATCACAGTAGCTTAACTGCACTGATTAGGGAAACCTAATAAAATGAATTTGTAATCAAATCTACCGCTTTTAGCACTGAGTAGTTTGAAAAGGCTACTAACTGGATAGTCAGAGAGCCATGGTCATGTAGGTCTGTGAGCGGAGAGAGTGCATCAAATGAAGTTACTTTGGGAAATGGATATGACACAGGATAGGACAGGAGACATCCAGTAATATCATAAAATTGTCACTTAAGAACCAAGTTGCAGCCGCACTGTCTGGCCTGGTGTCACATGGTTTACTGCCCAGCTTCCCCACCTGAAGCTGGGGCAACGTGCTGTGCAGAAGGATTGTTTAATAACTGTTGTTTTGGCCCTTTCCTGCTAAATGGACATCAAAGGAGAAGCAAAGAAGAATATAGATTATTTCCCCTTCAAGTTAGCACCTCTCCGGGTAATAGACAGAGAGGGAGAGGCAGAGAAAGTTATAATGCAAGTGATAATATTATTGTCAGAGCTAGGATGGGGAAAAGCTGGGAGGGAAAGGCTGTGGTTATCCAGCCGAGGTGTAGGGGCCCCTGAGGGCCAATAACATAGCAACAAACCATACATTACTGGCCTTCTCAGACATACAAACCTGTCAATCTGCATTGGCATACATGTGCAGAAGAGCATCAGACTGACAGGAGCCTCCCTCACATGCCCTGGTGTCTCTTAGAGCACGTCGACTCTAATCACGCATCGACATGTGCATGTTGGCTTCTGCCAGAGGCTCTGCTGACAGGCAAAGAGGCCTGTATGACACAGCATTGTTATTTCTAAAGCTGGTGTTGGTGTGGTTTAAAAATCCTTTGAGTTGTTGTCATTTAGAAAATAACGAAGTCCCTAAATTTAACCTTTTTCATCTGTTTTGTATATTTATATCAAAATGTATTTAAATCAAGTTTCACTGCAACCTCTGTTATTTGTTATTTGATCTGTCCGCTTGCACCTTGTTGTGATTCATAGGAACCTGTCCATTTTTTAAAATACATTTTTCTTCCTATATAGAACAGCATTACGCTAAAAGGCTGCAAATAAATGTGGAGTGTTGATGTTTGTGTGCGTTGAGCTGTGGTCTAAAGACAAACATTGCTAATTAGGCAGAGGATAGCTGGTGAGGAGTTTGGTGTGCTGTGCCGTTTACTCAGGCAGAAGTCCTGTTATGACACTTAACACGGCATCCTATTACCTCACATTAACTAAAGGTGTGAGTCACCCCAGCCGGGGAATCCTGGGTTAAAGAGGATGCTTGTGAGGAAAAACAACGTGGGGGGAGAAAGGGGCCCAACCCTGCACCCCTCAGTCCCCTCCGTCTGTCATCTTGTGTTATCACTCCATCCTTTCACCACCTGATTCACCTGACAGCTCAGTCCTCCAGGCGTGGCTGGACTCATGGCCTTAAGATCTCCCACTCTATAGTTCACTCAAGTCTACTGTGGTTCTCCAACTCACATTGCAGGTTTCTCTAATGTGTTCTGAGTTGGATGCTATGAGAAAAAAATTAAGTAAGTGCAAAATTTAAATAAAAGGTGAAAAATGGTGATCCACGTGGACCTGCTGGTTATTTTTCTTCTAATCACTGGGTATAAATATATATTACACAGTCGCCATCTTCTGGACAGTGTGAGTTATAACTCTTTGTGGGGATTTTCTGTTGCAGAATGACGCGGTTTTTCAAGCATTTTTAATTTTTAATTTTACAGAAAAATAATGAAGAGTCATATCTGGTTTGACATGCAGTAGAGTGTTACAGTAGAACAGATGAGGGGAAGAATGGATCTTCATATATATTTTATTTTATTTCTTTTTATTCTCTTTTGCCCCTTTTGTTTTTATTTTATTCATTAATTTAGTTAGTTATTTACTTATTATTTTAGTAGTTACGGTTAATCAATGAATTTTTTTTTTTTTTATTTGTTTATTATGTTAATAACTGATTTTTATATAATAATTTTACCCAGAATTTAATTTAATTTTTGTTTTGTTTTGTTTGGCATCTTAATGTAACCGTTCTTCTACATTTTGACCACAAGATGGCGTAAGGACAAAAGATTTCCCCATCTGATAAATTTACGCAAAAACGAAGCTCTGGTGTGTTTTAGTCATGTCTTAATTTCAGTAATAGATTTCATCCAAAATCTCGGTTAAACCAAATTATTTTTACTATCCTTGAGTCAGATTGTCGCTAAGATTTCTTGTAACTAAAGAGCGTTTGTAATACGTTGTATCCATACGGGTTGTATCCGTAAATAATATAGTCCACTCCGATTTTAAGGCTAGAAAGCTGTCTTTCGGTGAACATTTATTTCTCTCCCCTGGTTCTGACCCGTTCCCGGAGGGAGCGTAGCGTGTCTTTAAGAGGCGTGTGCTCGGAGGAGGTGGAGTCGTGATCCACATTGTACAAGCAGCTGATGGGAGGGTGCTGCGTTCAGACAGGAGACAGGATCCATGGCAACAATCATGGCAGGTGGGAGCAAAAGAACATTTTTAGTAATCATCTGTTGTTTAAATTTATTTAAGTAACATTTGGCTCTGTTTGGGAACGCGGAGAAAGTTGAGTCGTGTCAGAAAGTAAAGATGCGCTGTTTGGTTTATTTTATTTGTGTTTCAGAGGCAGAGACCCGTCAGCGGCTGCTGCGCACCGTCAAAAAGGAGGTGGGTGTTTTCAGCTCAGCAGTTATCGAGTCGGAAAAACAAACATGTTGGTTCGTATGAAGCTCTGCAGTTCAGCCTGTGCTCGAAGAGGCTTGCCAGGTGATCCCTAACAAACACTGGCTGGCACCGTGTCAGCTGTTTCCTGGTGATGATTACAGATGTGTGCCTGTGGTGCTCATCTGTACCTCAGCTAGAAAAACACCAGGAAACAAGCTGATAGTAAGGGAGAAAAAGTAGAATACTAATAATAGTTATTAAAGTCCAGTAACAGTTTATGGTTGGTTAATTTGTTAAGGTCTGTTCTCAGCATGAATGATGTAGTGCTGCACCTCACTAATTATTTGGGTGGAGAAGCAGCACGAAGGGAGCAGATTGTCTTTAGCCAGTGTTTGTTGTGTTTATGGCACAGCAAACCATCAGCCTTCTGCCAAACCATTGGGTGATTCTAGACTCAAACTGTGTGTGTGTGTGTGTGTGTGTGTGTGTGCGTGTGTGTGTGTGTGTGTGTGTGTGTGTGTGTGTGTGTATGTAATGAGTTTTGTGTATATGAAAGCTTCCATAAATGTCACTGACATGATAATGACTGTTTAGACTGTTACATAAAGCCTGTGTTAATGAGGATAGTGCGGGGATGCAAAGCTCGACCTGCAGGAGCATCTGTTTGGAGGAAGGTGTTATTAGATTAGCTAATGTTTTTATGGTTCATAGTGTTAAGCCCTTTGTTCCACAAAATGAATGCCTTAGTAAGGTTATAGAGTTTCATTAGATTATGATGAACGGTCGAGGTGATTGTGCCGCTAACACTCCTCTATACAGTCTTGAAGATAAGCAGGCACACTACATTCAGCTCAGTAAGTATTAAAGTAAACTGCAGGTGAAATTCTAAAGTCCGAGAGCCAAATGTCCTACATGTCACCAGTCATGGAGGGGAATGGTTGAAAATAGATAGTATCTATTGGTATGTTGGCTAAACCTTTGCCTTGATGGTGGAAGCATGATGGAAGTGAACATGTTGTGAGATGTCCAAACTGATGGGCCGTGCCTTTGTGAAGAGCCTCCTTTCATATAGATGCTGAAGGTAAACAAGAGTGGCACCATTTTTTCCCCACTTTGCTCCTTTTTTTAAAACATGTATTAAATCTCAGCAGCTTCCTTAAAGTAATAACACCCTTTCTTTCACACATAGCAACCTTATTTAAATCAGCAGCAAGCTTCTGGGGTCTTAATTGCGTCCACCCAAACATGGGACTGGCAGGAAACTAAAACTCCCCAACAGGAAGTTGATTTATCGTAACAGAGACACGTTGAAATATTCACAGTAGAGCGATAACATTCTGACAGCTGAAATCTAAAACGAAAGCACATCCAGTGTATTGGAGATAGATGACAGGTGCATGTCTGTTAGCAGACTGCTGTGTGTTACCTTATTGTGTTTCCATTGTCCTGTAGTGGTGTATACTTTACAGTTAAGCGTTTTTGTTGCCCTTTGTTTGTACAGGGTAGGTTTTCTCAGTGTCATCCACGCCTTTCTAATATAACCCAAACCCTCCGAGTCTTGTTGGTTTTGGTCTCTAAAAGAATATTCAGATGAAGAGGGACAGTAACAGCTGTTTGATTGTTGCATGGAGACATTTTCAACCTTCATTTGATAAAAGTGTTTATGTTTTTTTTAACTTTCCTTTCTAATTACCTCATGCTCTACTGGGCTTTATTCCTTTAAATCATCACATCCTGAGTGTTGTGAAAGGAAGAGTGTAGAGGCGGTGGCCTGATTTGTTTTCCTCTGCTTCTCCAGTGTTTATCTGTGGAGAGCAGACCCTTCCCATGATTAAATATGCTCTCTGTGTGCATAAGGCCTCTCAAAGATTCTTTCACTGGGGCTCTTTGTTAGCGTAGCAGCGACTTTATTCTCAGACAGCTTTTTAATGAAGATCAGCATTTTTAATGATGTAAGAATCTGAAAAGAAAAAAGAAGAGTGGAAAGTGTTACTTTTCTTTTTTTTACCATATTCGATCAGGATACACACTGAGCTGATGGGCAAACAAATGACACATACAATTTACATTCTTTAAAACATTTTCATAATTAAGAAAGCATCACTGATCCTGGCAGTGATCGGAAGCTTGTAAAGGAGGTCCTTTTAAAATCTTTGACATCTGAGGTTCTCTGTGCCGATGAATGTCTAAGAGTGTGGCAAGTGATTTAAAAAGATATCTGAATTATTTGCAAGGAAAACTATTAGATGTTAAACATTTCACTTTGCCCTCCAGCAAATTTAGCCCACAGGCAGGACATTAGATGCAAAAAGAAGCCTCAGAAACCCAAAATGTCTTTGTACGACGCGCTGACAGCCTTACAGAGCCTGGTGTCAAACTCCATATATCTACAATCAGAGCAATCAGAAACGTAGCCTGTGTGGAATTTTGTCAGGAAAAGCCTTTGCTGTCCAAAAATAGCATCAAAGCTAAGCTACTGTTTTACAAAGCAACCAAAGACCAGATCATTAGGAACGGAAATATATACACATACGTTTGTTTGGCCACAATATCAATAATGTAATGTGTTGTACTTATGTAGCGCTTTTCTAGTTTCACCCACCATTCAAACCACTTAAAGCACTTTATCTAGATCACAGCCAAAAGCCATTTAGAATCACCAGTTAACCCAACATGCTTGTTTCTGGATGGAGGGAGGAAGCCCAAGTACCCAGTACAGCAGATATGTTTGGTTCACAACAAAAACATATTTTAGGAGAAGGTCCTCATTCCAACATTGATTGGAAATGGAAATGTTATAGTTTGGGTTTGTTTCATGCAGCCTACAGTCATTTAGTCAACTATGAATTCAGCGTCATATCACAGAGTTCTGGGTCAGTCTATCCAAAAACTGAACCTGAGCCAGAAATGAAGCTTTCAGCAGGATAAAGATTCTGGTCCCAATAGAAATCCACTAAGGAATGTCTCAATCAGGAGAAACTGATGGCTTTAGAGGAGTCTAATAAAAGCTAAATTGAGACATCCTTCAACATTTTTCAGCTGAAGAGTGGCCAAAATCAGAGATAGTGGAAACTTATTCAGAGGTTTTTAGGGTTTTTCTTTTTTTGCTACATCTATTAAATCTGTTGATAACATTTTTGAAAAAGCTGTATCTACTTCTTCAGTCCCTGAAAGGAAAGATAGACGTTGTTGTTGTTGTTTGTGCCATTTTCACATCAGTTTATGGTTTTTATTACTCAGTGTGGGCCGTGCCATATGGTGACTCTATGCTGTGTGTTCTCACACTCTCCTTGCCCAGCTGGTTTTGTGCCATCAGTCTGCTCAAATATACCTGGATGTGGGCCATTATCCAGAGAGCGCAGGATGTCTGTGACAGCTGAATTGCCTTCTGGCGCAAAATTGTTTTAAATAAGAAATCTTATTTGCCTCAGCTTTGATACAGAGCCCCACTCTGTCTGGCTGCATTTCGCTCTGATCGTGCTGCTCCCTCCGCCTTCTTGAAAATCACATGTGCACGTGCACATGCACACAAACAGAAATACACACCTGTGTTTGCTAAAGGAGAGAAGGGGCAATAGAGAGAGGGAGAGAAACTGAAGAGCTGTGTCATTTAGTTTCCTGTTTAATTTTTTACTGTTGGGTCTTGAGTTCCTCCTGTCTATAAACGAGATTGCACAAAAACTACCAAGCTGAATTTCATAAAACTAGGTGGAGAGGTAGAGCGCGGTCAAGGGAAGAATCTAGTAAATATTTATGCACATCCGGAGTACTTTCTTTGAAATTGCTAAATAGAGCTTTGGCCTTGGCTTAATTACATTTTGAGGACAAAAAAAGCAAATGAATCAAAGTGAGAACTTTTGCAGGTAGTCAAACTGAATAGACTGAGAGATTGACTGTTTATAGAGATTTTTCACTTTAACTGTTTGTGCAGCAAACACAGTGGAGGTCTGTGAATTTCATCGTGTTGTGTTGATTGCTTGTGCGTATACTCCTGGTCTCAGGGATTTGTACAAGAACCAGTTCTTTACAGACGTTGCAAGACGGAGACTCTGACTCAGTAGTGAGCAGCTACTAGATACAAAGCAGATTATGGAGTGGCTACAGCACTAATCCAGGGCTGATGCATTCATTTTGCAGGGACAAATGCAGGGAAAACATCAGATATTATTATTGTATTAGAAACTAATATTTCTGAGATTGTTTCATTAAAAACTAGCATCTCAATTCCAAAAAAAGTTAGGATGCTGTGTAAAATGTAATGACCTGCAAATCTCATTATTTTCAGTAGAACATAGAAAAGATATCTATGTTATATTTACAAAAAAAAAACTTTCTCATGAAAAAATATAAAATAAAAATTTTACAGGGGCAACGAAAAGCTGGAAACGTAAGTGGTAATTGCAACTAATTAGTTTGACTGACAGCAGGTCAGGAAGATGATTGGATATAAAAAGAGCATTTTAGAGCGGTAAAGCTCATGAATCTTCAAAAAGAAATTGTGGAAAACTTTCAGAATAATTTTCCTCAATGTAACATTGTGAAGACTCTTTATATCCCATCGTATACGATACATAAAATCATCAACAGATCGGAAAATCTGGAGAACTCTCTGTGTGCAAGGGACAATGATGAAAAGCAATATTGGATGCACGTGATTTTCTGGCTGTCTGGCAGCACCACATTAAAAACAGAACATTTCTGTTGTGGAAGTCACTGCAGGGGCTCAGGAACACTTACAGAAATCACTGTCTGTGAGCACAGTTCACCGTGCCATCCACAAATGCAGGTTACAGCTCTGTGACGCAAAGAAGAAGTTGTATATAAGCATAATCCATAATAATGCTGCCATCTTCTCTGGGACAAAGCTCATAAAAAACAGACTAAGGCAAACTGGAAAACTCGTCTGTGGTCAGAGAAGTCAAAATGTAAAAATCTTTATGGACCATCCGATTTATTTTCAGCTCTCAGTTCAAAAGCCTGCGTCTCTGATGGTATGTGGGTGCATTAGCGCTTCTGAAATTGGCAGCTTGCATATCTGGAAAATGCACCATCAATGCTGAAAGGTGTATAAAGGTGACTTATTAAAGGAATATATGCCTCCATCCAGATGATTTTTTTTTTTCCAGGGAAGGCCATCCACATTTCACCGAGACAATGCTAAACCACACATAGCAGCTGTTATAGCAGCATTGCTTCCTGCACTCCATACAATCCTGACCTTTAACCACTTGAAGACATTTGATGCATCATGAAAGGAAAAATATAACAAAGAAGGCCCAGGACAGCTGAGCAGTTAGAATGCTATGTCATTCAAGAATGGGACAACATCCATCCATCCATTTTCTTCTGTTTAGCCAATTCAGAGTCACGGGGAGGTTGGCGGCTGTCCCAGCGGCCATAGGGCGAGAGGTGGTTTACATCCTGGACAGGTTGTCAGTCTGTCGCAGGGCTAACACAGAGAAACAGACAACCAGTCAACTCACATTCACACCTATGGGCAATTTTGAATCACCAGTTCACCTAACCCCATCAACTGCCTGTGTTTGGATTGTGGGAGGAGGCCGGAGTACCCAGAGCGAGACAACAATTCAAAATGAGCAAATATTATATATGAAATAGTAAAATGTCTCAGTTTAAAGATTTGATGTTTTCCATGTTCTTCTGTGAAAAAAATGTCAGTTCATGACATTTGGAAATGTGCATTCTGTTTTTATTTACATTTTGCACAACATCCCAAATCTTCCTTTCTTTTTTTGAAAGCAGCCCTAGTGACACTTTTAAATTGATAGGATAGGAATACCTGGCTTTGCTGAGGTGCACTGCTGCTACACTGCTTATAATCAAACTGAACTACAGTACTTCATGCTGTTTAGTATGGCAGTTGAGGCAAATCTGCACAAACTGGACCATGTTATGTGAGTGGAGGGCCCTGCTTCCTCTAAAGCTGTCCTGTCTCGACCTCGAATGATACGTCGTGTAAAATTATTTCATGTCAAAGCTGAATATTGACACTGTACAATCAGCGCTTCAAAATCCCACAGCGTCCTCGTAAAGGTGCCGTCATCAGAAAGACGTTTTAGAAAAGCCACCCTGTGGTTAGAGTACCTTGGAACTGTTTTGGGCTGTCTTTTGGTTATATTGACCTTTATGGTGGCATCACATTCTCTGCCATTTTTACAGCTGATCACTCTTTTCATTCGGTATTAAGCTGTAATTCACATAATGGAATCGTGATTCAGCTGGACCTCTTTATAAGAGAACTGCAGCTCCGTGTGCCGTAGATTAACATGAATAACAGTAATTATTTTTTTTATTGTGCGCTCCCTTCATTCAGCATTAGACTTAGTGATTATGAATAATGTAGGATGGAGATTTTAATGCAAGGAGCTTTCTCTCTCCCTCTTATTTCCTTTCTCTGCTCTTGGAGGAGTTAATTGGAATACTCAAAAGATCCTTTATCACTCATGCTGTTGCCTTCAAGCAGACTCATCGTGCTTTGCTGATGAAATTAATCATTTTTTTCTCCAAATTTTCTGTTTTTTCTTAAATCTCAGTGAGAATATATTGTTTCTTGGGTGATATTGTAGCACATATGGTTACTTTAAAAGTAAAGTCTGGGTGGTATTTCTGCTTTATTGATGCCAGAGTAACAAGATGACGACAACACGGCGCATCTAGATATTAATAGTGGCTGTTGGAGAGCCGCATTCAGCCTCTTATTTCAGAGATGAATGAATGTTTGTGCGTCCTTTTGGCGGAAGTGATCCACTGTGAGACTCGTGACGTCTCCATAGAAACCTGTAGGTTGCCTGTGCTTAGACGTTTTACCATATAAATTCCTCAGAGGCCTGATCTGTAGCCCAGACGAGAGAGATGAGGAGGAGGAGGGTGCTTCCTCAAGTTAGCAGTCAGTTTTCTGTGTGTCAGATGCACTGAGAAAGAAAATTGGTGCATATAAAAGCCCTCTGTGTTTTAAGCGTTTGTGTGTGTTTGCGTGAACGCAGGCTTTTATATAATCATTAACGGAGCTGGTGTGCATCACAGTGACTGCCACTTTCTCTGGCGTGTCGGCAGTGTGAATCATTTCTGTTGATGCTAAAGAAAACAATGCTACTGATGCGAACAGTCCAAGTTTGAGTAATGACTGCTGTCTAATTAGTGAGTTGTTTTTTTTTTTTATTCCAGGCTTCTGGGTTCATTTGTCGTCCAAGTATTTAGAAAAAGAAAGATTTGTGGATTTAATTTGTCATCTTGCATAAACAGTGAGAGCTCAGTTGGCAGATTTTCTTAGCAGTGTTTGTGCATCTGTTACATTTTCGTGCCTGTAGTCTCCGTCTTAAAAATAGGGGTAGGAAATGCAGTGTTGTACTCTATATTGCCAAAAGTATTCACTCACCCATCCAAATCATTGAATTCAGCTGTTCAAATCACTCCCATGGCCACAGGTGTATAGAATCAAACACCTAGGCATGCAGACTGCTTCTACAAACATTTGTGAAAGAATGGGACGCTCTCAGGAGGTCAGTGAATTCCAACATGGTATTGTGATAGGATGCCACCTCTGCAACAAGTCCAGTCCTCGCTACTAAATATTCCACAGTCAACTGTTGGTGGTATTATAACAAAGTGGCAGTGACTGGGAATGACAGCAACTCAGCCATGAAGTAGAAGGCCACGTAACATCACAGAGCGGGGTCAGCGGATGCTGAGGTGCATAGTGCCCAGGGGTTGCCAGCTTTCTGCAGTCAATCGCTACAGACCTCCAAACTTCGTGTGGCCTTCAGATTAGCTCAAGAGAAGTGTGTAGAGAGCTTCATGGAATGGGTTTGCATGGCCAAGCAGCTGCATCTGAGCCTTGCATAACCAAGCACAATGCAGAGTGGGATTATGGGTTGTTTTTCAGGAGTTTGGCTCAGTCCTTTAGTTCTAGTTAAAGGAACTCGTAATGTTTCAGCATACCAAGACATTTTTGGACAATTTCATGTTTGTGGAACTTTGTGGGAACGGTTTTGGGGATGTTCCAACACGACTGCACATGTGCACAAAGCAAGGTCCACAAAGACATGTATAAGGGAGCTTGGTGTGGAAGAACTTGACTGGCCTGCACAGAGGCCAACCCAACAGAACACCTCTGGGATGAATTAAAGCAGAGATTACGTGTTAGGCCTTCTTTTCCAACATCAGTGTTTGAGTTCACCACAGGATCTGAATAATTGCATTGTGCTTGGTCATTGTGCTTGCCTGCAGCTTCTAGAAGAATAGTCAAAAATTCCCATAAACAAACGAATCTTGTGGAAAGCCTTTTCCAAGCAAAATATAAAGACGTGGTGGGTGACTCAAGATTTTTGCACAGTATTAAACATCACTATATAAACTTACCAGTACTGCCAAATGTCTGAGTAACTTTATTCAAGTATAAAAAGTACTTTTCAGTTATTATAGTTAACCTCTCACTTAAAATCAAATTTAAGTGAAAGGTTAACACTTTTCACCTCATTTGTTTGAGAACTAGATTAGCATTTTATAAATGAACAATAAACATAAACGTCAGATGCTATGCTTAGAATAAATATCAACAGTAAGGTAGCTAAAATTACTGTCATCTTGATTAACAGCAGTACTTAAATTCCTCATAGCCAGTAGTAATAGTTAGATAACAGCCAGCCTTTAAGTACTGTGTGCCTTCATATTTTAACAGCTCATGTTTGCTTAAATAAAGATCTGAATGCCAAATGGATGACCTGAAGTGATTTAATTATCTCTGTTTTCTTACAGTAAATGTGAGATCAAAATACAGGTGGCATAATCCATTTATGTATAGTGAGTAAACTAGTAATGAAATTATTAATCAATTTAATTGTGCCATAGTGGAAAATCCAATCTGAAGATAGAACTTTATCTAGTGGAAAATATTATGATCCCGCTGTAAATTTCATTGCCTTACAGTTGCAGAAGTGCCACACAGAGAAAATATTTGCCCATGCCACCGAAATATAGAGTTAATGTGCTGGAGAAGGAGTGTGTGTGTGTGTGTGTGTGTGTGTGTGTGTGTGTGTGTGTGTGTGTGTGTGTGTGTGTGTGTGTCCGTAAGTCAATGTCTTTGTGTGTAGTGGGTGAACCTGGCAGTGTAATATGGTCGTTGTGGACAGACTCATTTCAACAGGAAATTACAGCTATCTGTGTGGCCGTGTCCAGGGCTTGATACTTTCCATGCATATTGCAGACCAGTGCCCACACAGTAGGATGTCTCCATAGCCACCAGAGCATCTGATACACCCAATCATCTTAACTATTGGCTATACAGTTAGTGCCTTATATTATCTGACTACTTACCTTTTTTTGTAGTTTTGCCTCTGTGCACCTCCACAGTGGGTACAATCTTTATGTGATCGATATGCAGATTTTTAGCTTTAAAAAAAATCTTAGCAGTAAATTGTTTGGAATTACAACTATTTTTACCCACAGTTCCCCACTTTCAGAAGATCAAAAGTAATTAAACAAGCTAACATCATTTTAAATACGAGGATTATTTTAATAATCGGATGAAAATCCTTTGCAGTCAAAGACTACCTGAAGTCTAGAAAGACAGGGACATCACCAAATTCTGTTTCCTCCCTTTAACTGTTATGTTATACCTTTTCTGCAACCACCTACTGCAGTTGTTGCTTGTTTGTGGGTTTTTCTGGCCTTTGGCAATCATGTTCTGTTTGACTGAAACAGGTGACTGATTTGGCCATTAAAGAATATTTTATTTCCCTTGAGAAAACCTTGGGTTGCTTTTGCAGTCTGCTTTTGGCTGCTCTTTATTTGCACTGCGCAGTGTTGTCTGTTCATTTCTGCAGCATTTGTCTGATCTGAGCAGAGGGTATAGCCCTGTACACTTCTGAATTCATCTTTATAGACTGCTTCTATCAGCAGTCACATGTTCAATAAACAGTAGTGACCTGCTTCGACTGGAAAACATACAGTGCGTGCCGAAGCCTCCACCATGTTTGACAGATAATGTGGTGTCAGATCATGAGTTGATTCATCCTGATTTCATCTGACCAAATATTTGTTCTGAACCGTGCAGGCTGGTTTAGATGTTTTCTGACAAAGTCTAATCTGGCCTACTTCTTCCTGAGTGTAACCAGTAGTTACAGCCTGATGATGGCCTCCCTCATTTGGACCTCATATTGAGAGTTCCAGTGAACAGCTACCAATTGCAAGTTTAGTCAACCCGGGGTCATCTGTCTACTAAATGCATTGTGGAATAACGAGGCAACAGGCCTCACTTGGTCATGAAACCAGGTGTCAGACAAATGTCCAATCACTTTTCATCCATACTTCCCTTGATAACATGTATGTGTAGAACATGTTGCTATTCTTAAGCAGTTAATGCAATGCTTTTGTTAAACTCCTCGATTAAAAGCCGAAAGTCTGCACATCAGTCTGTTGATTGATTTGTTTTGCTTTTTTAGTTCCACTGTGGTGGTTCACAACTATAAAAATGTGTCATTGTCCAAAATCTTATGGCTCTAACTGTAGCTGTTGGCATGTGATCAGAGAGAGGGACAGATCCCAGAGATGACAAAACCTGAATAATAGCCATTTCTGATGTCTGACCCTCTCTATCCTTATTTAAAAAACAAGTTGGGCTTTGATTTATTTGGATGTGAAAAGTAAGAAACAAGGGTCTGTGATGAACTCCCATCCCCTCCCTTTTCTCCTTCCACACGCAAATATATCTCCTTCATTTCCCAGTAGTTTGAGATGAGAGCTGGTGACTCATCCACCAACTTAACATGCATTCTTCCTTCTTCAGTGTCCCTCCCACCTTAATTTCAAACCCCAGTTCATCACTGAGCTCATTTTTATGCACAAAATTACATTAGATTTGAAATACCTATTTATCTTCCTGTGCCACCAAATTTTGCCTGTTGTGGTATATTAATGAATGAGTCACCCAACATCTGCCATGTCATTGACAGGTGAAGCAGATTATGGAAGAAGCTGTCACCAGGAAATTTGTCCACGAAGACAGCAGCCATATTGTGTCCTTTTGTGGTGAGTAATCAAACAAATTGTGAAGCTTTTGCTCTCCAAGTAATTCTGCAATGCTGGAAAGGCTTAATGTCAGCTTATTTCAGTCAAGTTACTCAGAACTCTTTCTCTTGTTTATCTTTCGCTCTGAATGTCGAACTATACAACCTGATCTTACGTTTCTCTTAAAAGTGGCCTAAAACTCATGATTAATTTCAACCATTAAAATATTATCAATTATACATGATGCCTTGCTCAAAATTACTTCACACAAATCATACTTGCTTATATCTCACAAATCATTTATTGATTACAGGACAAAATTAAAAACAAAGCAATCGCAGTGATACTTCTCTTAACCATTAAGCCACTTCATTGCACTTTTTTCTGCTTTTTTGCTTTTTGCTTTTTTTGCTTTTTTCTGCTTTTTTCAACCAAACAACTGCTACTGTTATAACTTGCACATTACGTTTCTCAATTTATATATACTTTTCAAGTTATTCTAAATATTCTTACTATTCAAACATCTTTCAGTATCCTGCTCTGTTTGCACACAACAACCTGGGTTTGCCACTTATCTGTACTTTAATTTTAATAACTGTACAGTATTGTTTTGGTAACTTTTGTCCATGATGTAAATATGTAAAGATTTTGAGTGCTTCTGTTCTATGCCCTGTGTTCTGTTCTGTTTGTATATGTGTCTTTTTGCTGCTGTTACAACCCAATTTCCCCTTGTGGGACAATTAAAGGATTATTCTATTCTATTTACACTCATTCCTATGGAAGCCCGTTTCCGCCACTAAAAAAAAAAAAAAAGGATCCATAACTCAAAATTTCGAGTTATTTTCTCGAAATTTCGAGTTATTTTCTCGAAATTTCGACATATTAACTCAAAATTTTGAGAAAAGCAACTCGAAATTTCGAGTTAGCGGCTGCCAATCAGTAATCTACGTGAATGACGTCATTTCCATGTTACCCGGAAGCTGAAGCCCTCAGCTACAAATGCTACAGCTAAGCTACCGGTATTACATCCAGTCGTGAATGCACAGATTGCTGAGTGTTTTCAGCCTGGCTTCACAAATGATGAAATCCCTGTGTTATTAGCTGAATCAAATGGTGTTACTATCAGCAAACATACTTTAATTTGTTGGGATCCGTTTTTGAGTGCGCGGTCCTGCACCATATGCTTCCGGGTAACAAGAAAGCGACCTCATTCACGTATATTTTTGATTGGCAGAGCTAACTCGAAATTTTGAGAAAAGTAACTCGAAATTTCGAGTTATTATCTCGAAATTTCGAGAAATATAACTCGAAATTTTGAGAAAAGTAACTCGAAATTTCGAGTTATATTTCTCGAAATTTCGAGTTATGGATACTAGCTTTTTTTTTTTTTTGTGGCGGAAACGGGCTTCCATACATTCCAACGCCACTAACTGAATTTAATTTCTTTAATTAATATTAGATTAATCAATATTCTCATGTAGAGTTATTGATAACAGTGAGATGTTCGGTACATTCAAAGAAAATTTGGTTGTTACAAAGAAATTATCCATTGGTCTGTGTTATAGAATTAGTTTTTCCACAAGGAGAGATGGTGGATGGTGGATGAGTGTGTCAATGCCTACTGCATTAACAGCAGGCAGTGACACACTTTTAGCACAAGAGTATATTTATTGTTCAGTACAAATAAGAGATATTTAAAGTTCAGTCCTTTACCAAGTGTTTTTGTTCTTGCCTCCAAATCACACTTCTGGATTGCAGTATGATTAGTGCGAGAAACACACTGCCCACATGCAGGTGGTCACGCTCATCGGATGTCTGGCTCAGACCGGAGCTGTAATCAATAACAAGATATATTTGTGGATTTAAGTGTGAATAAAATGACTCTCAGCTTGCAGAAAAGGTGATATTTTTACTAGCTGTGTGCAAAGACAAAGACTGTTGGGGGGGAAAAGGCATGGCGTAACACAGACCATTATTATTAATGTGAAATAAATAATTTCTAATGGTGTTCAGATTAGAACCTAAACTCTGACTCTTGGGATGATTGGTTAGGCCAGAACAAAGCAACTTATGCGTATTTATGTTTTTTTTTAAATGTCACAAAACACACAGGTTAAGTAAAAAACAAAATTAAGAAGTTACTCTGAAGCTCCGGGAATCAAACCATGAATAAAGCTGAACACTGGCAGAAAATAAGGCATGTGACAGAATAACAACTAACAAAGGGATAGACAGAGCTGTTAATACCATAGACTGTATTTAAAAGATGGACATCACCCGCGTGACATCACCCATTCGACTCAACCATTGGCATTTTGGCCATGGTTATGGTTTGTTTTTGTTTTATAAACCATTTGGAAAAGAAGGTGGTGTCATCAGCAAATCTGGGTAGTAAGCTGCATCCATGAACTGTACGACTGCAACACAGAGAAATTAATTAGTGATGAGACTAACAAAAGACTAAAATTTGAATCACCAAAACTGGAGCAAAAAGTCTGTGCCATATTACTTGTCAGATAATTTAACTGAAAATGCTTCAAAAGCACCAACAGCACAAATGTAGCAGAGAAGTCCAGTTCAGTGACTCCAGTTAACAGAGGTGAAGCCTAGCGGACACCAGAAGGTTTCAGCTGCCTGTGTTGTGACACTCCCATAGACCATGAAAGGATTTAATTTCCACACTCTTAAGCAGTGTTGGTCAAAGTTACTTAAAAAAAGTAATCCTGTTACTTTACTGATTACTTATTTTCAAAAGTAATTAATTACTTAGCTACTTAGTTACTTTTTAAAAACACGATTTACAACCTGAATAGGTGATAAAGCGATAGATCTTTCAGCCCAATGCTACTTTTTCTACATAATCCATCATACAAAATGTAATCAAATGGAAAAATCTCTTTTTAAAACTTGTTTTATCAGTTTTAATCTTTTAACTTTATGCATCAAGCAAAAATTTAATTATATGCAACATTCTCTGACTTGAATAAATTAGTTTAACATTTAAACCTATTTTCTACACATTCCAGCAAATAAAATAAAATATTTTTTGTGTTTACACTCACTCTTTCAAATAGATGCAAGTAAAACACAGCAGAACATAAATAAAGTCAAAGACTAAGCGGTCCTGTTGCTCTATTTTCACCTGTAAAGCAGGACTGAGGGTAGGCGGAGGTTTACCTTGGTGCAGGTGTGCCGCGGTCAGTTGCGCATTACGTCGTAGCGCATTCGGTGCTTGCTCGGAAGTTTAGGGGTTTTTTCGCTGTAAAAATAAGTTTTCTTCCCACGCACGATGGACGCTAATGTTTTTGTCACTTTTTATGGAATCAAACTCAAAATAAGGTCAGTACTTCCACGCTTTAAACGCTGCACGCTCATACTCTCTCCCGCACTCGATATGTGATCCATTGTTGATCTGCACACAGCTGTTGTCACTAACGGCGCACTCACTTACGTCACTGTAGTGAGACATTCTCGCAAAAAAAATAACGGTTTTAGTAACGCAGTAACGCAGCGTTCCTACGGGAAGTAACGGTAATCTAATTACCGTTTTTGCAATAGTAATCCCTTACTTTACTCGTTACTTGAAAAAAGTAATCAGATTACAGTAACGCGTCATCTGCTCTTAAGCCAGTTGCCCAACTTGATGAATTATAAACAGATTAAGCCCAACCTAAAGAAGGAGAAAACTATCTATAGAGACAAAAAACATCCTTTTGGTGATTTAAAGATAAGCTTTTTCACATTGGATTCTTGACTTTGACTTCTTTGACTTGACTTTTTTCCACTTTAGCGCATGCCTCGTGTGGCCACTAGAGGAACTGCACGCGGCACACCCACACTGGCTTCATTTTACATGCCCAGAGGCTGTAAATACTCAGACTAGGGGAGAGAATTAGGTAGGGAAAAATATTAAATAAGCAAAATATCCCATTAAAAAAAGGCCTGTGGCGTAAATGATATCATTCTACTACTGTATAAAAAATGTGCAAGGAAGTGTACCAGTGATAATAAAGAGAAACTGGTGTTGTCTATAGGCTTGTAATTGCGCACTTGCATTACTCAGACTAATTGGATCAGACTAATATCAAAGAAGGAAAAGTAAATTAGATGCTGCAGAAACAGTGACTTACCTCTTAGTGTCATTGTTTGAAGAAATTCATTTAGAGGTATGTGAAATCAAAAATAAGCTGATTTAGAAATCAATGTTGTTTCCTTTTTGGGTTCTTATGTAAGCTCACTCCCTCATAATGTCCGTGTAGAGCCTGTTTGGGTTATTATCATAGTAGGAAAAGAATTTGCAGCACAGCTTGAACCTATTTAACAACCATAAGTGAATAATGTTGGACATCCTTCCCATCCAGTAATCAGCTTACCCCAAATCTCTTTTTTGTAGTTTTATTTTTCTGCAGGAGGGTTATGAAAATAATTTGTCACAGAGCTCAGATTTTTGTTACAGTGCAGCTAAAAGACTTCTTTAATACCTCTCAGTGTTGTGTTGTGTTGTGGGGGGCAGGGTTGTGCCTTTTATGTGTTTCCGGTGGTGCTTTCATGTTTCATTTCAACGGTCTCAGCCTGCACTGTGGACATTATCTGTTGGATCATCTAATAGCCTGATTTAATAGCTGCTGTTCTGTCTGAGGTACATCTTTCATCTACTGCTGTCATACCAGTACCAGTGGCAATTCAGCAGCAGGATGACCCTCTCATCTCTGGGTTGTTGTTTTTTGGGGGGGTAGGGGCTCCTGCTACTACATGTCTTTCAGATGTGGTCTATACAGAGAGTGAGAGTGCGTGGAAGATGGGAGAAAAAACTCAGCTTGCTCACTGGGGAGCAATTAAGTTCCAAAGCCCCGGCTAGTGTGATGAGCTGCCCAGGCAGAGGCTAAAATGCTGGTAGTGCAGAGGGAATGCAAAAGCTGTTCACTTGAATTTTTAAAAAAAATGTCATAATAACGATAAAATGCTTTTGAACACTGTACCATTAAAATAAATGATCATCAGCAAATGTGAGCACCTCTATAAAATCAAAGGGCTTGGCAGTTTTATGAGGAACAACTGTTGGTTCTCATCTATTTCCAAACAATTTAAAGTCTATCATACTACAGTAAGAAATATTATTCACAAGTGGAAAATATTCAAAACAGACATCTTCCCAGGAGTGTCCTCTCAGCAAGTATTCCCCCAAAGTCAGGCTGTGTAATCAGAGAAACCCAAGAGCTACATCTCAGACTCTACAGGCACCAGTTAGCATGTTAAATACTTCCTGAAGCTAAAGTAAGATTGTCAACAAGTGTCCTCCACTTTTGCTGTTGGTAGTGGAAGTATTTTGAGCGCACATACACTGTTTTGTTGCCATACAGTTTTAAAGAAGCACAGTGTAATAAGCAGTCAGGCCAGCAGTATCACATAAAAGATTATCCTTGGACCCTAAGACTAGCTTTGCATGATTGACAGTTCAAAATAATGCTCATATGTCTTATGTTTACCGTTAATGCACCCTTCTCGGTTCATTCACTGTCCAAAAAGTTGTTCTCTGACTGACTCCTATTCTGAAAAAGAAGGTTAGATCAGCAGGTGGGTATTCTTTTTCAGCTTACAGCCAGAGTTAGGTGTCTACGATTTCCACATCAGGGATATGGTGACACACGCACAGTAGAAAGAAAAATGCCTAAAAGTGAGCAGAGAGGAGGAGGCTGAAGTTAACAGGGGTTACGTCATTATTGGAGATGTTTAACCCTAGAACACTATCGCTGGGTGATTTACACCCGAGAAAATACATTTACATGATTTCTCTCTCCTGCAGCTGTTTGCGTGTCGAGGAGCCTGTGCCATCACCAGGGAAGTCTCAAATGTCCCAGGAATGGGTGGACCAAAGACCAGCTTTCCAGAGTCATTATTTTGTTTTAGGAGTTTTATTTTTCATTTTGTTAGACATGGCACAGTTGAAAGTAAAAGAAGACCACTCTAATTTGTCATGTGTTGTCATATTTTGATATATTTGATTACTTTTCATTGGTTATATTATACCGGGTAAAAATCACCCGGCATTAGTGATCGTGTTACTATTTATAGCGATAGTGTTCTAGGGTTAATACGAGCATTCGTGGTGTGATATTATTTATGTGACAGAAATAAAGGGGAAAACAAACACATTCTAAATATTTCACTAGCAACTCTGTTTTAAAACTCAAATCTTACTGAAATTGGGCTGCTAATAACTTTTTAGAACCTCGTGCTGACTCATTCCCACAGACTCTCTCTCCCGTTCATTTGCTGAGATCCACAACACAAATGCCTTGGACGAAGTGTTGTTCAGCTGTGTCACTGCCAAGAGTCTCCTAATGCACTCAGTTGCCACAGATACAGGATGATTAGAGGCAATTTTCTGTATTAGCTGTTTTCACCATTAGGGACTGAATCCATGCATGTGATGCTCATTTTCTTCACACTACATGATTTTTGTGATTGTAATTGCATTAAATAGTTCAGATAAAACTATTCACTTCACTAAAGAAGTTGAAATTCCAGTATTGAAAAAAGTGAGTAACAGGTTTCCCTTTTTCTAAAACTATGAGTACTTCTGCCACAGATGTTGGTTGTAATTGCAGAGGATTTAATTTAAGTGATGCTGCAGAGATTGTGACATAAGCTTCCACAAAAGTGTAGAGGTTTAAAGCTTTATTGCTTTCAGCTTTGGCATCGGAGACGACTTAGCTGAAATGGTGAAAGGGTAAAAGGCATGAAGTATATTTGGAGGCCTTTTAATATAGTCATGACATTCAGCATGTTGCCCTTAGAAAGATGTGAGGGATAATTAGCAAAAAATGTTCAGGGTGGAGAAAACTGAGCCTTTTAATGGCTGTGCTGGAGTAAAATCTTGTAAACCAGATTTTAACAGTGACAGAGAAAGTCCATAAAAAAGGGGTGGGGTGAAGGAAAGAGTGACAGTGTTTAGTGGGGTGAAGATGGTGGAAAGACAACGATCATGATGCCGATGATTCGGCGCTGGCCCTCCCTCCCTCTGCTCATCTCGCTCTCTCGTGAGTTGCCATGGCAACCCCAGCCTTCCCCCTGAACCCATGTGAACAGAGCTACGGGATTAGTCCTGAAAGAGGACTCAAATGTCAACACAGCTCCAGGCGCTGCCACGTAGACCTGAAAGGGAACGGGGGGTGTCTTATTCTTTGCCACGGTCAAGTGACTGTGCAAGTGTGTCCACATGCCTTTAACTTGTGGGCCGCTTACTGGGTAAACTGGAAGATTATCTGATGGTTTGGCATATTTAATAGTGTATTGTGACCAGGAAAACAGTTTAGCAAATGGTCATTCATCAAATAAGAAAACAAACAGGTCACATGACAGATGCTAGATCTCTACAGTGTAAATGCACTGAACGTACATACATGTAGACTATACAAATACACAGTATTAACTTATTAAAGTAACTTCTATGTTGTGGAGTACAGCTTAGAAACTTGAGCTTTAGAACGGTCATCTTGGTTTTTTCTTTCGATATGTAAAACTAAAACAGAACAGAGAACCAATCACATGGCAGTAGCTCAGTGCATTTAGCCATGTAGTCATCATAGTCGAGATGACCTGCTGAAATTCAGATTGACCATCACAAGAAAGGTGATTGAAAGAAGATTGATAAGGTTGATGGTCTGATGAGTCGTTATTCCTGCTGTGGCATCCGGATGGTAGGGGCAGAAAGTGGTATGAACAACGTGGAGACATGGATCCATCCTGCCTTGTATCAATGGTTCAGGCTAGTGGTGCTGTGAAGGTGTGGGGGATATATTTTCTCGGCACACTTTTGGCTTCCTTAGTATCAGCCAAGCGTTGTTTAATCACCACAGAGGATTGTTTCTGACCATGTCCATCCCTTTATGACCAAAGTGTGCCCATCATTTAATGGCTGCTCCCAGCAAGAAGACAAAGCTCGAATCACCTGAAAATGGTTGCTTAAATAAGACAATGAGTTGGACTCAAATGGCCTCCACAGTCCCCACATCTCAGTAGCATAGTGCACATTTGAGATGTGGCGAATCGGGAGATTCACATCATAAATGTCCAATCAACTAGCCAGGTATAAAAATAAATGGCCAGTGACGATATTTCAGCTAACACAAACTTAATTAACAAGGGGGATCCTCAGATGCCTGCTAATTGTTTGCCAAGTAACATGCAAAAGAACAATTTCACACCAAATTTGGATCCCAAATTTAAGGTGTTGAAGGTACTGTTAGTGCAATTAACTGCGCAACAAGCCACATTATTTGTCAGCTAACTGCTAGGCTGAATGAGAATGAATGATAAAAGCTACCCATAAGATAATATTTTGTGTTACCAAACACATTTCTGGGTGATGTCAAAATTGCATTAGTCATTGCCGATCAAAGTTGTGGTAATATTTAATGCAGCTGTAGGTAAAGTTACTCTTATGTGAAAGCTTTAGGTGCAGAGTATGCTGCCCATCCATCATAATCTGCCTGTGCGTCCATGTGACGTGTAAATAGCAAAGTATGTAAAACAACTTAACATGTGAGCTTTCTTTTTATATTTTTACTGTCCCGGCTGATTTAAAAATGCTAAAATAATATTTTCTGCTATTTAAAGTCAAATGAGTTTTGCTAACATAATAAAAAAAATAACATTAAACTTAAAATTTTGTGCCACAGAAGCATTTTCTGCTTTACATTTTGCCCGTCTCTCTGTGGGGTTTGATGATTTTGTTGTTATGATGGATTCACGTGTCCTGTGTTGTTATGCTTTTCTGACATACCTTATTAATCAGTGTGCCCTATTAATGGCATCGTGCTTTTGTACACACAGCTGCAGTGGAGGCGTGTGTCCTTCATGGGCTGAAGCGGCGAGCGGCAGGCTTTCTACGTAGCAACAAGATCGCGGCACTCTTCACCAAGGTGGGGAAAAGCTTTCCCCCAGCTGAGGAGCTGTGCAGGAAGGCCCAGGAGCTCGAGCAGATCATTGAGACAAAGTGCGAGACGCACACATCACAGCTCATATCACACATCACAGCAGACTTCAAAGCTTGCACCAAAGCCTGTTTGTTGTTCCAGCGAAAGCACTGAAAACAAATGACTGTCTCTCTGAAGGGCTGGGGTTTATTTTTATGATGAAAAGCTTCTAAATAATTCATGTTTATAGGCATTTTTATTCATGAGTTACTTATGCCACTGTATTTGTTTTATGCAGATGGGGTTTTGCTTCAGGAGTTTTAAAAACACGTCTACTTCCTAAAATTATAACTCTTTCCCTTCTGCAGACGAAGTCAAAGCTTGCAAAGTCAAGACAGCATTCGCAAGATGCCCCGACTGCCCAGCCTCAGCCCGCCTGTAGTCAAGAACCTGTGGATACGGACGGCTCTTTTTGAGAAGGTGCTAGACAAGATTGTCCTCTACCTGGTGGAGAACAGCAGGTAATTTGAGATGGGAAACAGCATCTTGTCCAAATGAGTTACAAGATTTCTGTCTTCCCGCATAATTCCCCTTTCATATTTGTCTTTCAGTAAATACTACGAAAAAGAGGCTGTTCTCATGGACCCTGTAGATGGACCCATCCTCGCATCTCTGTTGGGTAATTATACCAACAGTGGTGGTTTAATATCATTTACATGAAGATTTAAAATTATGACCTAGGGAAAAGTAGGCAGAACAAGGACGTTATGTTATCCTGCCCTTTTTACAAGACCATTTCTTATATTTACTCATTGTCCAAGCAAGGAAACTGTTCTTTGCTCTTTATATTCTGTCAACTTGTCCTCGTGACCAAATGCTAAACTGCTGAGACGTTAACCTGTTGACATCTGCTGTGCAGCAACACAGGCATAGTCCCGCAGTTGTTTCCCACCAGTGAACAGTGAAAATTGTTTTCACTGGAGGCAGAAGTGCTCCCTGTCTCTATCAATATGCTTGCATGCTTGTCCCCTTATCCCCAACCAAGAGAGTCCAAGTATCAATCCAAGGGGCCTTGAACTGAATAACAAGACAGGACAGCAGCAAAAAAAAAAAATGTTTCTGCCATTTTATTTTTGTTTTATTACTTTTTTTCAGTTGATTTTTGCTTGACAGGTCCAAGACAATATACACACTCTAGACAAGAAGGCTTGTATTGAGGGATTGCAAGGAACTTCATACTTTCCAGTGATAGATTAATAAATAGATTAATAAATTCAGTTCAGTCTTTCCCAGCAACTTGAGTCTGTTAATTGTATCAACAGGATCAGCTTTCTGGGATTTCCTTACCTGGATGATTGGACATGCATGAAGTCACTCTTCTGTCTTTTATTTATTACACAATGTGTTTAATGATTGATTTTCATAGAGATTGTTGCTTAACAAAACTGTTCAACAGTTGGACCTTGTGCATTGGAATACACAAAGATGAAGACAGCTGACCACTTCTGGACAGACCCGTCTGCTGACGAGTTAGTACAACGACATCGTATCCACGGTGGCCTCTGCAGGCAGGATTCTCCTACTAAGAGGCCCGCGCTGTGTGTAAGTGTTATTTGTTGTTTGTTATTTGTTGAGTCTCTGTGGACTATGATGTTTACAGATGACATTGTGATCCATGGTGAGAGTAGGGTTCAGGTGGAAAGAGAGCTTGGAAAGGTGGAGGTATGCTCTGGAGAGAAGAACAATGAATGTCAGTAGAGGCGTGTGTGAGTGAGAGGGAGACAGTGAAGGTGGATGAGTTTAAATATCCAGGGACAACCATCCAAAGCAACTGACAATGGACCAGACAGGTGAAGAAGACAGTGGACAGAGGTGGAGTGGATGGAGACGAGTATCAGGAGTGATTTGTGACAAAAGTATGGTTTTCAGACGATAGCACTGACAAAGTCAGGGGGCTGAGCTGTAGGTGATAGAGCTGAAGATGTTGAGATCCATCCTGGTCATGAGAACATCAGAGGGGTGTGCAGATTGAGCAGCTTAAAGACAAAGTTGAGAGCAAGGCTGAGATGGTGTTTACATGTGCAGAGGAGGAATGGTGGACAAACAGAAGTTGAATATCAAGCTTCCAGGCAGGAGGAAAACAGAAGATTTATGGATGGAGTGAAGGAGGACATACAGAGGGATCATCTGACAGAGGAGGATGTTAGGGATAGGGGGAGATGGAGGCAGGTGAGCTGCTGTGGTGCCCCCTAAAGAAACCAGACAAAATATTGTCAGGGAGTTAGGCTGTTTATTGCGATGACTCAGATCAGTGAAATTCATAAATTTATTTGATTTTGGGAATAGTGGGTTTAAATGATCTCTATAATCAGTATTATGGATCATCTGTATGGCCTTTTTTTTTTGCAGTATTGATAAGTATAGCTCCAGACCTCTGCACAGTAATTCAAACCAGTGGAGAGTAGAGAACATGGAGTGGTTTGTGGTCCAGTTCACTCAGTACTGAAATGCTTCTTGAGCCTTTGTTATGTATATGTCCAGGTGTTTTTATCCTCTATTGTCAATCCAAGGAACGTATTTTCATGAACTCTTTCCATTTCCACTCCATCTATAAGCGTCTGCACTTGTGTATTTCTTTTACAGCTCCCAAAGAACATAAATGTAAGTTTTACTTAGATTTCATGATCATTTGTTCCTGTCAAACTACATTTTCTGCTGCAAATTTCTAAAGTAAACATATCCAAAACAATAAAAGCTGTATTTTTCAGCAGATGTGAAAGCAGAGTTAGTTTCAGGCTTCTTTTGTTTTTTCTCTGCACATGTATAGTGTCCATTTATGCTGAGATATGAGCTGATATTAGCTTCGGCAGACTATCAGTTCCGTTCCCTTCTGAGATGCTGTTTATCTGTCTGGAGGCCTCGCTAAGATTGCTGCAATGAGTGGAGCTCAGTGTGTCCCAGGAGAAAGAACAGAGTGTATTGCAGACAATCACATTTATTTAGTTGCCAAGTTAAGAGCGAACCAGGTCAACTTGGCCTGTCCTGTACGCCGCAGTGCTTACGGATGCGTTTGTGTGCTCCAAGCAAAATCAGACTGGTTTTTGACATCGGGAACGACTGAAACTGCATTGGTGCACATGAATGAATAAATGTAAGTCATGAGTTTTTGATCTGATTTTATATATTTTGTGTGTGTGTGTGTGTGTGTGTGTGTGTGTGTGTGTGTGTGTGTGTGTCTAGATCCAGAAGCGGCACTCCAGCAGCAGCATGGATGAGCGCCCCTCCCCCTCACCATCAGCTCGTGAATATGTGGAGTCGCTGCATCAGAACAACAGGGCGACACTACTGTTTGGCAAGAACAACGTGCTCGTACAACCGGTAACCGTCTCTGTTCACTTCAGCATTTATATAGCTGTGAGATAAAGTCTTTAAAACCTGACGTATATCCTGTTACATTGACGTCCTGGATAAAAGCTGCTCTTCATATTTTATCCACGGTAAACCGTGGATAAAATTTGCATTATTTATTACATTTATTTATTATTACCTACAAACATAACCTCAGTTGAATCCCTGTGGCTCTTTCAGAGGGACGATATGGAGGCTATTCCAGGTTACCTGTCTCTGCACCAGACTGCTGAACTCATGACACTAAAGTGGACGCCCAATCAGCTCATGAACGGCTCTGTGGGAGACTTGGAGTATGAACGCAGGTGCAAATTTACCTATCTGTAAAAATCATTATGTAAAATGTTGGAAATACTTTTATAATACCAACTTCTATAGTAACACATGCTTTAATATGTCATTATAATTATTTTAACTTTGGTAACTATTATAAAAAAGCAATAATTTTGTATAGGTGTAGTTAAATAATTATAGATCTGTTTATAAAAACATATATATTAAAATAACATGAATCTGTGTATTAGACAGGCATATTTATTTATAGCATATATCTGTATTAGATTGTGAACAAATATATAAGATGAGCTGGGTAGGAATTAATACTCCTTTTCAAACAGGAAATGTTCAACATTTGGTTTGGTTTCTTTTCTCGTGTGAAGAGGATAACTTTCAATGACTTCATGTTTATTTGTTCTTCATGTGTATTAAAACTTGTTACTTATATATTTTAAAAAAAGATTTGATTGATTGATCTTAGCATGTAAATTGCCTCCACACAGACGTGTAAGCAGCACATTATTTCTTCTCCGCTGTGTTGTTTGTCTAACACTCGGCTGTTACTGAATAATGCAGTGTGTTTGTGCGCTGCTCAAGGGCTCACTGAATAAATGGTGCTGATCTGATGAGGCTGATATTCACACACCGGCATCCAGCAGATGGTTTATTGACTGAGACACTGTAAAAGACACCTGTCGAACTCGTAAATCATGTCATACCTGTGAGGTGTTTTCTCTCTCCAAATGAATTGATTGTTCCAACTACTTTTTTCTGGCAGCTGTAAAAGAATGGATTTACATAAATATTTACAATGGGTTTGTGTGTCGCTGTTATCGAGTATTGTGGTTAGACTAGTCTGGGTCACAGCATTTTGTCTCCATATTTTTCAGCGTTTACTGGGACTATGCCATGACAATCCCTCTAGAGGAGATAGTTTATTTGCATTGTCATCAGCAAGGTGGGTGAAATTGTATCACTACTGTAACTCTGGGTTTGCAGGTTATTACTGTTGATCTGTTACATCTGCTGTTTACCTTGTAGTGGACAGTGGGGGGACGGCAGTGCTGGTCAGTCAAGACGGGATCCAAAGACCTCCACTTCGCTTCCCTAAAGGAGGTCATTTGCTCCAGTTCCTCTCCTGCCTTGAGAATGGCCTCCTTCCCCACGGCCAGCTTGATCCTCCACTCTGGTTGCAGAGGGGAAAGGTCAGCACGGAGGGCTCTCCCACAGCACGCATCATTTATTCTAGTGTTCTTCCACACAAAAGAGCTAGGGTGTGCTTCAGTCTCCTCTGATCAATAAATCAATAAAGAAAAGACATCTGGATGTGAAAGAAATGGATGCACAGCCTCTTTAAAGCATTGTGTGGAGAGATACTGGTGAAGGAGTGTGGATTAGTGTCTGCTTAGACCTTGAATGGCTTTGTTAATGTTTCTTTAACTGAACTGAAGAAAGAGAACCACCCACGCATGTTCAGCCACTATTAATAGGCTTAATCATACAGACACTAAACAGGTTCATCTTCACAGGGGTGGCTTTTCTGGGCTTTAGCGGTTCAGCATATTTGTCATTGCCATTAGTTATTTTTCTTGTTGCAGGGAAAGGTGTTTCCTAAGCTACGAAAGAGGGTTCCTCAGGGATCTGGATCCTCAGACTCGGTCTCCGATAAGGAGGAGGACGAGGCCACGGACTATGTCTTCCGAATCCTCTTTCCAAACAGTCAGTCAGAGTTTGGTGAGTCACCAGACATAAGCAGGGCCCAGGGGCTTCTCCCTGCCTTTGCATTTTGATAAAAATGTTGCCGATTGTTTGTTACAGTGACTGTAACTCATCCTCCCCGTCTGACTTCATCCCTGTCCTTCCAACCGATTGGAAAGTGCCCTACCAAAACAGGGCCCCTGGTCGTACCCAGGCAGTCCTGCAGCTGTCCTGAAGAATCCCCCTCACTCACAGGAAGCAGCTGTAACACTGTCACACTTTGGCTCATCTGTCCATCTGTCAGCTTTGCCTTGCTTTAATTCCTTGCGTCTAATATCCTCCTGCCCTGTCCTGTGCCTCAGGAAATGTTTATTGGTGTGCCGTGTCAATAAAGCCACAATGCTTCACACCTCTTTTACTGCACCACGACACAATAGCCTTTAATCAGGCGAACAGTGGACAACTAATCAAACATGGCAACCGAATTGAGAAAGGCGCTTGCTTAATTGAACTTCCTCCCTATATTAATGTAATCAAACACGATGGCTTCATTCCTCACGATTATCATAGTATCGTAAATGCTTCTGTTTGTGCGCCTTTTCTTTGCTCTTACAGGAATCGAGCATAAGCAGGTCACTAGTGATCAGCATAATTGTGTTTCAGCAAAAATATTGCAAAGTGCAAATATAACTGTTCTCGAAAGCCTCAGCAGTATGCTGCTCTAAAGGGATTATGATGGCGCGTGTTTGTGTGCGTGCTGCAGTGACTCCTCCAGATCTGATGGATCCGGGAGCTAAGATGTGGCATCCCACTCTCAGGAAGTCCTCGTGTTCCTCCTGCTCTCAGGGGAGCTTCTCTGAAGCGGCGACACCCAAGGGGTGCAACCATGAGAGGTGAGAGATAAAACACGCCCCAAGATAGACAGAGCTGTGTTACGACCGGGGAACTGTGAAGCTCCTGAAGGCTGCTGTGATTCACCTGACGCACCTGACAACCTCTGCAATACAGAGGAAACCGGGGATGGGAGCAAGATACAAGAACCCAGCAATTACCCAGAAGACAATTGTGTGACATTTACCTCAGTGAAATGAGAACGTGTTGGGAGAATTGGTGATAAGCTGTGCAGATAAAATGGTAGAGAGCTGTGGAAAGAAGACAGGCTGCTGGCTAATTTGTTCTATATGGCAGCATAACAGTTTATCATTTTATAAAAGGTCAGCCCCGACACAGTAATGAACTCTACATTAGATAGAGGATTATCATATATTCGAGAGAATATGAATTACCTGCACTTAATAATTGGTCTAATGATAGTGTATAGCTGTCTGTGTTTTCTCTGCATACTAATGTGGGTTGTGTCTTTCTGCAGGACTCCTCTGAAGCTGCTATGTGACAACATGAAGTATCAGATCATCTCCAGGGCATTTTATGGCTGTATGTAAATGCTTAATGCTCCAGTCACTCTAGGGAAAAAGATGGTTGCATGACGATGTTGACTTCATTGTTTTCACATCATTTTGGGGCGAATTTTGTGTTCGGTATGTCTATACATTACACAACAGGTTTGGATCTTACAATTCTGAATTTCATGTCGCTTTTTTGCATCGCACTCGGTGCGTAATGACCTTCACTCATAAATCAGCAGAAATCACAAATTCATATGAGAAAACTACTCACTGAATCAGACTACGATTGTTAGGACACAGCTTGCCTCCTACGCGGTGACCTGTGCAATCACTTTGCAATTAAAAGCTGCAAGCTCAACCTCTGGGCATCGCCGCAAGTCTTTGCAGCCGGTCACTAACAGCAAAGAAACTAAATGCGTTCACCGGTCAACCACTGATTGTTCCTCATCACAGCGAGGTTGCCGTCCTATTTTTACTCTACTGTGACTGAGCCGTAGTGTATACCCTGAAAAATCCCTTCACATTCAATTTGAAAACGTATTTTATGGCGTGCTTTAGCTTCTTCAATAACAAACTGCATTGTCAACCAGGGCTGGCATACTGCCGTCACCTTTCTACAGTGCGTACGCACCTCTCAGCTCTCGTAAATCACGCCATTGTGGCGCCCGACGTACCCTGTGCCGCCTCCGGAGGCCTCACCGCAGACGTGTGGCAGACTTTCCTCAAAGACTGCACAGTAAGCACCTCTGACATCCCCTTACTGCAACACAAACTTAATATTACCTTTTTTCTGTTCACACACACAAGCAGCATCCCCCATCACTCAGTCAGTCTTCATATTAATATCAGTCCTCTCCTAAAAAGTGGTTCACACTATTAGTCTCTCGACAGTATGCATGACAGGCGACTAATGGCTCTATAAATCTCAAACTTATTTTTAACATTGTTATATTTGCTGGAGTCAAAGAGAGTCTGAATTAAAAATAAAAGAATAGTTTATTAGCCAAGCACTGCAAACTGGATTGTTCTTAATAAACCAGTTGACACTGAAGTAACTATTTCAGCACCAGCAGCCTGTGGCCTCTGTTGTTTTGAAGCAGTGATGAACTATTTACATATGCAGTTAATCAACTGCCTGTCTTGTTTCTTTAGGCCTACAAGGAGCAGGAGCTGCTGCGCCTGGTGTACTTTGGTGGTGTGGACCCATCACTGAGGAAAGAGGTGTGGCCTTTCCTGCTGGGTCATTACCAGTTTGGTATGTCAGAGGCTGAGAGAAAGGAGGTTTGTAGTTTCTATGCTTATGGTTTTGAACCAGAAGCCTTTTCCACCTAAACACTGATCCTTCATCCTTTACTTTTTCATGCAGGTGGATGATCAGGTCAGAGTGTGCTACCAGCAGACCATGGGGGAGTGGCTCAGCTGTGAGGAGATTGTCCGCCAGCGAGAGAAGGAGCAGCACGCTGCAGCTTTGGCGAAGTGCTCCTCAGGTGCAAGCATGGACAGTTACAGTCAGAAGATTAAGCATCACGATTCAACTGTGAGCAATGAGGTAAAACAGCAACGCGTACACATGCAGACTCAAAGGAAAAACACAGTAACCTTCGGTGTAGACCAGTGTATGTTGTGACCAAAACTAGTAATTCATCCAGGTACAATGACAGAGAAGATGGAGAATTAAACATTAATGCCAGTTTTACACTTTGGAGTTTGAATTGTGCTTTTTTTATACTCTTTTTCCCACACATGCCTTTTATTCTCCGATCACAGTCCTCCCAGAGCTCAGACAGGCAGAGTTTGGCTCGCCTGCAGAGTGATTCCAGCAGCAGCACACAGGTATCACAAACTCAGCAATATTTGGATGTCAAATTAGTCTTTTGGTCTTTTAAAGATGGTGAAGATAATGTTGCATTTCTATCATCCATTTCTGTCGCTCTGTCCGTTTGATCTCAGCATTTTGAACCAAAACTCCTCACTGCTACCTTCTCTCCTGCTAGTTCTTTACATCCTCCCAACCCTTCCCCTGGAGTAGCCTGCTTCCCTTTGGCTTGTTCTTTCAGGTGTTTGAGTCTGTAGAGGAGGTGGACCAGCTTGAGATGGAGCCCAAGAATGGAGAAACCAAACAGGTGCCTAAGCTGCCCAACGGAGCTCTGCAGAACGGGACGAGCTCTCCTGACTCTGGACATCCTTCCTCTCGCAACTTCTCCATCACCTCTGGCCTGTCGGATGGCTCCTTCAGCACAGAGGACAGCGCTGCACAAGATACAACCCCGAGACCTGCAGCTGTCCCTCAGGCATCACAGAGCTCTGTCAAGCCTGCAGGAGGAGAGAGCGAAGGTCAGTCATTGGAAAAGGACGGCCAGGTGCAAGGTGAAGTGAAGGACAAAAGGGTGGAGAAAGAGAAAGCCTCCGATGTGACCAAAACTTCAAAACATGCTGCAGAAACAGGTGATAAAATAGACACGAAAAAGACGAGTTTAAAGCCTGAAATGAAAGATAATATCGAGGAGTCACAAGCTGTTAAAGCAGCGGGGACAAAGCTTGAAGATAAAAGCCTCGATAGGAACATTAAAGGTAACCAATCTTTAGAGACACTAGAAGCGGCAAAAGCATTGAAACCCGAAGAAGCGAATGTGGAAAAGATGGAGGAAGTGGACGAATCAAAGATGAGTAAAGAGGTTTTAGTGACAGGAGGGAAAGAGAAAATATTCAAAGGTCCCGGGGCTCCTGAAGTGGAAAATCTCACTCTCTCAGCAGACACCAGAGTGGTGAAAGTAAGAGAAGCCTACAGTGCCACTCAGAAAGATGAGCCTCACATCATGACTGAGTCAGATGAGTCTCCCTCAGCCATAGAAATGGAGGAGATCCCCAAAGCCAAAGTTTCCATGGTGCCTTGGAGCAGGAAAGGACATTGTGAAACCTCGTCTTCCTCTGAGAACTCGCCCCCTCACGTAGAGCTCAGGCAGAAGGAGGAACAAAGAAAGCTCAGTCCAGAGGGCACAGAGTCCAACCTGTCGGAGCCGGAGATGGAGAGCCTTTACCCTCCCTTTGACTCTCTGGCTGCATCTGAAAACACAAAGAACCAAGTGACCTCTCAAGTGTCAACTGGGAGTCCTTTCTCTGTATGACAATATGATATGAAATTAATTTACATTAAATAAACTCAAATGACCGTAACTATGTTTTAAACATAAGTATCATTTCATCTATTTCAGCAAGAACTTTTGGACCTGTATACACTGAATCTGCACCGCATTGAAAAGGACGTCCAGCGCTGTGATAGAAACTACTGGTACTTTACTCCTGCCAACCTGGAGAAACTACGCAACATCATGTGCAGGTAAAACACCGAGAGCAACACTCAAGGGTAATAAAAGGAAAATGGAAAGGAAACGTGAGTTTCTCGTCATTATTGGCTGTTAAGATTTGACAAAATCTTGAAAAAAGTGATGTCATTCGTTAAGCATTTTACTCCTGAAGAGAGCTCTTACGGTGAAAAAGACATAGAAGAAGAGTGGAGGATTTGTCTCTGTTTAGGCTTAAATAAACTACATAAATGCTCTATAAACATCATATATAACTGTGATCACATTTAAACACCGTGAAAAGATGAACACCAATAAGACAAAGCAGTGGGCAATTCTTTTTTTCAAGAGCTGAATGACTCACTCAGATTCAATTGAGAGCTTCCTTTGTCAATTTTCCGACACAATAACACTACGAAGCCAGGAATACAAGTGATCACAACACTAAGATGTAACCCAAGGAAAGAAAATCCAACAGTGCAGCAGAAATGACTTTGATCTGAAATGTTTTTATAGCCAGTTGAGCTAATAGGCTACACATTCTTTCTCTCTCCAGTTGCATTTTCTAGTTTTTATGTCTGCTTCTATTGTACATGCCTAACTTTTTCTTTCTTTCTTGTAACTAGTTGAAAATAAGAAAACGCACAAAAAAGACGTTTTCTTAAACAGCAGATTACATCTTTATTTTCTTTATGCCTTCACTCACGATGAGCCACTCATCTACACCTTTCTAAGCCCTTCTTATACAAAATATATATATATATACAGTTTTAGCAGCCCTAATTACAAAGAATAACACGTTTTGGAGAAAGAACATACAGTACTGTGCAAAAGTCTTGAGTCACACATCATTTCTTTATATTTTGCTCCAAAGAAGCCAGAACTTTTTTTTGAGCAACAGTTAAATATTTTTGTGTTTTGGGTTTTTTTTTCTATTTTTTTTTTTTTCTTTACTCGTTAAGATCCTTAACACTAACCTAATATCAATCAATATATGCAGAGGAGGTCAGGAGAGAGGTAGAACAATGAGTGTCTACAGCCTTCTGTAAAACAAGGTTGAAGGGCTTTTCATAGTTGGGCCAGTGGTGCTGGAATTATGAAATTATGAAAAACTGATGGAATCATGAACACAGAAAAGTACCATCAGTTTGTAATTCACCAAAAAAATACCAACTGGAAAGTATTTGATTTGCAGTGGCTTCATTTTTCATCATGACAGTGATCCGAAGCATACTGAATATGAGCATACTGAAAACAGAATAAAAGGCAGCAAACATCCAAAGAAAAGCTTGAATGTCTTCTAAGAAGCCTGGAGAACTATTCCTGAAAACTACTTTAAAAATTACAACACAGGTTGCCTAAGAGAGTTCAGGCTATGCTGAAGAATAACGCTGTCCAGCGAGCTTGTAAGAACTGTGCAAACCCTGTTTTTATTCCATATGCTGTATTTCCACATTTCAATAAATCTCCGCCTTTTCCCCAATTTCCGAGAAAAATATATGATCAAGTCTTTTGCAGAGTAGTTGTCCTAAAAACGGTGATTATTATATGTTACAACTTGAGTGTGGAAACAGCTGTTGACGTTAGTGCAGCTCAGAGAGAAAAGCAGCCAAGTGGAGTCAAGTTCACTTCTCTTGGTTGTATATTCACAGCTATATCTGGAGGCACCTTGACATCGGTTACGTGCAGGGAATGTGCGACCTGCTGGCTCCACTTCTAGTCATTCTGGATGATGGTGAGTCAACACACTGACTCACTATTTATTTTCCCTCCTCTTTGACACTTGGTGTATTTTTACAGTATTTGATGTAACAGCAGAGAAGAGTTTGCCCACTCGATTTTTCACTCCCGCTTCCTCTCTCTGTCCTGTCAGAGGCCATGGCTTTCAGCTGTTTCACTGAACTCATGAAGAGAATGAATCAAAACTTTCCACACGGAGGAGCTATGGACACTCACTTTGCAAACATGCGCTCACTAATCCAGGTCACACAGCATCTACAAACCCCCATTTCTTCTTCACGTTTTTCTCACACAATTGCAGTCTTAATTTTATTTATAATTACTTAATTTACTGTGACCGTCTCTCGGTATAGATCCTGGATTGTGAGCTGTTTGAGCTAATGCACCAGAATGGAGACTACACCCACTTCTATTTCTGCTACCGCTGGTTTCTCCTAGACTTCAAGCGAGGTAAAGTGACAGCATAGCCTGACACAGTTTGCACCAATTAGAGAAGATTCCTCTCTTTAAGCCTTGCTTGTGGATAAAATACCAAACAATCTGCCAGCTTGTTAGCAGCAGATTCAGCTGGAGGAGATTTTGCATGAATGATCGTTAAATGTTCTGGATTTACGATTCACAGTACTTTAGAATGAGGGTTTGCCCTAGTTTAGCCGTACTTTCTATTATCGTATTTGCTGTATCTGCATCGTCTCCTCTATCCACTGAAAGCTCCACGAACTCACCTCCCACCCAAACCTCCGAACGCCGCTGCAGTTCAGCTTTTGTTTGGGCGCTTTGTCTTGCAGAGCTGGTCTACGATGACGTGTTTGCAGTCTGGGAAACCATCTGGGCAGCAAAGCATGTCTCTTCCAGTCACTTTGTCCTCTTCATTGCACTGGCGCTGGTGGAGGTGTACAGGGACATCATCCTGGAGAATAACATGGACTTCACTGACATCATTAAGTTCTTCAACGGTAAAGCCTTGAAGCTGAAGTTCACATATACATTACTGTGCAAGACTATTTGGCACAATAAAACAAGAACAAGTTTCAAAACCAACCTTAATCTAGTAACTATCTGGTTTAATGAGGTTTTATATTAACATTATGCTACTCTGATTACATTACTCTGTTTTGCCTTGTTCTAATACTGCAGATAGATTTTTTTTTTTTTTATCCTCCAGTGAAACTTCCATTTCTGTCAGTGTAAAGACATTAAATTAAACATTTAATCCCTGAGATGTCTTAATATATGAAAAAGAACTCCAATTTCAACATTTAGTGTTTCTACATGATAAATGTGTAAAATTACAGAAAAGCCTCCAGTAGCTTATTTCCCAGCCTGTCCTATAATTATGAAATATAAAGTTTTTATTGTCATCAGCCCGTCGGGCACGCAGTCATTGCAGTCTGGACATCCAACTCTCTGAACTCAATAACTCGAAGCATCGTAGGATTTTCAAATTGGCACATTGGCAAACCTTGCATTTCATGAAAATCAAGGAGTAGAAAATTTATGCCTTCCTTCACATTTTCCAGAACCGTCCAGTCGACCAAATTTAAGTCTTTGCTGGGCCAATTCTGGCCCTCTAGCCTTATGTTTGATATTTTACTTATTAAAGTTAATCTATTTGTTATTGTATTACTATTCAGCCTGTATACTACAGCAGATTAATTTTAGCTCTGTATCTTAAAGACACTGAAGAAGCAGCTACAATATAGAGATCACCATTTTAACAGTCTGACTCATACAATAGATTAGATGTTGTAATATTGCAGCCTCTCCCATCCAGTTTTCAAAAACCTGTTTGTCTCATGCTCATGTTTTAACAGGAGAGTTTCTTGTGAGACTCAACCTTTTCACCCCTCCAGGTCCCTGTATCAGGACCAGGCAGTATTTGAAACCACGCATCATTTTTCGAGGGTTGCCAAGCGTGATATTCAGTGAATGAGCCTCAGATTGCTGCTTTGACTAAAATAGCTGTAGCATGTTTTTGCTCCATTTCTGTGGAGCAGAGCATTCAGGCAGGCGATGAACTTACACTCAGCCCAAAATCCCAGTGACAGCAGCTGATTCCAGTGCCAGCACACATCAACTGATGCCACAGCTGATATCTCCTTTTACACATTCAAATGGCAAATCAAATATAGGCACTGTTATTGAGATTGTTGCACACTGCCTACAGTTACTGTTGCAGCCCTCCTCTATCTGAGATTGTCTTTTACACATTGTGTTTGACTTAATCAGTGCTTTGTCCTTGATGCCTGCTCTGTTCTGTGCCTGCTGGGCTTTCACTGCCCTCAGACTGTCCATGTACATTCATGCAAGGGCAGTAAGACCCACAACAGAGCAACACTGCTCAATATAAACTTCTGCAGCTAAAACAGTGAATCTTGAGACTGGATTGCTCCCTCTTGAGGTTTAAAACATTATTTACTGACAGTAAATAGTTTCCAACTCCTACTCTGGCTCACTAAAGATTCATATTGTATTTCAAAACGCTCCCACAGATTTGTCTTATCCACAGAGAGCAAGGCTGGCATCGTGCCCTCGTAGTTTTGTAGGTGTTGCTGACATATTTTCAGGTGAAAATTTAATTTTTAAAAAAAATATATATATAGCCAGGGTTAAGGAGGAGTGAGGCTCATTTTCAGGTACAAATAGCTTTAGACTGAATTATGAGCAGCTGAATACAATTATGTAAATGAGTCAGAGATATTATTTGCTTGCCAGCATGAATTTACAATGTCATGTCCACAAAAACTTTTAATTAGAGCATGAAATGCAGAGTGAGTTATGGATGACTGCGAGTGTAAAGTCTGTGTAAATAGTTTTCTGAGCATGTTTTCAAAAAGTTACAATATCACGGATACGGACAGTTACAGAGACGATCTGTGCAATCTTGCACGGGTAAAAATGTTCAAGCTGTTGTTTGTTTGTGCCTTTCAGAAATGGCGGAGCGTCACAACATCAAGCAGATTTTGACCCTGGCCAGAGATCTTGTGTGCAAGGTGCAGATGCTGATAGAGAACAAGTGATTGTGCTGTTTGTCTTCTTTTCCTTCCGAGCAAAGTGTGACCGGCTGTAGCAGCACAAGAGAAGAACGCACGCTCTCACACATACATGAAGCCTTTACAATCATTTTGCTGCTATGAGCCTTACTGACTATATCCTTATATGTTATTCGATGTTGTTTGTGTCGTCAGCAGGTGTGTGAGAATATTACGCTTAACATTTGTCAGTACGTTGAAGTGAAAACAAATGTAAAGCTGTTTAATTTCCAAATATTTCTTTTTTTTCTCAGAAATCCCTCAAGTGTCAACTTTAGTCCGAGTGCACTTAATATTTTCAGATAAAGATGGTTTTAGCTGCACACTTCAAACCAAAAAGCAGAACTGAATTCAACCAGAGACTATATTTATGGGAAAAATACATTGTGATAATAGTTTATATTGATTATTTTTCGTCTACAAGATAGAGCTATTAAAGAGATACAGTTATCCTCTTATTCTAACGAAGGAAAGAATGTCTGCAGACTTTTAATATGCTTTACACCCTAAAGCAAAAGTAATTTTTACAGACTGATTCAGGACACTGGCTTGGAGCCCAAAATGTAACCCAGTCCAGTTACGTTTCACACACAGTGTTCAGGATAATTCAGCTTTTAACACCACGTTATTGGTTTAGCCAACGGTGTTTCCAGTGTTCTTGAACTGCCTCGTCTGCCAAATAGTATGTCTTTATTTGTTATGTGTGTTAACTGTGGTGTACCGGGAGAAGAAAACGTGTTTGAATTATTGGAAATAAATTATCTTGTAAAATCATAATCTGACATTTATGTTACCGATTGATGTCTTAGCGGAGATTCGTGTAAAGAAACAAGCTTGGATTGATTAACTTCTTTTTTTCTTTTTTTTTTCATTATCCAGTGAACCAAGTGTGAACTTTGTAAATTGTGATTACTCATCTTGATTTTTTTTCCCTTGTGTTGTCCTGTATTGTCCGGTGCCTGTTTTAAATGCTAATTTTAGCTGAAAAGCGGAGATCATATGATTATTCAGTGTGAGGATGGTTTAAGCAGAGAGCTGAGAATGAAAGTTACCGTATGGCAGATTTTTAAAAGTGCATTTTTTTGTTTTTTGGCAGATTTGACAGACGTATACTCATCATTTAAAGCCTAAAACTTTCAAGTGTTGTTTCAAGGGTGTGGTGGGATGAGCTGCATTTAATCTTGGTGTTTCTTTGTGAATGCTAAATGCTGTCAGAAAGCCTGTTTTAATTTATTGTAACATTTATGCCAAAGTATTTATTTATTCATTCATTCATTTCTTTCTTTCGGATGCTGCTTTGTTTGTAAATCGGATATTTTTATTTTGTGGCCAGTTCTAAATGTGTATTGTAAAACAATCAAATTCTATACTTAGGTCATATATACAATATATTAAATGGTATATGTTCTAATAATAAAAAAATAAAATGGAATCATTATTTTTCCATAATTGTAATGTGCATTTTACTAAATATAATCAAAGTGAAGGGGGCTGATTAGGCAGAAATACCAACAGGGCTCTGTTCATTAGTAAGAAAACAAAAATCAAGATTCAGGAAGTCATGTGAAAAATAAATTTCCCTTTAAATAGGTTTTATGTATCAGGACTTAATAAAATAAAAACTAAATGCACCCAGAAGACTTCTGGAGGTTTCTTCAACTCCTCCAAACAAGTGATAGATGTTCAGTCCTTTTGTTACATTGCACAGTTGCATTGAATTTGCTGGGACGATGACTCTTGGTGAAGACAACAACTTTCTCACTATAGAATGACTGACTTCAAACTGTGTTCAAACTGCTTTATAACCCTTCCCAGACTGATTTAACTGATTTCCCAGATCAACATTTGCTGCTTGGTATTATGTTAACACACTTAAATGCTCCAAACTGCCAAAGCTTCTTCTTTTACAGAGGTGCTCACACTTTCCAATTTGCATTTGATTGGCTAATAATGAATCAGTGTGTAATATGTCATCTTGTGACCTAGATAACTTTAGAACTTATTAAGGATTCAATTAAGTTTTCATTACTCCCTGATACTAAAACCCTTAAAAATTAAAGAAAGTGTACTTTCACTTCACATGAAAGTTTTTACAAATGAAAGAGCTCTTTTTTTTCCTGAGGGTGTGACATTTGTGGTGGTGACTAAATTGTGACTTATTTTGTCAAGAGACTCTATACAGATTTTAAAGTCAAGAATTACACCTTAGTGGAAATCAGCTTCATTGCATTCATTTTTTAAAGAGAGCTTCTCAGCGCGTTTGCCCCCTTACAGGATAAAGAACGCCGCTATTATGTCAGCAGGGTCGGTTTTGAGTAGTTTGAAAACTGGAAACAAAAATTGACGCCCGAACAGGGACTTGAACCCTGGACCCTCAGATTAAAAGTCTGATGCTCTACCGACTGAGCTATCCGGGCGCTCGATGCGAAGACACACGGCTGTCGCAAGCTAACTCAAAATTATACTGAGGTCTAATTCGTTTTCGTATTTTAAAATTGTTATAATTTAAGCCTTGCATCTATTAAGCTGTGTTATACGTGTAACAGGCTTAAAACCCTCATTCCTTATAAACTAAAGAAAATAAGTGTGGCGGTGCCAACAAGGAAGTACGTTCAGATTTCAAACTCTCGCTTCCTCTCGTTCTTCCTGCTAGCTACAGCAGGTCCTTAGCTAGCTATAGCATGTGAAGCTAGGTTAGCCTGGAGCTTACCTTCCTAGTGAAAGTAGACTAGAAGTGAAATGCTTAATTTTTCTACTACATCTTAGACATAGCTGACTGGCAGCTAGCTGTGTTGAAAATGTCCGTGTTTAGCTTCGCTGCTTCGCGTACATTCCGTGGCGTGTCGGTAAAAATCCCTCGGATGTTATTTAGCCTGCTACCCAATGATGGATACTCAATAACAATCCTAAACAGCAAGAGAATCAGCTGGCCGCAGAGCCACAGCGCAAATACAACGCGTCTGCTCAGCTCCGAACCACTTAACCAGAAGGTACAGTACATGTGTCACAAGTAAAAGTCCTGATTAAGTGCAACGAGCATTAAAACGTGGCTGAAGTGAAGTGTTAGAGAAGGGCTCTGGGTTAGCCCCTCTAATTGAGACATGCCGATTAAAACTTAAGCGTGGTTTTTGACGATATATCTGATAATTTCAACATTTATGAGCGAAGTCTGCAGGAAAGCTACCGCTGTTTGGTGGCGCAGTCAATATGAGAGGTCAGAGGTCACAAAGTTTGAAAGTTGCACAGTATTTTAAGCTCTTTAGATCCAGAGATCTTTTCTTTGCGATGTGATTTTAATTTCTCCTAGCTATTTGGGATTAGTTGGACCTGATAACTATAAACTAAAATTCCTGTTGGACCAGAAAGTTGTTAGTTACAGTTTGTTTGTATTTTATCCCCTCACATGGGGATAATGAGCATATTTTGTAGTATAACACAATAAAGTCCACATTGCTTGACAAAGTATAAAACACCACTAATCAAAATGAACTGTCTTCTTCTTTCTGCTGCTCCCTTTAGGCAGTTCATCTCCCTCCATCTCACCTTATCCTTCGCATCCTCCTCTATCACACCAAACCTCTGTATGTTCTCTTTCGGTGTATCTGTGAACCTTCTCTGTAGTCTTACCCTTTGTGTCCTGTGTCCAGTTTATCCACTATCTCTTCTCTGTACATGTCCAAACCATCTCAGCATTGCATCTCTGACTTGGTCTCCAAACTGCTCAACCTCAGCTGTTCTCATTTCTAATCCTGCCCATCCTGGTCCAAACTTAATCTTAACATCATCTACTCTGCTACCTCCAGCTTGAGCTCCTGACTTTTTGTCAGTGCCAACGTCTACAAACCATACATCACAGCAGCTTCCCTTTCACTCTTGCTGCTGTCCTGTCACAAATTACCCCTGACACTCGTCTCCACCCACTTCACCCGGCCTGCACTCTCTTCTTCACCTGCCACTTGTGCACTGTCCGTTGTTTTGGTTGACCCCAGGTGTTTAAACACATCTACCTTCACTACCTCTGCTTCTTGCAGCTTCACTGGTACACCTGTCTCCCTCTCATTTACACACAGAAAATTCTAAATGTAGTGTCTTCATATGAGGAGGGTCACAGGGTCTGCCTTGCCTTTTCATACTAAAAGTAACTAATAACTAGAGATGTCAACATAAATATTAAAAATGTAACATTTACCCCTGAAAGTGGGGGTATAAAGTACAGTTATCTCAGAAACTACTTTACTACAGAATTTGAGTAAATATACTTAGTTTTTGCTACCCTCACTATATCCAATATAGCAGCATCTTCTATTGATCAGTGGCTCAGTCTTGTTACCAGGTTGTCTCTTCTACAGATACCAAAGGTGGCAACATGGGAACCAGTACCAGAGGACCGGCTTCCTCCGGTAATCCCCTTAACACAGCACAGCACAGCATAGTACAGTCATGACTGAATGTCTGGAAATCCACAGTAGATGTTACATATTTAGCTGACAGATTTCAGTCATTCATCTTTAGGCCATTACTGGCCATTGAACACCTTCCTAATGTCAGTTTAGTTGATAGTGGGCAGATCCCACAATTTTTTTTTTCAGTGAGTTATTTGTTGCCATGAGGCTTTAGGGTTTTGTATGACATCAAAACAATGTCATACAAAATTAGCTTGGATATGATAAAGCTGTGTAGCAGTGACAGACAGCTAAACTCTTCAAAGAGGAAAATAACTTGATGAAAAAAAAATTGGTCATTATAAAGTTGGCTGAGAATAAATGATTGAGGACTTTATTCAATGATTATGTAGAGTACTGGGCATATTTTAGTGATGGTTGAAGTAAGCTGTCACCCATACATTTCTAAGCAATACACCATTTATCTAACAGCCTGCCCATATCCCTGCTGACCTGGTGGACAAACTGGAGCGACTGGCTTTGGTGGATTTTCGCACCAAACAGGGACTGGCCTGTTTGGAAAAAGCCATACGGTTTGCAGACCAGCTTCATGTCGTTGACACAACAGGGGTTGAACCGATGGATTCAGTTTTGGAGGACAGGTATGGCTGGGGTTGATGTCAGGTATGCACCTGTCAATAAATTAATGGCTGTGTTCACTTGCACGTATTAGCTTCAATGCTGATTAAAGACTGGGTTTTATCCCTGCACAATCAGGGTTTTGTACCTGAGGGAGGATGCTGTGATGGAGGGTGACTGTGCTGAAAAATTGCTTCAGCTCTCAAAAAGCACAGTTGAAGAATATTTTGTGGCACCACCAGGTAATAAAAACCCAAATTTCTTGTGGTTCTGTCAATTAGTGTTGATTTAAAAATGGTATGACTGGATTAATGAGTAGAGAAATTAATAAAATTACCCAATATGTTATGCTATTCATTGTGTACCTGCAGGGGTCTTTAACTATTGCTTGTTTTCTTACCACAGGAAATATTCCTCTACCTAAGAGGGAGGAGAGGACTGCCATGCTGAAAAACTCAGAGTTTTGATGTGTATGAATCTATAGCCTTGATATTTATTACGTTTTTTGAAGACGGAAAGTGTCGTTTAAGAGCTGCTGTATGTGTCTGATCTGCCAGTTGAGGCCAGCTTGCCTTCATAGCTACAGTCATAAACACGGTGTGATGTGTGTGTTTTCACATTTTTTCTGCAACAGGAAAATAAAAAAACTTGTACAAGTTGTGTTTCTCACTTTCATTTGCCGCCCATGTTTTGTTTAGTTTCAGTATCGTTTTATGGAAATAGTGAGTGGACGGTTTATTTACAGCCTCTATGAGGACACTGAGGTCAAAGGTAGTACATTATTTTGATCTGCAGTGAATAAAATGAACTGTGCTTAAGTACAGTTTGAGATTCTTGTAGTTGAATATTTTTGTTTTGTGTGTAATTAATTCTTAATTCCAGTACATTTACTGGGAAGTTCTAAATACTTTACATATTAAGATTTGCATGTATTCAAACTTTTTTGTAACTGTTTAGAAACTGTTGTGTGTTTCTTCTCCCTGTGATTAAAGCTGTCATGATTTTTATTCTAGGTCATTAGTGTCAAATATAATTTGGCTCATGGGCCACATAAAGCCCAGTTTCCTCTCATCTGGGCCACACCAGTGAACCTAATGTATAATAACCTGTATGCAAAGCCATTCAGTGGACACAACTGAACCACCTGCTGGGTGGTCCTGACCCTTTGGCCACATGTTTGATACCCCTGCTTTTGAAAGAGCAATATACATACTCTCACTGGCCATTTATTTAGGTATGCCTTTTCAACTACTCATTAAGGCAATCATCCAGCAAAACTGCATTAACTATAAATTTCTGAGGCGTGTTTCCAAAACCTTGAGTCTGTGCTACAAAGAACTACAAAGGCAGCTCTGAAGCCAAAAGGGGTACAACCAGGAACTAACAAGGGGTACCCAATAAATCGGAGAGTGAGTGTACATAACAGTCACATGAGACATTTTAATGCGTCAAGTACTTTGATTCTCATCTAGAACAGGAGTTTGCCTCCAGGTGTTTTACTTTATTTAAAGTATTTTTTCTATCACACCTGATTTATGATTTACACGATGATCTCTTTATCTATTGTAACAATATTAATCAGTGCATAATGGCTTATTTTCCTTTCTGTTTTGATTCCATACAATCCACACTCCCAAAAAAGTACAGGTAGCTAAAAATAGAGCAGCTTTTCCCAGTGATTTGTATCGGTGGATGTTTTCCAGGGGTGTTTCCCCTACCTGGCTGATAAACCTGTTAGGTTATATGTTCATAAACGCGTCACGGGGTGTGTTGATCAATACACCTGTAATGCTGTAAGCATCGCGCCATTAGTCAGCACTGGAGAATAGAAACCGAAACTTATAACAGTTTATAAAGCCTGTTAGATGGAAAACGAATCTTAAGTGAGTGGGCGGACGCTGATCAGCTGAGCGAGAGAGTATATAAGAGCTGAGCTGAAGCTTTCCGCTCAGCTGTTGTGTGAGCATCATTGTTTACCTGAGCACGACTGAAGACTTCAAGTTTCCGGAGAAGTTTGTTTTGCCTCAATAAGCCATCGCAAGGTAGGAAACTGAGCAAGCCTGTGAGAAATAACTGAAAAGTCTTTTATTTCCTGAGCGTTTGTATTATAAGGAACTATTTTTGTATTCTTTCAGACTAGCCAACATGGATATAACTATCACTAT
>NW_005187407.1:4584885-4586751 GCF_000239375.1 Pundamilia nyererei | reverse complement strand
CTGCTGTTACGGAGAGTTCCAGCAGGTGTCGCTGTGGTTCTCTCTAGGGGTTATGTGTACTTCCTGTTACGAGTGTACGGACGTTCATGTTGGCTGCTAATAAACGCCTGGCATACAGTTACAGCGGACTGATTATTATAAGCAAACCTACAACCTGTAAAAGTTTCAGTCACCGGCGACATTTTTTCATCAGCAGAACGTTGACCGTCACCACAATGAACCGAATTCGATGACGTCACAAAAGTCAGATCGAAGCACGACCAATCAAAATCTTGACTTTTATCTCTGAAAATCCTCAAATAGCCGTTAGTTCGCAGTGTTCCTCACAGCAATCAGTTGCGATTAGTTCACATTTGCTCCGTATTTTTAAACGGTTTGCTAAAGCGATTTAAACTCTTTTTCAAGGACATTTTAAAAGTTCTATACCAATCAGCTAAAAGTTTGACAGCTGTACCGACCAGTTTCTTCCAGTCTATTAAAGCAGACTGTTTTCAAAAAATGGATAGAGGAGGCGGCTCACAAAACCATGACGATGGTGAACAAAACCACGTTGGTGTAGGGCTAGCAGTCGATGAGCTGGTTTTGGAATGGCTGCAACAGAGAAATCTTATAGCAGTTCACATGATGTTCCCCTGGCTTGAAATCGATCAGTTGCTTGGTTTAGTTGATAATCAACTGCCACAACAAGAGGAGGCAGTTGATGTTCCAGTAGGAGGCATCGAAATAAATCCTGCCCAGGAAATAGCAGGACCCTGGGAAAATAATAGAGCAGAGATGGGAGTAGCCGATAACATTGAAAGAAATCTACCCCAACAAATAGAACGACCCTTGGTCATTAATGGAGCAGAGATGGGAGTAGGAGATAACAGAGAAAGAAATCCACCCCAACAAATAGAACAACCATTGGTCATTCATTTAGCAGAGATGGGAGCAGGAGATTACAGAGAAAGAAATCCACCTCTAGAAATAGAACGACCCTTGTACAATAATGGAGCAGAAGAAGATCCAATGGACGAAATGAGGTGGTGGTGGGAAGATGAGGGGTCTGAGAGCGACACTGAAAGTGTTCCTGATAGTGACACAGATGACAGTGATGACGATGGAGACAATGGCCAGGATGCTCCTGTGCTATTGCCCCCCAACCCAGTACCAGGCGGTTCGAGGAGGAGACCAAGGGAGGAGGAGGAGGATGAAGAAGAGGATGGGAGAGCTAGAAAAATGTCTAAACACTGAATTTTGAGCTGAACTGGACAGTCAGTGTTGCACCCATCTTTCAAAGCTACGTGTCCTACATTGTGTTTCTTTCTGCAGAGGAGCTTGCATCTAATAAAAGCAGCAGGAACAAACACAGGAAACAAATAAAAAGGAAAAAGTGAAAAACTGCAAAGCAGAAAAGGAGGAAACAGAGACTCAACAAAGGAAGATAAATAACAGAAAGAAAAGAAGAAAATGTCATGCCTGTGTGAAGGCAGGCAGGCACCCAAGAGCAGGACTCACAGAGGCAAACGTGAAGTCAAAACACCCATCTTTATTGGGAGTTTGCCAATTGAACAGAAAACTAACTAAACTGGGAAAGCAACAGAATGAAGAACGACGCAACGACGAGCAGGGGAAGACTCAGACACTAAATACAAGAGGTGAACAGGACTGAAAGGAAACAGCTGGGAGACACGGCTGACACTGATTACACAGATGAGACAGGGGCTGTGTCCCAATTAACTCATTCACTGCCATTGACGTCTATAGCCGTCAATTGCAGTGAATGAGTCAATGGGTTTAACTCATTCACTGCCAATGGCTGGCAGTGAATGAGTTAAGAGACTGCACGCTTGAAGTACGCATTTTAAGTGCGGTTACGTCACCGCC
>NW_005187407.1:4577594-4583423 GCF_000239375.1 Pundamilia nyererei | reverse complement strand
TCATATGATTGTTGGGTTTTTCCCTGTATCTATTATTGTACGATCTACTGTACAATATAAAGTGCTGTGAGGCGACTGTTGTTTTGATTTGGTGCAATATAAATACAATTGAAATGAATTGAATTGAATTGAATGTCCTTCAAGAAGCCTGGAGAACTTTTCCTGAAGACTACTTTCGCTATAATAAAAACAAAATTTCAGAATTAAAGCAAAGGTAATAACTAGTTTGGGTGTTGTAGTCCTTTAATAATCAAGGAAAAGTAGTAAATCCACAATTTTAAAAAATGCTTTTATTATAAATAATCCTGGTGTGGATTACACATCAAACCAATGTTTTACAGGCAGAACATTGCTCATCTGAGGTTTTACAGTGAAATTCACACAAGTTCAGCTTTCATCACCTGATCAGTGCACCACTGAAGCAGACCCACTCTGCTCTGTCTTTGAAGATTCACCATGAGAAATTGGCATTCCTTGCTCTAACTGTCCACAATATGAAAGTCACAGGAAAAACCGACATGTCTTTTTTTAATGTTTGTTTGTTGTTTGTTTTAACCCACTGTGGTGCCACTTAAAATCCCTGTGTTTGAACAGTACACTTCAATTCTGCTTTGTGCTGTAAGTGAAAGACAGTTATTACAAAACACTTTCAGTTATCACACAGAAAGTGTTTTGTTTTTCATCTGCGTGGCAGGAGGTAGTAATGGCAGATAATCAATTAATCTATTAATTTATTAATCAGTTAATATCAAAGTATCCTTTATTTAAAATGTATTTAGTGCAACAATGATGATGATGATAATAATAATACTAAAAGTAACAACATGTTTTATGTTCATCTGCAAAACAGTTGGATAAAAAAAAACAGAGTCAAAGGTTTAGCAAGAATTAGGCAGTTTATTTATTTGCTTACAGTATTTCACATTACACAATATCTCACTATAATGTAGCGTTCACTTGACTTTGAAATTATCTGTCAGTGATACAGTAAACAAGATGCAACAACTGCTATGTACACTTTAGTTTTTGACAATATATACAATATAGTACTTAAAGGAACAGACTCCACTTTTTTTTGGAAATAGGCTCATTCTCCATCTCCCTCAGAGTTAAAAATGCAGCGTCTTCTTTCTAGATCCGTACGTTAATAGGGCTCTGGAGCGTGATCTTACCGGATGGGGCGTGGCCAGGATTTTTGGTTGAGGCGCCATATTAGCAGGCCAAACAAATGCTTGCTGTGTGGTCGGTTGTAATGTTAGATTGCACTACCAGTAAAGGAATAAGCTTGAAAACGGGCTCTCTTTTCATTGTTTCCTCACCTGGAAGCGTCATGAGGGAGCTTATGTGTTGGATGTTACCATAAGAAGGCGTCTAGCCTGGATAGCAGCTGTGAGACGAGCTGATATTCAGTTCTCTACCATCCACATATATCTGTTGGTGTGCTTCAGTATTTTCATTCTGGTAAGTTCTAAATAAGTTCATATTACTCTTTTTATTTTCAATGCGCTCTGAGGTCATAGCAAATTAGAACAAACATGAAGAACTACCTTTATTTATAAAGTTGCTAATTATTTGGCATTATTGCAGCAAACCAGCCTATGAAATGAATGAAACAAATCCTGACTGGGTTCCAACACTACACATGGGGCACTACGAAATCTTTGTACATGCTACATACTGTACATACTACATGCTAACACCATGCCAATCAGATTACTTCTTCCATGTGAGGGTGAAAAGGTGACCCTCCTGGATAAGATGGCAAAGGTTTGCTGCGTTTTGGTGAACATGTGCCCCAGTGTGTTAGTAAAACCAGGGGAAATGCTCTTGTTAAATACTCCTAAAAGTCTTGTGCTGTATATGCAGTGATACATTTTCAAAAGAGACAGTAAATTACAGAATGATAGTAGTGGGTGATATTATATAAATGCTGTCATCATTTTATGTGAACATTTTGTCATTTGTAAACTATACATGACACTGATTCTACATTGTAACTGATGTGATGTTCTATAAAGTGGTTTTAATTAAAAATAGGTAAACATATGATTTTTTCTTTATTCAACTTTTGAACAGTGGTAATTAGTAAGTACATAATCAGTAAATGCAAATTATTTACAGCCCCCCCCCCTAAATTAAAACATTATGGGCTATTCAGAACAGAACTATGCTTTGAAAAATATTTTCCCATCAGTTGATCCAACTCCTCCACAGTAGCAGGTGGAATTTTTCTGTTTTGAGGACGGCTTCTTTTACCTGTCACTACAGATGGTCTGTTTATGTTTTGATTGAGAGCCTTTTTTGGGCAGCTGAAGAGGAGAAGTCTATCTTATGGCCAACCTCTGGCTGTATCTTGGTCATATTACCCAGCAAAACCCAGTATGCAGGTTCATCTGTAACAGTCCTTGTGCCACAGAAATGATAAGGGACAGCTGAGCACCTATGACATCCAACCCGGCGAGACTGTGAGCAACTTCAAGAACAGAGTCGAGAAAAGAGAGGGGGTGCCAGCGAGCCAGCAGAGGCTCATTCACCAAGGCCGGGAGATGCAGGATGGCAAACTGGAGGACTACAACGTCAGAAACCACAGCACCATCTGCATGACTTTGCACCTGACAGGAGGCTGAGGACACTTTAAAATGGTTCAGAAAACCCATGTATGTTATTTAATATTATAAGCTTGACTTATCTCATTTATCATATTTATTAGTGCTTTTATTTTGGAAAAACAAGAACATTCCCATAGACCGTACAATATGGGTTCATTAACCAGTTTGCAAATCTGTGTTTTCTTTTGGCACAACAGATAAGTAACTCATACAAATCAACACGTTGGTGATTCTGTCATGACAAATACATGTTAACTGTACGTATTACAAAGAATAAAGTTAACAACAGGAGCCTACGTCTCTTCACATTTCCTCTGCCTGTGTCAGCTCAGGAAGGTGGGGCTGTCATTCTCAATGTTTATGAGAGACTCTCAGTCATATAAAGTTATAGTTTATTAGATCTTACACTGTTAAAATATAAATTTCAAGTCTAGTATTTAAAATGTTACAGCAACAAGTGGTAATGGTTTCAGTCCACTTTAAATTTAATTGCTTGTGTATGTGAAAATTAGTGACCAGATTAGGCACAGATTTACGGCAGTAAACGTAACAGTCTGTTGTACGATCTCGGTTTTTAGGCATTTACAAATATGCCAAAACTGTTTCCTGAAGATGTGTTTTCTCTAGAGACGTCTTGGTAGCATCATTTTCTCACAGATGCAAGGTAGGCATACCAAAATAAGGCGATCATGTTGGCAAACAGCACTCGGAACTGAAACCAGAAATGTACACAGAAACAGAAGGCGCGAAGAAATTAATTACATGTGGCGACAGAAAATAACTCATTGTCTGATGAAATGAAGTGAAATGTGTACCTGAACAGGGACAAAGTTGATGTTTATGAACTGGAAAGGGGTCCAAACTTTCCAGTTCATCTTCAAAGCGGTCCAATAACTTCTTCTCATCTTCTTTTCAAAATCAGTCCATCCTTTAGCCTAAGGGACAGTGGTTACAGTCATATTACATGCTTATATATAAAATCTTTATATCGTGGACATGATAATTAATACTATGGTAAATGTCCAGGTTGAATCGGGTACTTTGCCAGGTTCTTGGTGTCAGATGAGCATGAAAATGAATTCACTGTACTCAAATGGCCTCCACAATCACCAGATCTCAATCGAATAGAGCACCTATGGGATGCAGTGGAATTGGAGACATGCAACCAACAAATCTGCAGAATCTGTGCGATGCCATCATGTCACTACAGACAAAAATCTCTGAGGAATGTCTCCGGCACCTTCTGTGCCATAAAAAAAATCAAGACAGTTCTGAAGACAAAAGTAGATCCAGCTCAATAGTAGCATCATAGTGCCAGTCCAATGTTAGGACATATGTATGGCATTAAAGCTTGTTAAGATACTGGCAATGGTGTGTATAAGTTCTAGAAATCTCAAATGTGACATATACTTTGATTTTTTTTTTTGCATAATAAATTGTTGTTCATTGAACCACAACAACTACGCTTAAACACCATTCCAGTGCAATGAAAAAGTAAAACTGGACTCCTAAGTTGTGTGAGCTGTTTTGATAAATTAAGAAATAATTAAATGAGGTGAGGGCCTCTGCTGCCTCAGTTTTGACATGACTTTTTTTGCATTAGAGAGCAGGTGTCCCTCTATACTGAGCTAATTTGAAAGCAATGGTGTCTGAGATGACCCACCTCCAGGATGTTCATTACAAAGTAGAAAAGGAGCAGAAAGCCCGGGGCAAAAATAAGCCGGTCCAGCAGCAGACGTTTGACTACACAAAACCGATCTGTGGTGGGAATCCATACTTCCATCAGCTGGTAAAACAAGTGGCTCACGGGTCCTGTAATAAGCAACCTGAAACACACAACAAGGGCAAATATGAATAGCAGAAGAACATCTAAATGTTATCACATAACTGTGTTATCACAGACACCAATAACATTGGACAGTGTTCGATTCGTTTTATCAGAGTCTAACTGGAACAACATCACAATCACAGACCTGCAGCCTTAAAACAAGTCAGTGCTCAGTCTGCTTTCTTTACTGGATCTCACCCATAAATGGCATAGCGTGCAGCTCCAGCTGCATCGATATTACTGACAGGAGCTCCCTTCTGGGCTTTTTTTCTCGCCTCCACAAACTGAGACAGAAGGTTTCCTAAAGCAGAGAGGATGCCACTGAAAATACAAAGGACACACACACACACACACAACTGTCAATAAGTATCAATAGTCCACTTGCAAAAGACTTAGTGGGAGAGGTTTTCAGGACAGATGCTGATTGGCTAAAAGCAGTGCTGTGACAAAATGAGTGTGCGTTCAATGCAAACAAAGTCTTAAAAGACCTGAAGACGAGCAGGAAACAAAACACTGATAAAAACACTTTTCTTAGTTACAGTGTAATAAACGTCCCAAGAAACCTGACTACAGTACAGTGGTTTGGCTGTCAGTAAATGGGAGCTTCTAACTTGCAACACTGTCAAAGTGCAGAAACGCGACGTGTACTGACCTGGTTACAGATTTAGTCAGGATGGGGTATTTCTTCAGGAGGACCAGGTACTGCTGGAGTAACCTGAAATGTACGGAGGAGTCCCGCACGGGGCGGCTCTGCACGGGCATTCTCAGTTTTCTACCTGTGTGAATATTACTACCACTACCGCCTCTCTTCCTGTCGACGTCATTGCGTCACTGGTGGCGCCATGCATTGACGTCTACATCCGAAACCGTTCCGAAACGAGCATGAAAAAGAAAGAAAAGAAGAAAAAAATTCACCTTAATTTCACCATCCACCATTAAGCAATAATTTTGAGTAAAATGCAGTTGAAATACGTAAAATAAAATGTTTATTTAGTAAATAATTAATCACCCCTGCTATAAACTAAATATATATCAATCAAGTACATTTCATTCGACCAGATTTAATATTTTAAATTGCGTGTATGCTAGATGGGAAATGTACATGTAATTAAATTAGTTAAGGTCTGTATTTTTTTTTGGTGTATGCTGCATAAATGCTCCATAAACTTGAAGAACATAAAATAAAAGAAAGAAAGAAAAACTACCTTTTAACAGGAAGAAACCTTCAGCATAACCAGGTTCATAGAGGGACGGACATTAGCCGTGACTGGTTGGGCCCCGAGATTATTAATAACTGATCATTAAATGCAGAGTGGTGAATAAATACACAGCAAGGGAAACTATATACTTTCTTCTTCCTATGATTATTATTATTAGAAAGAAAATTATTAA
>NW_005187407.1:4514461-4577296 GCF_000239375.1 Pundamilia nyererei | reverse complement strand
ATCTGCCTTTTGGAATCACTTTAATTAACCCAACATTTATGTAAAAAAGTAAGAACAAAAAAGGAACTTTATTGTTTAACCTAAAAAGAGCAATAGTGTACAAAACATATTTACAACATGGAAACTGTTATGTGCATACAAAGATATGCAGTTCAACAGTAAGCTTTAGCCAAAAGGCTTTCAAAAAAACTATACAGAAAAAGCTGCCAATACTAAGAAGATGCAAAAACAGGTTGCAGGAAAGCTTATGGGTGTTTTGGTCTGTAGTTGAACACATGCTAGAAAACTAGAATTCAAAGTGCTTTCCAGTCAATGGGAGACTTTCCAGATTTTTGTAGCAGCTCGTTGGCCTTTGAGAAGTGTCTGCACCCAAAAAAACCCCGATGAGCAGACAGGGGAGACGGATGAACAGCCTGCAAGACGTGGTGACGTTTCTATAAACACACAGAGAGAAAACTTAGTATGAAAACACATTATAAAGCTTAAGCTGAATGAGCCTGAATTAAAACAACTGACCCTGTCTATAGCAGCTCCTTTCTTCTGAGCATATGATCCCCACAGCATGAAGATGAGGCCCTCCAGGTTTTTGCTGAGCCACTGCACCACGGCGTCAGTGAATGCCTCCCAGCCTCGGTCTTTGTGGGAGTTGGCCTGGTGCGCTCGGACAGTCAGCACAGCGTTGAGCAACAGCACTCCTGGTGAGCAAGGTCAAAAAAAAAAGGAGGAGGAGAGCAGGTTTGTTGCAGCTCTCTTATTGTGGAACTATGATTAAACATTTAATAAAATGGGTTTTGTTTTTTTGTTTTTTTCCAAGTACCTTGTTGGGCCCATCCAGTCAGATCTCCATGTCCCGGGTGCTGGAAGCCTTTGATGTCAGAGCTCAGCTCTTTGAACATGTTCTCCAAGCTGGAAATGAAAAGGATCTGACTCAACAGCACTGATTTTAATTAACTCACAAATTTCCAACACAGGGAACAAGCAGGTATGAAAGTTATTCATTCACAGAAGAAGAAAGAAGAAATTGCATGAAGAAAGCCATTTATATGTGTTTTTCCCCCATCAGAGGTAGTGAAGGGCTTCAAACCTGGGGGGAGGAGGCACTGGTCTCTTCACACTGAAGCACAATCCATGAGCTTGGTTAGGACCGTGATATGGATCCTGGCCAAGGATCACCACTTTTACCTGGAATTGTAGACACACGTTTGGGTTAGGCGACTGTGACAGAGTAAAGGACACCTCAGATAATACATCACACAGGAAATTTTTTATGCAGTTGTCTGCTGGGGAGATGGCAGCACAGAGAGGGTTGGCTTGGTCCTGCATAGTCCCCTAAACCCCATAGGGGAAGTGGGTGAGACGAGGACGTTAGCCAAACTAATGTCGATTATGGACAACACCTCACACCCCGTGCATAAGACTGTGGAGGCCCTGAGCAGCAGACTGTTCCTTCATCCCGACAACAGTCGCACTGTACAGTATACACACAGAATAAATACCGTCTAAAAATACATGTGTATCATTATCACTCCCACTGCGCTTTATGTACATCTACAAATATAATAACAGCACAAAAAAAACAAAACTGTAACAAGTAAATTTCCCCACTGTTGGATGAAACAAAGTCTATGTCTACGTCTAACAACCAGTGTCACTGAAGCTCAATCTGTACATGGCATCGATTGTCAGTTTACACACTTACATCTCGGATGTCACACATCTGTGTCCAGGTAAATACATGTTCAGCAGGTGGGTAAACTGTGTGGCGTTTCCTCTCTTCACAAACAAAACTCGTCAGCTGTGGGAGAGATGTGAAGTCACTATAACTGTTCAAAACAACAGAGACACAGTGTGCAGTATCCCGTCTCCTCCTCTTCTCACTTGTTTGAAGTACGGCTTTCCAAACTCAGCCGACAGCGCCTTCCTCCAGCTCTCCCCGAACCCTGGTGGCGTTTGAACGGAAGACAGTCTCTCCAGCGCCGCTTTCTTGTTGCGGGCGATCTTGTCCAGCTGCTCCGGGGACAGAGGGGCAGGGCGTGGGCTGCTCTGCTCCGTCTCCACCCCACAGCCCTTCTGCTTTTTCTGGATAATTTTAATGTATTGAGAAACACATAGAACTGGTGAGAAGCGGACAGCCGGGGGTCTAAACGGCTTCAGAAAGTGTCGACAGAGCGGTGGAATCATAGTCGCGCTGCGAGTGTCACGCTGAACACCAACAACACAGCGGTGGCTTTGAACGCAGCTTGGAGTACGCGAACGCGTCGCGGGAAACTACAAATCTCCCAGTGTCTGAAACGCTCATGACTCCACTGTAAGTTTTTTAAATACATGCCAACAAGCTAATATAAAACTTATAAGGTACATATTTAACTCTTAAAATTTAAACTGTTTTAAAAAAAGAAATGACACTCACCGGCTCGTTTGCATCCTCCTCGGATTCAATTAACTCCGTAGAAGTCCTCTTCTTCGAAACTGGCGAAAAAAATGAGTTAATAGTCTTCTGTCCAATCATTTTGTCTAAAACACTGCGGTGGTAACCTGCTGTAAACCAAGAGAGTTAAAAAAAAAAATACCCGGAATGAGAATAAAACAGCAGTCTGCTGCTCCGAAACCCAAATCTCCCCAAGTGGGAATAACACATTTGGCGCCTAAACAGTGACGGCACAGAGATATGTTAATGAGGTGAGGGGTGTTCAAGACACACTACTGTTTGGCGTTTTATGTTGTTAAAAGTAAGCGTGCAGCACCTAGCATAAGGATGAGCGTCTATTTATATGAATAAAAAAAGTGTCTGTCTGACGTTTTTAGGGATTTTTTTGTTGTTGTTATTTAAGGTGTTTGTTGAACGAAACAAAACGTCCACGTAATGATGACCAGAAAGCCTCATATTTAAATCAGTTTTGAGTCATTTTTCATGCAAAATAACTGAGCATATTTTCTGCTGTTCTTCTTTCCGGTAAACTAAACATGCACTCACCGGCCACTTTGTTAGGTATACCGGGTCAACTGCCCATAATGCAGGTCGGCCAGTTGCGTCACATAATAGAATTTTAGTGCATTTAGAAATGCAGACATAGCGAGGAAGACCTGTTGAAGTCCAAACTGAGCACCATAGTGGGGGGAAAGGTGAACGTGGCATGGTTTTTGGTGACAGACAGGCTGTTCTGAGTATTTCAGAAACTGCTGGTTTGCTGGAATTTGACCACACACCCATCTTTAGTGTTTACAGAGGATGGTCTGAAGAAAAGAAAAATATCCAGTGAGCAGAAGCTCAGTGAACGAGAATGCCTTGTTGATGTCAGAAGACAATGACCAGACTACTTCCAGCTCATAGGAAGGCTACAGGAAGTCAAATAAGCACTTGCTCACAATAGCTGAAGCTTGACGCAAACGGGCTACAGCAAGTGAGGATGCAGTGGCCACCAAAATTGGATAAAGATCATTAGAGCATTAGAAAAACGCTGCCTGGTCTGATAAGTCTGGATTTCTGCTGCAACATTCAGATGGTAGGGTCAGAATATGGAGTAAAGAGCATGAAAGCAATGATCAGTCCTGCTTTGTATCAAAGGTCCAGGCTGCAGGTGGTGTAATGCTGTGGAGGATATTCTCTTAGTACACTCACAGGCACACTTACTACTAACTGAGCATTGTTTAAACCCCACAGCTTTGCTGACCATGTCTGTCCCAACAGTGAATCTATCTTCTGATGCCTGGTTCAAGCAGGATAACACACCATGCCACAAAACTAAGATAATCTCAAACTGGTTTCTTGAACATGCCAATGAGTTCACTGTACTCAAATGGTCTCCACAGTCATCAGATTTGAATCTAGTAGAGCACCTTTGGAATGTGTTGGAACAGGAGATTCATATCATGGATGTGCACCAGACTGCAGCAACTGTGTGATGCTGTCGTGTTAATATGGACCAAAATCTTTGAGGAATGCTAACGTTTCCTCTTTCCATCACTCAGGTATTAAAAATCCACCAATGGAAAAGTTTGTGATTCAGGATCGGAACAAACGTCGCTGCACCAGTGACACTCCAGCAGGAAGTCCGAGAAAAAAGATTAAACAGGAAAGAGACAAGAAAATAAAGGAGGAAGACTCTGAAGATGATGAGGATGCAGCCTTTGCAGAGTTCTCCAATCCTGTTCCCTGGCAAAAAATAGAAGCAGAGGGACTAGACTGTGATTATGCACTGCTTTTCTCTAAAGAGGAGGCAGACTGCCTTTTTACACAGCTGGAGGAGGAGGTGGTGTATGCAACAGGTACATCAACCCTGTTTTCTTTAAAGTTATGAGCAGAAGTTGCAGTGCATTTTAACTGTTGCGCTTGTTCCAGGTGAAGAGTCAAAGGTCCAGGTGTATGGAAAGGTGTACAACATACCGAGAAAGCAGGCCACGTACGGAGACGCAGGCCTAACGTACACTTATTCTGGGGTGAGGCGTATAGCCTGCCCATGGACTCCAACTTTGGAATACATTCGAGACACTGTCACTAAAACGACAGGACAGACATTCAACTTTGTCTTGGTCAACAGGTGAGAAATGACTGATGCAAGCTGTAAATGTCACAGTTTTGAGATTTGGAGGTTTTACTGATCAACACACTTTTCTCCATCAGGTACAAAGATGGACAAGATCACATGGGCGAGCACCGTGACGACGAGAAGGAGCTGGACCCCGGCTGTCCCATCGCGTCGGTCTCTCTGGGAGCAGCGCGGGACTTCTTCTTCAAACACAGAGACTCGCGAGGAAAGCAGAGCCGCCGACAAATTGAACCTGTGAAGCTGGAGCTCGCTCACGGAAGCCTGCTCCTCATGAACCCGCCGACCAACACCTTCTGGTACCACAGCCTCCCTGTCCGCAAGAAGATCCTCCTGCCTCGCATTAACCTCACATTCAGGCGCATTCTGCTGGACAGCAAGCGTGAGACCAAGCCAAAGCCGGGTGTAAGTTAGGGACATGGCCATGTGCACAGCCACTAACAGCACAGCTCCAATTTAAGCAACTTGACACTCTGGAGGAAGACTTTCTTAATTTTTTCAGTGAATCAGCATTTAACTTTGCTCAACTCATATTCATGTTTCTGTTCGAAAAGAAGGCAAAGACTTCAGATCAATAAATGTAAACAGTTGACTTGTGAGCTTGTTAGTTCTCATTGATTGGACTGGTGCTGCTGTACTCTAGCAGCTCTGGAAAGTAAAAGGTCGCTGGGTTGCATTTAAAGGAAAGGCATGTAAACAATGAAAATGTACTTCTTAGTGGATTGTCAGGTTGGTCCAAATGTAGACTGCTTTAATCAGACTTCTCTTTAATGGGCTTAAATGGGTATGAGAGGAGGGTGCATGACTTCAGCATCAGTTTGTTCCCTGGATATGGAAATATTTGTTGATACAGGAGCTTTTTTTTATGTTCCAGAGTTGTCAGATTCCAAGGTTATATACACTCGCCAATTTATTAGGTTGGACCCCTTTTACCTTCAGAGTAGTCCCCAGGTATTTTGGTCCATGTTAGCATCCTATAGTTGTTTTAGATTCATGATGCAAATTTTCTGTTTGCCCCCACATCCCAAAGGTGCTCTATTAGATTGCTGCCACAATCATTAGATGGCAAATTTTGGTAAGACTATACCAATTGTAGCCTCAATTTTCTATTGTTAGCTGAAAGGACTAGCACCCAGTGTGGTCTCCTGCTGCTGTAGCCCATCTGCTTTGCAGTTCCAGCATTCAGAGATGCTCTTCTGCATGCCTTGGTTGTAACAAGTGGTTGAGTTACAGTTGCTTTCAGATCAGCCGGAGGCAGTCTGGACAGTCTTCTCTGACTCTGGCACTTAGAACTGCAGCTCACTGGGTATTTTCCTTTTCAGACCACACTCTGTAAACCTCAGAGATGATTGTGTGGGAAAGGCCCAAGTAGATCAGCAGTTTGATTAGGGTGAACATTTGATCAGATAAAAGATTTGCTGCCTTTGGTATACCAGTAACAAGTATACTTTTAAACCTCTTGCAAATTGAGCAGTTTTCAAATTAACTGTATTTCATTCAAAGACACTTAAATAATGGGGTGATTAACATAACAATCTCTTAAACGTACCAAAAAATGTTCTTGCTTTAATAAAACACTCTAAAGACCATTGTTAATGCTTTTAATACCTGAAAACGATCACCTTACAGACTGCACACAAATACAATCTCACATGAATATACAGTAGTGCAAACTGCAAAAATTAAGCAGTTTTGCAACAGATCACTGCTCATTTTGACCTTGTTGGTCAAAAGTTACACATTAATTATAAACAAACAGGATGACTACAGAAATCTGCAGTCATGTTAACTAAGGGCACGTCTCTTATTAACCTGTTTAAAAACACCCACAGCATGTCAACTGGCTGTGATGTGTCACATTTCAAGGAAGGGCCCCGTTCACATTAATTGTAGCACTCATGGTTCCAAGTGTTTAAAATCTCAGGCATTTAAGACAATATGGCACTTAAACCACAAACGTGCAGTTTTATAAATCGTGATAGAGTTAGGTTCACTAGAAACAGCAAAAATAATCAAACAGAAACCGTGTCAATAGAAACATTATTACTGCTCTGGGTTTACATACACTGCTGAGAAGGATTAGGCAAACTACATCTGACAAAGAGAACCGGAGTCAAGGATAATTCCACCTTTGTGACTTTTCAGAATATGCAACAGCTCCTAAATATAATCACTGACAAGTCCTAATGAGCCACTTGAAGGCAATGGACAAAATAATAGGAACACCTTGAAGCAGCCTAGGGTGTATTCACATTTAAACACCAGAAGCCACACCTCTAGCCAACTTTTGAGCCAGCCTAAACACTGTACGCTTTCAATGTGAACCGCAGTTTGTAGGGTTATTATCTTGGCATAGACTGCACCAATAAGCCACAACAGTAAAACCACCAGTCTAATATTGTGGTGTCACCAAAATCATTTTGGCATTTGTTTAATCTGCTTGCAGGATGAAGCCTCTCCATCAGATCAGGATTTGGGGAATTTGGAAGCTGGGAATATGGTAAATGGACTGCATTTATTTAGAGCTTTTCTAGTCCTACTGACTACTCAAACCACTTTACATTCAAGTCACTCTCTCCCTCTCTCACTCACACGAGGAGGTGGGGTTTGGGGTAAATATGCTGCTGGAGGAGGATACTGCCACAGAGTGCCATTGCTTGGGATGCAACAGTCTTTAGGTGGGTGGAGTGTACCAAAGTAGCATCCATATACCATGACCCATAGGTTTTGCAGCAGATCACTGCACCAGTGATGACAACCGTTACTCATTTTGCTTGTCAGTGGTTTTTGATGTTGTGTTCCTCTTTCTTTATCTGGTAGAAGTCGAGGTGTTACATAAATTATTACATGTCAAAGAAAAAGTAGCTTACCGATAAACGCTAACACAAAAATCCTGCAGTTTTATTATCTTTGGGATTAAAAGGCTCCTCCTCTGGAGCAGAGCAGCAGGCAAAGTGTCCACAACACATCACACTACACCCTAGGACAACTCTAGGATGGCTTTCTTCTCTGGTGTCATGTTCACAAAGCCACCTGTTGGTAACCGTGCTGTCCCCTGCCACATCGAGTGTGACAGTGTGACTGGAAAGGCAGAAGTCATTCAGGCTGCGAGCCTTTGGTTACTGCTCTGACTGCAGAGAGAGGCCAAGCCTTCGAACTCTCTCGTAAAAGAGCATGTAAGCGTTGGAAGACAGCACCTCGTGCAGGCTGGCTTTGCGTACCGAATCGTCTGACATCCACAGCCACTGGCAGCTGAAGGGCGAAGAGCTGCGAGATGAGGAGGGGCTGCGGCGGTAGGTGACGAAATGTCCTGAGTGCATGTCACCGTGGTGAACCAGCACCGCCGTGAGCTGGAAAAGGTACTCTGTAGAACTGGAAGGAACGGGACAAATACACGTGGTTTATGATCAGTCCTCGCTTAGACCCTGTGTGGAACAACCTGCATGCACGATTTTTGGATGCAGTCTTTGTTTCGGTTCATTTTCACCGGTGCGTTCGTTAATAAGGTTGTGACAGACAATGGATGTCAGAAACAATGAAAGTTATTGCTTTGAATGTTATTAAATAGAAATGCTGGTAATGGTATCGATGTTGTTTAAATATAATAAAGGGATACTGGGTTCTTCTTGTATAGTACTTAGTGTAGGTGTATGAGAGCAAAAATAGGTCTAAGACGAAGCTGTAGATTTCCTTTGGGTAGCCTACTTGGCGTTTAAACAATGAAACTTCGGCTTCGTGATAGTTTAGCTTTCAGTAGAAAGGCTTGTTAAGTTTAATACACGCTATAGAGACAAAAGTGTTGGGCCACTACGCTTAATCTTTGAACTGTTTGCCATCCCATTGCCATAGATTTACAAACATCCATCACCTAGCAATGCAGTTTGCCTTTACAAACATTTGGGAAAGAACGGGTTGTTCTAAAGAGCTCATTGAACTCGAGGGTAGAGCTGTAATAGGATGCTGCTGTTGCAACAGGTCAGTTTGTGAAACTTCTTCTAGATATTCTACCAAAAGTGGTATTATTGCAAAGTGGACGTGCTCAAGAACCACAGCTACACAGCCACAAAGTGACAGACCACATAAAATTACAGAGCGGAGTCAGTCAGCAAAGTGCATACTGTGTAAATGTAATCCACAGTGGCAGCTCCAAACCTCCACTGGCATTAACATCAGCACAAAAACTGTTTGCCGGGAGCTTCATGGTAGGAGTTTCCACAGCTGAGCAGCTCCTGTGGGTGTAATGTGTAGGTGGCCCAGTACTTTTGTCCATATGTGTTGGTTTTAGCTCTACTAGAAAAAAATAAAAATCTGTAGACACATTGATATCTGCTAATTCTGCCAATGCGGAAAAAGGGATTTCAATTACCAGATCACCACTGAATACCCTGATATATTTGAGTTCCTTATTGATTACCTGTAGTCATATGCGAGGCTGAGCTGTGGGTTCACACCAGAAGTGTGAAGGAGGACCGATGAACAAGTTCCATTAGAAAAAGGTTTGTTGTTGTTATGATGCTCTGAATCTGAAACACGAAATACAATAAATGCATGAATCTAATAAACTGAATAATAATAATAATAATAATAACAACAATAATACAGATGCAAGAACTCCAACATACCGGAGCCATTGGCAGAGGGTTTTTCTACTGAATCGTCTCTGCTTTCAGCCTTTATGGATTTTGCAGTGCATCTGAGCCGCTGACTCCTCTGTGTGGAAGTGTTGTGTTTGTAATGGTCCATTGATAGATACTCTGCAAACTGCACATGCTCCTGTCGTTTGATGGGGGTTCCTTCACTCGACCATGTCAATCTTTGCAAATGGATGCAAAGGCACTGGGGGAGCTAACAAAGACTGCCAATCATTTACCCTCCAACCTCAAGCTGGATAAGTACTAGCATTTGCCATGTACAGAATTCCTAAAAGGAAAATATATAATTGGGTTATTAATGCTTAACCAAAAGAGACTACTTACCTTCCCCAGTTTTAGCTGTTTAACAAATGTTGTCCTTTGGCTTTCTACAACTGGTCCATTTATTGTGGTTGCTTGTTGAAGCTGAGGAAAAATGATCAAAAACTTGAAATTTATACATAAAATCTGCAAAAAATACACCTGTGAAAGAAACAACTGGACCTTTTGTTCCTCTTCAGGCGACCTCCCCACTTCAAATCTTTCACTGAGTAAATCATTTAATGAGAGGATTGCCACAGTTTAGCTTGGCACTGATATGGAAGTCAGTGTACCTTGGTGCAGTTTTCACACTCCACTTCTTTGATGGTTTCCGAAGAGATAAAGTGCTGAAGACACTGATCTAGAGAGATCGGCCGCCCCTGAGAACAAGCACAAGTCATATTATAACAAACAGAACAACCATGAAATATACTGTTGTGTACACAGCACAAGATACATTTTCACTTACCCACTGAGGTAAAGGAATGGACAGGGAAAGACTATCAAACGAGTCGTACCGCACTGGACTCTAAAAATGCAAAGCAGAGGTATAAAATCACATCCTGAAAGAAGACAAACAGTAATTTTCCTTTTTTTTTTTTCCTCAAAAAGACAAAACAAAAAACTCACCTGTAGCTCGCAGCGCTTGCAGAACATGTTGCTTGTTAACCGGCCATGAAACGGATGCTGAAACTTCCACGGACTTGGTATTGGATGAAGGGGAGCTGCCAAATGAGAATTTCACTCAAATGAAATACAACTTTGTTTTATCATCTAGGTTCTATGATTTTTACTCCTTCTCACCTCGACTTCTGCATGTCATAGTTTTCTCATCTTGATCTGGGAGACTCTGGTATAAAATAAGCACACACACAAAGAATAACTAGACACATATTTCTGATACTTCAACAGCACAGAGACCGACTGAGATTTTTAGAGTGTAGGGGGCAATCTTTGGATTATTATGGCCTACAAACTCCAGATTACAATTGTGCTTCATTGTTCTAGAAGACTCTACAGAGTGTATTGGAATGGATGCAACATGCAAGAGAAAATGCATGCACGAGAAAAATGAATTACCTCAAGGGAGTGCATATCAAACAGATTTGTGACTTTGGGCTGACGATCTCGCTCCTCTTCCAGAGAAGATGTAAGGACATGAAACAGCTCATGTGCATCCTAAGAAGGGATGAACCAACACAAACAACGGTTATGAGGTGGACGAGCAAATTGTATACAAATCTAAAGCTGGTGGATCGATCCACTGCTCCTCCAGACATATCCTAGAAGAAGATGATGAGCACTGAGTTGCCCCCAAGAGTGACAGTGTATGTGAATGTGTGTGTAAAAAAAAAAAAAAAAAGCCTGGAGGCAGATTAAGTTGCTGAATGTGTGTGAGATTGGGTCAATGAGGAAAAGTACTAGTGCACTGCACTATTAATTTGAAATAAAAACAATATCAGCAATAATACCGACTGACCTGCTCTTCAAATGAGCTGATGTGCCATCTGTACAGTCTGAGGACATCCAGGAGACATCCAGCATCAAGAACATCATCCTCACCTGGCTCTTCACTGGATAGCGCTGTCAGTGCAGAAACAACCTCCATGTGAACATTTCAGAGGAACTCAGCATGTCCAGTACACTGTGCTTATATGACACACTGGTTTTATGTACCTTTGAGAAGCTGGAGCAGTGTCGTGGATAGCTGGTTGTCTTTGCAGGACTGGATTGAAGGCAGAGCTGCAAACTTCTCCAGCCACCTGATGAATGACGGACATGCTGCTAAGCCCTGAAGTAACGAGTTCAGAAAGCAGGTGTTCCCCAAGTTTAAAAGACCTGGTGCCATACCTGCAGGGAACCACGAGTCACTGTAGTTTGCTGCAATGTAAACAGTGCCATAAATATAATGTGTGCGCCACACGGTCACAACAGCTCTTACCTCTCTTTCTTTTCTTTCGCTCTGTGATTGGACCCCACAAAACATATACTCCAGCTGCAATCGCAGCAGCTATCCCACCAATGACGCCCCAGTTCTTTATCATCTTGTTTCTAAAAACAACAACGACAACAACATATTCCTATCAACAAAACACAGCAAGGGATCAGACATGGGGGGAGGATTCATAAAAATAGGACAGAAAGGATAGGCATGAGAGTAACATTTAAACATATATAGACTGATAGTTGTATTGATGATGGAGGTGTGTGTGTTTTGTTGTTTTTTGGCCACCATATCTTGCATCACTAAATTTTTGGCACCCAATAAAAGCGATCAGCTCGGATTTGAAACAAAATATGATAAAGGTTCAAGCCAAAAATGAATATTAAGTCTCTAATATACCACCAAACACTTTACAGACTAAAGCTGTGAAATATAATTAAACATCAGCTCTGTCATAAAGTTTATTCTTACAAACTGTTTTTTATTAAACTTTTATTCATCAATCCCACTTTTTCTTACATGCCACACTGGTATAAGTCGTCTTAGCATTTGAGTATATAAATATATTTAGAATTTGTAAAATGTTCTCCCCTCAGACAGCACAGACAAAACGGGCACAACAATTCCACTCTGATCTACTAACCCGACATCTAATTAGTTAATCTGGAGTAAACGAGGACACGACGAGACTCGATCATATCAAAAAAACCCTCCACCGACATCTGCTCTGATAAGGCTTCAGTTGAACTGCCTGAACTGATGTTTGCGGCTTCAATACAAACATTATGTGGGTTTAAAAAAAAAATTAAAAGTCCCTGGCGTTACTAATTACCACATCTTTATCAGTAAGTAAACACGACCCAGTTCACATAAGAGGACATACAGGCTAGGTTTAGCTGTAGTGGCTAACTTACCGGGAGCTCCGAGGTAAGGCTACCCTCTGGCCCCTACGTATCCTCCATCAATAAGCACCCACGCTTCTATGTTCAAAAACAGTCTATACCTCATTAATATCAGTGCATATCTCCTGTAGCAGGCTTACTAACTGTGGCATTAAACCAGACAGCGAGTCTGCGCATGTTTCATTTTGGGTCCAACCAAAGCCTACGGCGGCGGCATCGCGACCGCGCTTCTTCCTTCCGCGTGCACCTGCAATTAAGCTGTTTTGTGCCAGGTGGTGAGGATTTACCTGATTACGGGTCCAGTGCCAAGAAACTCCCGAACAAGCTTATCAGAGCTTTTTGCTCTGCACCACAACATCCTGCTCCTTCTGCGGAACTCTCAATGGTTGGTGGTGTGTTTCAGGACGGACCCAAGGAAGAGTGGCACGCCTGTAACGTCATTACCTGCTTTCGTAAGAAAAGAAAAAGTAGGGCTTGAAGCACTGATGCGTTGGTTTTGATTTGATTAGTCTGAATTAGTTTTTATGCTTTCATCAGACTCTTTAAGAAAACCGAATAAAACCACAAAATTCTTTACATTTCACAAATCTTTTAAAAATCACACTTCAAGCTGAAACTCAAGACATTTTTTTTTTCAAGTTCCCCAAAACATTTTGTAGAACAAAATGAGAGGTTTCACACTTGGAAAAGAAATTAACCCATCAAAACACCGTGCAAGCCTTCCAAATTTCCATAGGTCTTATTTCAATTATTTTCTCCTTTCTCTTTTTACATGTTTTTACAACGTTGTAATGGCCGTAAGCACCTACGAGATCAGATGTTTTTGTTTTTTTCAGAAGACAGACAATTAAATCTGGCCTGTAAACTCTCTAAGTGGCTTTTACGGGAAGTTCAGGAACTTGTGCCCTGCCTCACTTGTTTTACACATGACACGAGGAAAGTAAAGGATTGGCTTACCCTCTGGTATAGGGCCAGAGCCAGAAGGCAAGTAATCTTTTCCATTGTCCTATTTTCATTTCAAGTGGACTGATAAACACGTATCTGCGCTTTGTTATTATTATTTTTATTTCTTTGTTTAATTTTGTTTTTTAATCTAAATTTCAGCTTCTATTTTTTCATATATATAGTTGCACCTGCAAAAGAGGGGACATGTATAAAACGAAGTCCTTCAGTTTTCAAACTCTCTGGTTTTGATTGTATTGCAACTCTTGGAGCTAGTCTCTTCAGAAGTGTAGCCTTTTCTACTGATGATTGGAGCACAGGTGCAACATTCCACCTTTCCTGCTATAAACACACAACCTCTGCATCAAACGTCCCTTTTTGCTGCTACTAAGCTTCATATTGTATGATATATATATAAATTGAAAATCGCATACCTTGTACAGTGTATAGGTTTTCTGTATAGCACTATTGTTATAAGTCAGGGGTGGGCAATTCCAGGCCCCGAGGTTTTAGATCTCACCTTGGGTCAACACACCTGAATCACATGATTAGTTCGTTACCAGGCCTCTGGAGAACTTCAAGACATGTTGAGGACCTAATTTAGCCATTTAAATCAGCTGTGTTGGTTCAAGGACACATCTAAAACCTGCAGGGACACCGGCCCTCGAGGCCTGGAGTTGCCCACCCCTGTTATAAGTTATACCGCATCTATTTGTTCTGCACTGTCCACTTTGCTGCCGTAACGTGACTTTTCCGTGAGTGTATGTGAAATTCATTGGCTTAGAAAACAAAATGCCAAAGAAACTTCCATTTATCTCAAAGAAAGCACACGAGTGCAGTTACCAAGCAAGAGTGTAGATTTAAAAAAGGATGTTTGTTGGACTCTTTTAAACAGAAAATTGGTATAGCGCTCAGAATGAAGACAAAAAAGTACTTGGAAACACTAGTGCCCTTTTTAAAGACTGCCAGTTTTGACACGAAAGCTATGTGACTCTAAAAGCGTAAAAGGGAAAGCTTCTACCAGGTTTCCGTCTCACATTTAATCTATCTACACCTGGAATATGATACCTTAAGAGAAAAAAAATCTTCACCTTACTAATTTTTAAACCCTGGTTACGTCACTTGTTGTAACTTATTTCCTAACCATTATTATTATTATTATTATTATTATTATTATTATTATTATTTAAATATATAGCAAACTTGCATCGAGTTGTACTAATAGTTTCAACCCCACTCGTACACTCGCTTCTGGGTGTTCTTTCAATAACTTTCACGTTACAGCTTTAAAAATTCCGATTCATCTGTGTTGTGCGTTTCCCGGTCTGGTTTCCAGCGTCAGTGTTGATAACTCGTCATGTGTTGGCTCGTGTAATCAGCAGTCATGCGGTCTCATACCCTCCTGAGCTCATGCCTTTCCGAGAGTCTCGCGCTGTGACTCGCGCAGGGCAGCCTCTCATTGGCTGTCGACGGACACCCGGAGCAGATCGCTCTCCTCGGTGCTGAAATCGCAGCCCGTCGTGACCATGTAAACGGCGATGATGCCAAACGGACCGTCGGCCAATGAACACCAAAATGGACGATGATCTGTTCCAGCTGAGACAGCTGCCGTGAGTACGGTGCAGTCTGCACACCAACGCCTTTTTCTGTGTGTTTTCTCCTCCCGGCTTTGCGTGATTGTCCGACGCATCGCCCTCTGACTGCTTCGCGTCGCCTTTGATTAGCTCCCTAGACCACAGATAGCCTGAAGCTGCTCAAAAGCACCGATCGTGCAGTTTTATTATCCACACATGTGTTCCCAGACAGAAGAGAAACAAAGAACAATAACACCGCGTCTTCTGTCTCCGCTACTGGAGGCATTTTGTTTACAGGCGTAGCATCTTCCTAAGAAACTATTTATTTACCGGAAGCAGATTGGCTGTGATTTCTAAGCTTAATAAGTTTTTTGGGGGGGTTAAACATGATTTTCTTTTTCTTTTCTTTTTTTTACTATGTTTACTGCCATAAGACAATTTATCACAGCCCTGCTGCACATGCGTTAAGGCTGGCCCATGACAGTCTAGCTTAGCCTTAGTGAGAGATATTTAGGAGTCTTCTTTCAGAATCCTGCTAAAAAAAATTAAAATCACATTTTATTTTTGTTTCAAAGGGAAGGTAAACATGTCAGAGCAGTCCACTGCAGCATAACTACCTACTCCCGTGTGCATTTCTTACCAGAGAGATTGAAAGGGGAAATTATAGTCTTTACAGGGGAACACAGACCTCCCCGGAAATCTCACAAACTCATCTGTAATACTGATAGCCTGCTTGCAGTGGAAAGTAGCCTATGTTATGTAATTACAGTGATTAAGACGTCCCACTCTCCGTGTTCTTTTTTTAGTCTTTCAGGCTGAGCAAACTATCAATTATCTGCATGTAGAAGGAGAGTATCCCTTCCATCCTTCACATGTGCATCTCTTAGCCTTTAAAAGCTTGTCTGGCAGTGAAGTGGAGTGTGCCAACCTGTCTGCTGGCCTGATATGGTTTCCCCATTGGAGAATAATATCACCCATACACAAAATCAAAGCCAGGAAAAGCTCATATCACCAAGGCAACAGCCTCTGACTCTCATTTGCACTCAGCATTGCTCTGACACCAGTCTTATGAAACTCCTGTGACCTGCCTTGCAGATAAGTTCATTCTCCTGAGCTTAGGATAAGATATACTCTATCCTCTTCTTTATGTTTTTTGTAGTGTTGTCCGCTTCCGTCGCACAGGTGAGAGCACACGCTCAGAGGAAGATGTTGAGAGCAGAGAGCAGGATGCAAGGATTGCAGAGCAGACTGATCTGGAGGCTGTGGCGCTCACTGAGGGAGCTCCAGTACCTCGAGAGTTTGCTAATCCAACTGATGGTACAGTATGGCATGGCTTCATTTCTCTCAGACAGCTGTTTTAAGGTCTTACATTTTCCTCCTGGGCTCAGACTCAAGTACAATCTTGCTGCACGCCCTCATTCTCTCAGACACATTCATGGTGGAAGATGCCGTAGAAGCCATAGGCTTTGGGACATTTCAGTGGAAACTCTCCATCCTCACTGGCCTATCCTGGGTGAGAACTGCTCTTTCATTTAAATAAGCACAATACAATGTAATTATGACAACTGCATATGAATTCACTGAGTATCTTTGTGTGTTTTCAGATGGCTGATGCTATGGAGATGATGATCCTCAGCATCTTAGCTCCACAGCTCCACTGTGAATGGAGACTGCCCAGCCTGGAAGTGGCACTGCTTACATCGGTAATGTCTCTCTTATGTCTGTGAAAGTCCTCCTCTTGCAGTGCAATATGACCGTCCTGTCAGTTATTGATCGAGTTCCCAGGGATGATTTTGTGCTTGGATTAAAACGGAGCCAGCAAATGGAGAAGAAAAGAAGACCTGAGCACACTTCAGATATGTGCTGAATCTTTGCAACCTTAATGAATCTGAAAGTCTTATTTAGAGTCAGAGTGAAATACAGAATATCATTCAAACAAGGAAATTAAGGTTCACTTACTAAAGACACTAAACATTCACATTTTTGTGGCTCAACCAAAACCAAATACTACCGACAGTTTAAGAACAGTGTATAAGAGGATGTGCATGCTATGTCGGACAACTTTTGGCTGCAATCTGACTGGGACTTGATTTTTTTCTGTTTTTTTTTTTCTTTTCTTTCTTCTTGATACAGGCAGTGTTCATCGGGATGATGATCAGCTCTTCTCTTTGGGGGAACATATCTGACAAATACGGCAGAAAGACAGTAAGTTCTAATAGCATTCAGTCAGAGGTCCAAATGATTTACAGAGTTAGGGTTTCTTAGTACATACTAGACAACAGGAGTGAGCCGCTTCATTATGCCAGAGTGAGATTTTGCTTATTTATTTATTTAGCAGTGTATTATGTCTTGATTGTATACACATGCAGGGTCTGAAGCTGAGTGTTCTGTGGACGATGTTCTACGGCCTGATGAGTGCTTTTGCACCTATTTACGGCTGGATCCTTGTCCTCCGTGCACTGGTGGGCTTCGGCATTGGAGGGGCACCTCAGTCGTGAGTAACCCTTCATCTTGAAAAAACAAAGCAAAAAAACAATCAAATTGTAATGTATGGCGATTGGGTTCATAATAAAGTGCCTCTTTTTGTAAGGGTGACGCTGTATGCTGAGTTTCTGCCTATGAAGTCCAGAGCCACATGCATCTTGCTTATTGAGGTATGGAGTGCACAAATCTTATATCATTTCAGCACTTAAACCTTCTCAGCCCTAAAACCTGCATTTGCTGCTGTCGTAGATATTTTGGGCACTGGGCACTGTATTTGAGGTCCTCTTAGCGATCTTGGTGATGCCCACTCTGGGCTGGCGCTGGCTGCTCGGACTTTCTACCATTCCTCTCTTCATTTTTGCCATTCTGTGCTTTGTAAGTATGTTGGCAGTCTTGAGCTGCTCTACAATTTGAAGCATGATAGATTACAGCTTTATCAACCTAATTTTTCTTTTGTTTTTTGGTGGGTGGGAGCAGTGGCTGCCAGAGAGTGCTCGATACGACGTGCTGACAGGGAATCAGGAAAAGGCTCTGAACACACTGAAGCGGATTGCCACTGAGAACGGAGCACCCATGCCACTGGGAAAACTGATTGCCGCCAGACAGGTGCGGTGTGCATCTGCAAAAACTCTAAATGCTTTGTGTACATTAAGTACCCTCTATCATACTGCCATTTGTGTTCTGAGGGTTTTTTTTAATGGCTGTTTTTTTTATTTTTTTTATTAGGAAGATCGTGGGAAGATTCGAGACTTATTTTCATCTCACTTCCGCTGGACCACAGTCCTGCTGTGGTTTATTTGGTAAATTAGCAATTGATAATGTCTTCCTCTTTCTCGAAAACCTTGCGTTTTCATTGTCCAGTGATTTACCTAAAGCAAATCAGCATGAATTGATCTGTGTCTGTTCAATCAGGTTTGCGAATGCTTTCTCTTACTATGGGCTGGTGCTGCTCACCACAGAGCTGTTTCAGGAGGGAGGCGCATGTGGAAGTGAGTCAGATGCTGATAGAGGGCTTCACACACTTTATGGTGGTTATGTTTTTGCAAAAAGCATCACAGACAGTAGGCTGAGTGCTGGATTTGAAGCATCCTGTTTGGTGTAACTCCCTCTAGTGTCCAAAGGTAATAAGGAGGAGCTCCGATGCAGCTTAGAGTGTAAATACCTGAATTCTGACGACTACAAAGACCTGCTGTGGACTACGTTATCTGAATTCCCAGGTACACATCACCAAGTTCTCATAAATTTGTTGTTCAATATATTAAAAACTGTGCAAATTCTGCTCTAAATTATGCACAAATATGACCACCTGCTGGTTATTATGCATTAATATAAATGCCTCCTCTCTTCTTGCTTCAATTCTTGTTCTATTGTTGTTTTTTTTACACTCATGCAGGCACTCATTTTGGTGTCTCAATATGATTGGCTGCACCTGCATTTTTTTTTCTACTATGTGAGAGCATGCAGTTTGATTTTAGGGGTCTGAGTATGCTGATGTTGTACAGGACTGCTGGTGACGCTGTGGGCTATCGATCGATTGGGAAGGAGGAAGACCATGGCACTGTGTTTCTTCGTTTTCTCTATGTGTATTATTCCACTTTATGGCTGTGTTGGGAGGTAAAGGCACAACTGGCCATAATCAGGCTTTTAAATACTTTAAGAATTAGTAATGCTGTCCATTTACTGATACTGATTTATCCCCTGCAGAGCCTCCATGACAGTGTTGATATTCATCGCCAGAGCATTTATTGCAGGAGGGTTTCAGGCAGCCTATGTGTACACTCCAGAGGTAAGATATCTACACAGTGAGCAGTTTTGCTCCTACTGTGTAAAACACATTTGCAGGGCAGAATTAGAAAATTGGCAGCCTCCTATGTATTTCTGAAACTCTGCAGGTATACCCAACAGCGACCAGAGCTTTAGGATTGGGAACAAGCAGTGGAATGGCCAGGGTTGGTGCCCTAATAACTCCGTTTGTTGCCCAGGTAACACTTTGTTTTCCCATGACAACACTGCACAAAAATGTCAGAGTGTTAGTGTCACACATTGTGATTGTCCATGGGCTTCATCCTGCAGGTGATGCTGGAGTCCTCTGTGTACCTGGCTCTGTCAGTGTACTGCTGCTGTTGCCTCTTCGCGGCCATCGCCTCCTGCGCGCTGCCAATTGAGACGACAGGCCGCGGCCTGCAGGAGTCCAGCCACCGTGAGTGGGGACAGGAGATGATGGGTAGGGCCTCTTCCCACAGCGCTGGAGGAGTCCCTGACTCCAGCTCCGGCTCCCAGGGCTGAGGATGCATCAGCTGCAGTGCAGCTGAGAGGAGACCACAGTGAAGAAGAGAAGCAAGGAGAGGGAAGACAACAAAACCAGCTCTCTGTGTTCATCTTTGCCCCCTTCAATGATCTTCAGTTTAGTCACCTCAGTGGCTGGGAGCCAGGCAACACAGTAGTTACATGTACATGTCATTGTACTTTTTTAGTCTTTTAAACACCATTGCTCTCACAAGTTTGCCACTGTATAACTGCACACAGGGTAATCAAGAAAGACCAAATGACCTACATGAGTGTGAGAGTGAATGGGGGAGGAAAATCGTAAAGAGAGAATTCTAATACTTCAACCAAAGTATTTTAATCAAGCTTTTCTGATCCAAGAGAAGCAAAGGGATAGCGTAAGGTCAAACAACTATCTTCTTTTCAAAAAGCCTTAAAACTACCTATTTAGCTTGTGGTCGAGAGACCTACTCTTACACCTATGAGAAAGCTGCTTCTGCTAACGTAGTAGATACATATGTAAGGAACAGCATTATCCTGTGCGCACAATTTGCCTGCTGAAATACACTAATCACACTTGTCTTTATTTTTTAAAACAGAGCATTGATAGATTGAAGGAAAATCCCACACAATCAAAATAACAGGGCATCTGAATGAAAAGGGTGTGGGGTTATTTAATAGTTTCAGCCGTGAGAGGTGAAAGGAAGTCACTAGCTTTCATACACCGAGCATCCTTTTGAACTCTTGTGTTGTATGTGTTGTTCTTGTGTCAGTATTAGTTCACATTTTAACATGGTAAAGACCCATGGAAAATGCAGGTAACATTGAAAATACCACAAATCTCTTGATCATTATCAGGACAGATTCTTTATAGCAAGCTGAGGGATCTGTTGAAACCTTCACCAGAAGATATTAACATCAGTAAGATAATAACTTCTCATATTTACAGCACAAACACGCTCCATGGATCCTGTATTTACGTTAACATTAAAGTGTTTGATCATTTAAATCTGAGCAGTTTCTCAACATCCAAAGCTGACTGAGCCTAGTTAGCAAGGTTTACATAATTTAAAAATACAAAAACATTCACACATGTATGTGGTGTCATAATCTATAGACTTTGATGCATCTCGTGCCCTACTTCAGCAGACTTTGATGCTGCGTTTCCCAATGTCCACAGCGGGATGTTGCGTTCTGTAAATAATGTATCAATACCTGGTTTAGTTGTTGTCTTTGCTTTTGTTTGTAACAGAGGTGACGAGGAGATGGACTGAGGGAAGTTTTGTTTAAAAAAAATAAATAAATACAGAGATTAACGAGTATAGGTCTGATGAGCTGTTACCTGCCAGTGTTTGAGATGAAGAGCTGCATTACGTGTCTGTGTGCACAGATCCTTGTCAACGCACTGGATGTAAATGTGTATGATACTGTAGTAAATGATCTTTCAAAGACAAGCAACTGTCGTGTTTTTATTAATTAGTTAAATATTTTAAATTCATTGCAAATCTTGCATTTAGTGCACTAAAAAATTCACAAAAATATGTACAATTTATACATAAAAAGTGCTTCTCAAATTATCCAAATCTCAAATAGATTTCAGCACGATTGTCTTACATATGTGCCATTGTTTAATTAACAATGGTGGCCTTGTCCTTAACTTTGCAGGTGCATGAGACTGTTTGAAAATGATGTTTAATATTAAATTAATGGAGGCTAGGAGCAATATATGCACTGATGCTGACATTTGAAAAAAAAAAAGAGCATCAATCGTTACTTCTGCACACCAATTCACAAGCGAGCTTTTGGACCTTTGCCTTTTTGTTCCACGATCTGACCAAAGAGCCTCGCCGCTTCCTCGGCACAGCCTCTGTGAATGGTGAGTCCGAAACCTCCGTGGCCATAGTTGTGTATCACCTGAATAATGCCACAGTATTTTAGACAATTAATAGCAGAAATATGTATTTACAGTTCCGCTACTTAGATCTTAAAATGATACCTCTATGGGGGTTTCACCAGACCATATGGCTTCCCTCTCCAGTCGGACTTTGCTGCGAACTGGCCTGAGGCCAGACCAGTCGTCGACTATCCTGGCATGCTGAGATTAGAGAACAAAGAGATGAAAGCTTTTCAGAACTGACAATAAATAAACAAATACATAATAATAAAGGTAACTCAGAAACTGAAAATTTGACACTCAGTTACATCTTTTTAGAATGAGGTCTAAATATATAAAATGAAAAATGTTAAAAACTTCAGCACCACAGAACACTTACTGTAAATAATTAATCACACTTGAATCATCATATCTTTTTATGGCCTTGCTGAAATCATCGTACCTTGAGACTAGGCTCAAGCTGACAAGCTTTTTCCCAGATTTCTTTATGGTCGACAGAGCTATTCTGTTCACTCCAGTTTCCCATCTGGAAAACGCCACCAAGCGTCACAAGACGACTTCTGCGGACACAAATGTTTTGCACACGGATAAAAACAGCTCTTGCTTTCTGTCTTCATTGTACTCCAACCCCAAATCAATACGAAAAAGTGCTGCAGCTGTTAACATAGCGACTGAACTACAGAGAGTAACTACTAGAGCTACTACATTTGAAAACTTTTTTTTAAGGTGAAATATATAAAATCCTCTAACTGCAAATGTAGTAATACTATAAGTCAACAGCTGTGTGGTTCTGCAGTTCAGTGCTTATCAGTGTGGCATGTTACTTGTACTACCCTGGAATGATATATGGTGAATTGTATGTTCCTTTGGTGAAATCGTGGGTAATAATCCAGTGCTTCAGCCAGGGAGCATCGACCTGAAATACAAACAAACACCAGTTCATTCCGTCATTCCTTTATCTCTTGTGCAGTACATACACACAGCCCTGTATATTCTCACCTTCAATATCTGGCCACGGCCTGGTTTCAGGTCTGGATCTGGCTGCAGTTGGCCTGACCACATCCCACTGCAGTTTATGATCACATCTGCTCCGGTTTCAGCCAGCTAAAAAAAGTCAAGGATGATAGGAGATAACAAACATGGTGACAGATAACTTTTGCTCAACTTGTCTGGAGGCTGTAAAACATTACAACATTCAGTAATAAATGTTAATATAGTACAGACTGGGCATAAGTCAGCAAAACACCATTAAAGACGACCAGCTGAAGTTCAAACCAGGCGTCATGATGAGTAAATAAAGTAACTTAAGTGACTTTGAACGTGTGGTGTGGTTGTTAATGGGAGACCAGCTGGTCTGAGTATTTCAGAAACTGCTGACCTACTGGGATTTTCCCACACTGCAGAAAATGTTCAGAAAAGGAGAAACTATGCAGTGAGCAGCTGTTCTTTGGGTGAAAATGCCTGTGGTCAGAGGAGAGAGACCAGACAGCTACAAGAAATGATGTCAACATGAACCTAAATCTCTGAGCAATGTTTCCAGCACCTCGCTGAATCTATCCCATGACAAATTAAGTCAGATTAGAAGGTGTGCCTAATGAAGTGTCCGGTGAATGTATAAAGAACTTGCAAGCACAATACACTGAAAACTTTCACTAACCTCCTTGAAGGACTTTATTTTCCTGTGATAAAATTTCACTCCCCTTTTTCGCAACCTGCAAATAAAAACACTGTGCACTAGAAAACCTTTTATATTAAGGAGCATCGATGCTAAACACACAAGAACCTAATGAAGACTACATGTTTTTTACTCTTATTACTAATACATAATAGGATGAAGTCTCAAGTATACGTTACTCAGTATTGTGGGATCATTTCAGTCCACCAGGTACAGCATATATATCGGACAACATAATAAAATTGTAAACACGATATGGTCTTATGTTAAAGGTAAAATATAAAAACAACGGATCTCAAACAATGTCAAATACTTTGGGAATTTTAAAGCTAACTCAGGAGGTTGGACTAAATAAATCAATACTGATACAACATGAGAAGTCAGTTAGGTGATCACTCACCACTCCATAAGCCAAGGTAAGTATGTTTTACCCTCTATCATGAGAGCAGTGTTGAACCACCCAAACCTGAACGAATGATAAGAAGCAAATGTTTCACTAAAACTGCTGGTTGTGCAACATTGTCCATTCAATCACAAAAAATACTGGTAACTTTTAGTGGGACGCTTGTAATACAGTGAAATTCACACATTTAGCATTTTTAAATTCATGTTTATCAAACTAAACATGATTTTATTTGAAACATGAGTCAACATCCTCAGTGTGACTTACAACCCTAACCCTGTTAGGGTTACAAATGCCAGATGTCGCAAAGAAGATACAACTTAAAACTCATATATTCAAACTTAAATGTAATTTTTCCTTCTTTTTTTCTAAATTGGTCATACATTTAAATACACATTTTTAATTTTAATTTTCTGGCAATTTTTTCATGGTTCAGAGTTTATGGGGTCAAGTAGTTTCTTTAATTAATTACCACACATTCAAAGTCAACTTGTTCACACTGTATGTAAACAGCTGACTATGTGGCTAACTATTTGTTTATTTGTGTCTTGTCTTTCGTTGGCGTTTTTCAGAAAGAGCTTACTTGTATCCAGGAAAAATCTGCAGCTCTCGGTCTGTGAGCTGCCTGAAGCCAAGAACGCTGTCCTTAAACGAGGGATCCTGCAACCAAAAACAAGCCACAGGCAGTGAGAGGGCAATCTTATGGGTGTCACAGTCACCAAATCACATTATTACAGAGGATGTATCCACTGTGAAACTCTGAGTCTCTTGTGGCCAAACACTGATATTTTGTTTGGGTTTTTATCTTCAATAAAGAGATCTTCAACAGAGAAAGTAACTTAAGTGCATCTTGAAAACTCGCTTGTCTTTACCATGTTATATCTGGGCTGCTAATGCATGGGCTGTCTTGGTGATATCGAGTCAGCTGACTCTTCACTCTGGTTATGACTCAAACGCATGTCTGTGTCACACATTCCTCTCAGTGCTATTACATTATGAAAGTCATCCTGTGAACTACTTAGTAATAGCTTAATGCATACAAACTCCCTAAAGATTAGGAATCGAGTTGAAAGAAACATTTTTTTGTTGTCAGATTTCTCAGTACACACTCTCATAGAAGTTAATATGTTAATAAGTGTTTCTGGGTTAGATGGGGTTTCATCAGCTCCTGGTTATTTACTAACTTCCTCAGCCACATTTGCTACAACTGAGGATAACCACTTTTTTTTATGAAGTGCCAAATTAACGTTGGGAATAAGCCCTGCCAACTAAACAGAGTTGCTCTATCGTGCATATTATTAATGTTTGACATCTTGCATGGATTGCAGTGAAACTTTATGGTACAATATTGGTTTCCGTTTTCCTAATATGGAACAATATAGGACACTGTGGTAACAGTGAAGGATCACCATCAGTACCAGTACAGGCAGTTTTGTGGTTGACGTAATTACCCGGTTTCCTAAATAACACAGAATTAGCCTGATTGTACTTTGGGATTATTTGGCTGCTCTAATGAGATACGAGCCATTTCCATTCATGACAAATAGGCTTTTGATGTATGCATGACTACAACTAAAAGAAATGTATGTTACTTCATGTTGCAAGAGAAAGCTCAATGAAATGCTTTCTGCTGCTAAGCGCAGATTTATTGTAACACATGAAATTCACAAAAGAATTTCCAGAGTGCACTGAACCCGATACTGGACATATACTTGAGTTTTGCATCACTATTGTAACTCTGCATTGTGCCAACTTGGATTGGTTCTGCAACTTTCTATTTCTGTTTTGCTATGCTAAGCTTTTAGCATAGCAAGTTAAGAGTTAAGATAAAATAAGAATATGAAAAAATAAGTGTTTGAAAGTCTTCCAGTTTCATTGCTTGACCTGTGAACTTTTAACCGGCACTAAACTAATGTGACACAACAGAAAAAAAAAGAGCCCACTGCATGATCTTACTTGCAAACATGCAGAAATCACTCAACAATGTCAGTGCCGGCTAATATACAGTTGTGTTCTCAAGGTTACATCCACTCATCATGGCCATGGATGTACATCAATGTTAATGATGTCTTTGAACTGTTGTTTTCTGGAGTGGAATGATTGTACAGCATGTTTAATGACTTAAACATGCACAAGTTTGAATTCATTTAGGATTTTCTTTAATTCCCACAGCATCAAAACTATACATATAGTCTCATATATATACGCATTAGCCCCCACTGATTTTTGGTTAAATGTAAGTGGCACCTCACCAGATGTGTTTGGTAGCCATCAACAAGCTTGTTTAAATTGGCTGGTTTTTGTAATGTTAGTCTGCTTTATTCATTCCAAAAAACATTTTTCGTGTGTGTTTGTGTTTGGGATCATCGTCCTGTTGTAACACCCACATGTGTCCAAGATTCAACCACCTAGCTGTTGATTCAAGGTGAAGTTAAAGTTAATGTATGTAAATATTTGAGTCTGTATGTTTAGTTTTGACTGTGTGCAGATTATAGAACATCTAAAATAAATCCAAACTTGAGCACCCAATTTTGGTTTTTTAAAGTCATTAAAGATGCTTTACAATCATTCTGCACTAAAAAGGGAACAGTTGAAAGAAATCATTAAACACCCAAATGCAAGCTTTCTTGTAATTTCTGTATTTTGTGTTTCTTTTTATCATCTGCTAATGTGGATCTCTGCAACTAACTGTTTTTTTACCCAATTTAAACTTTTGGTGAAGCTGTGGTATGACAAGAATCTGATGAGTGTAAGTAAACTTCTGACCACATAAGTCCATCTCCATTCGTGACTGTCAGACCACTCGAGCAGACAGCTGAATATTTCCATATTCCTTAATTTCAGAACTGCAGTGTGACAGGGTCCTTACTACATACCGGAGGAGTTTACGTGTGCATTCCTGAATGTTTTGTACGTACTATGGGATGTCATCCACTTTGTTACAAGAGTTCAGAATTTGCATATTTGTGCTTTCTTGTATTTCTAGAATAATTATACAGCTTCCACAGTCTTAATCATGTGCAAAGCAATTTTCCTGCAAGTTTTTCCTCATTATTTGCTAGAAATGTCTGTGGCGTTAGTACACAGAATCCCAATTAACCCTGATTCTGAGTGTAAAAACAACCCTTAGTGGGGCCTCTCTCTTTACAGTTTCCAACCAGTGCATTCAACAATCATTTATGTGGCTGAACAAAGCTCTACTTCAGAGCAACTGGACTTTGTTTAGTGTAGATATTGCCCCGAAATGCAATAAATTTGTGAATGAGTTGCTTGATGTTGCACTTTAACCAAATATACACACACCTATGTTCTTGGCTGTAAAAGGTTCCCTAATAAGAATAAATCTTATCTTTGAGATAAAAAAAAAAAGTGTAGTTCCAAAAAAAAGAAGCAGTACTCACTGGTGCGGGTTCACTGCAAAGGTTGTAGCCAGACTCAAGGAATATTCCCATTTTTATGGACTCAGGTGACTTGAGAAAGCTGAGCAAGTAGTCAAATGTCTCTTTATTCCATTTTCTAAATGTCAAGGACACATATGGGAATAATGTAGCAATAGTAATGTTTGTAGATAAAAACTAAAATCTAAAGGAAAGTTAAATAAAACACACTCACGTCTCCTGAACGTTGCCCTTATCATACAGATAAGGCTGCCAGAAGCCGGCTGCTCCATCACTAGTGGTCAGTGGAGTGAACTTGTCTGCATACACCTCGATGGTCAGCGGACTGACAATAGAGTGATAGTGCTCATAGATGCTCTGAGCTGTTGACAGGCCAATCACTCCTGCCCCAATCACTGCCACCCGCATGTCTGCACTAACATGAGACACAGTGAGACTCACTAACCCATGAAGGAATCAAACAAAACCATTAACCAGCAGATTGACTAAGACTGGATTCAATATTAACATTAAAACGATTTTCTTCTTCTTCTTCTTTTTATCTATTTGCTCATCGTTGAGAATAAGTTATATGTTAATGAAATATTTAAATAAAATGTAAAATATTTCAACATTTTAAGTCAATCATTACATGTGCGTATGCAGTATCTATAACAGAAATTACAATAAAGACCTTAAACAACCTATCTCCACTGATCAAACCTGCTGCATAACTGAGGGGTGAGGCACAGCTGTGCAGAACTTGTGCTTCCACATGGTTATTATTAAGAGTACAGTATTACGTAACACTGAGATCTGGTGAAACAAAGAATCCATCTGAGAAGCAACAACTTAGTTACTGAAACTTGAGTAAAAGCAGCATGGTTAGAGGGATCAGACGCACGTGCTGTCAGCATAGTCCACTTTATAGATTACAAATAAGTTTCGCCTTACCTTCACTCTGGTTTTCCACCGCTTTGGGCAGAGTTAAAAAGCAAAAGTGTTTCAGCTCCTACTTCTAACTGGTCCGCCTCTCTCTTGCTAGCAAGGCGGAGATTGCAGGCACGTAGAGCGCAAGACGCGTTCACGGTGTATAGTTTAAACCGCAATCAACCTACTGAGAAAATGTTCTGTCGATCTCGCCTGATAATTAAAAGGACTGCAACGATGGCAGTCACAGTGTTGTCCAAAACTCTTGACCCTTACACAGAAATACAGCATATAAGACAAAAACGTAGTTTGTACAGTTCCAACGAATCTGAAAGTCAGTATTTGCTATCACCACTTTTATTCTTCAACACAGTCGGAACTGTCTTGGTCAGTTTTCTTGTCATTTCTTTAATTAATCTTCAGGAATAGTACTCCAGGCTTTTTGAAGGACATTCAAAGCTCTTCTTTGGATGTTGGCTGCCTTTTGTTGTGTTCTCTGTTTACATGATCCCACACTGCTTCAATAATGTTGAGGTCCGAGCTCCTGGGAGGCCAATCCATGACTGGTAGTGTTTTCTATCCCGGTCTCTTTTTACTGCATTGGCAGTGTGTTTGGGATCATTGTCATTTCATTTCAAAAACTTTAATGTGCTGAATTAAAATCAGAGATTTCGTTAATAATGAAGAAATGTTTTTAAAAAAATGGGCAGATTCTGTGGCAAGTTCTGTCCTCTTCTGCATATCCATCAGTATCAGAATAATCCACCGACAGTCAGAAATACATTACCTGGTGTAAAGCAAAAAGGATACGTTAATAATCAGCAATAAAAATAAAATTGCCATTCCTGTCTCATGAAGCACACCTCAACACAGATTGACGGGGACACACACACACGCAGAAGCAACACTTTAAGTATATTCAGATATGCCATTATATTGATTCATTATTATAAAAGCAGTCAGAACAGCAATAACAACAATAATAATAATAATGAAATTGTTATTGTACTTTGGGTCGCATTTTGCACATTATTATGAGTCAAGTCACGCCTACTTCTGAACAAAATAGTAAAAACATATTTCAGACATTGCTTATTTTTCGTATATCTGTAAAGCTTTTTGAATATTTCTTTCTTTCGCGATTTTTACATTTTGTTCCTACCCACGAGTGTGGTTTTACATAGCCTTGTTTGTGTTTTCGATCCTGTTGTAAATAGCCTGTTATGTAAACCTGAATTGCCTCGTTTAAAGGTCGCATACAAACAGGCTGCTGTACATGTCAGTTGCCGTGATGTCACTATTATTCATAGGTTTAGCAGTTATATTATGACTACATAATTACAAAAGAAGTGTCGCCGGGATGGATTGAAGGCATAACTTCCTTCACCGGGGGCCCTGCCTGAAAGGATAACTCGGCTCGGTTCCCTCCAATCATCAGTCTCTCTGTCAGCTGTATGTATCGTTAGCCCAGCAGCTAGCTGCAGCTCACCAGGCCAGAGCGGCCGGCCGGTGCATCATCATCCTCAGCTCCCAGCCATGGCGTTGGTTACTTTGCAGCGGTCCCCGACCCCGAGCGCCGCTTCCACCGCCAGCACAGCAACTACGACCGCGGGGGAGGTGAGTTTGGTGCCGAGTGAAGCAAAGCTTCAATGCTCCGTTGTGGTGGTGTCAGAGTGAGGATGAGGGAGATGCTGCCAGAGGAAGGCCTGCTGATTGAGACTGAATTAGCTAGTTAGTTATGCTAGGCTGTTAGCTCATGGTAGCTAGCAAACGTTTTCGTTACAGAGAGTTGTAGCTGACTATCGCTTATTCCAATTAGTCTGTGAAATTTTTTTTTGTTATTTAATAATATTAAAGAAACGCCACACCTGTTCAATTGGCCAGGTGTCCATTTTAAAGAGCTAACGTTAGCTTAGTTTGACAAGTGCCTCATAAATGATAAGAGCTGTGGCTAACATTAACGTTAGCTGTTTATGATGTGAGTGGCTGACATTAAAAATGAACGTTTTTCTTAAATATATCAAGCACACAGCACTGTCAGGGAGCTTAATGCACTGCTGCTATATTTGCATTAATTTACTGACTCTAAAGCTGTGTGGATGTTTTGACTCGGCGGACTTGACCATAAAATACCTATTACAGAAATCAAATTGGAAACAGTTACACACAGATTATCGCTATTCTGATTTCCATCGTGCTGTGTCGTTGGTCGTGCGATTAAGCATGGGAAAATACCATATTCCTGGCAAACAGACGCATACGACGACAACTGAAATTGTTAATACTTAACTGTAACAGTAGATAGTCACGGTTTGAGTTTTCTGCATACTTTCACTGAGAAGAAGTAATGGTTTAAGCCATTCAAAATAAGTTCTCTTTGCTATTTAAGTAGTTATTCGTTACCAGATGGGGGCGCTAACTACCAGCTATAGGCAGAGAAGCTTACCTTGTGCTGCTCTCTGCCTGTAACAGAAACTAGAATTACTATCTATAGCTGGCTTTATTTACAACCAGAAGTGTGTGAGCTGTGTTAGGTAAGGATAGGCTGAAATACTTCTTATTTCTACCTTATTTTGTACTCATAAATATGGTGACACGTTATTTAGTGCAAGTAGATTGTCTCCTTTTTCTAAAGGGAATTTTTTTTTTTGGTCCTGTCCTGTATGTCATTGTTGCCTGACGGCTGTTTAGGTGTGACAGATAAAGCTGGCAGAAATCTGCTGCAGCTATGATGTCATCTGCTCATGAGGGGTGGGTGGGGTGGAGAAGGACTACTGTAGGAAGGGGAGGAAGGAGAACTGAGGTAAACAGGGAGGCAGGAGATACTGGTATGAAGGCATGAGGCAGCTAATGTGTGAGGTTATTTTCATGCTTATGCACAATAATAAAGACACTCAGCTCGCTGTGCATTACTTTGTGGAAGCCCGTGCAAAATGATTTCCTTCCGTCCTCCCTATGAATGGTACTCCTCATTTTTATTTTTCCTTTTAGCTGAATGTTTGTTACATTCAGCATCAACTGAGTCCCATTGCCAGTACTTTAATGCACCTTCACTGTGACAAGAAAAATCGTCTTTGGAACAACATCTTTCAAAATATTGATGAACTTTAGAGTCTTATCTACTCTTACCTTGTAAGCTTCTCTTGGTGGTGTGGCTGCCTTTAAAATGAAGGTAAAACATGAACCTTGACTACCCTGGCATTTACTTCAGAGTCATGTTTTCAATCAAACTCTACCCTAGCATCCCTACAATCCTGCTGTGGTGAGCCATTGTTGATACGGTTAAGAATAGGTGTTTGAAGTTGTACAGCTTTCTTACAGATCATTTGATCACATGAGTAGCTGTAGTGGTGGTAACCCTAGAAAGTATGCTTTCTATCAAAATTTAGTATCTCTGTATGTTCATCTTCCAAAGTGTAGATGCTGAATGTATAGCACCTCCATTGCTGCTTGTTTTTTTGCATGCATTTATCAGAGTTTGTGCTTAGTAAAATACAGACAAGACTATAGTTCTGCTATAGCAGTAACAGTGCAGTTGAAATGATTTCAGTATGGTATAAATCTTTTCTGTTATCTGTTGCAGGATTTTGGGAGTGAAGATGAACGGCGAGTAAATCTGAGGTAAGTTTACTTCAAATTTAGCTTAAGCTTTCTGTGATATGGTACCACACAGGTGTTATCAACTGACTGTCTGCATCTGCCTTTGAGTCATTTAGTAAAACCTGGAATATTGGCAAACAAGGCGCTATCGGTGAATGAGCACACCTGATTGTCAGGGTCATAAAAAGCGTGTTGGTGTGTGTCTGATTAAAGTCTACAGTTCTTAAAAGCCAACTGTAAAAAAACAAAAACCCAAACAAAAAAAACATGCTGTTCCTAGTAGTCTATCATGTAATATGTTGACAATTATGTCTGTTTATTTATCAGCATTTAGACCGATCAACGTGTTCTTGGACTGCGCGCCATTATCTGAGTCACTTGGCGTTCCCACAGCTTTTCTTTTTTGCTGTTTAACAGACCGTGTGTGTGTGTGTGTGTGTGTGTGTGTGTGTGTGTGTGTGGCATAGATTGGGGGGAAAAAAAAAAAACTTAACATTTAGGATTTGATCTTTTTACTTATTAAAAACACACAATATCAGCATTTTTTTAAAGTATTTGACTGCAAGCAAATTATTAAGCAGTGTTTAATGAGTGTAGATAAAATAAAATAAAAAGCTTACTGACTCTCTAGTCTGTTCGGATGGATGTGTCAGGTACACTCAGTAGCCACTTTGTTAGTTGCCAGTACCAGGTTGGAGAACTGTCTTAATTCTACGTGGCACAGATTCAGCAAGGTGCTGAAAACATTCCTCAGAGACTTTGGTCCATGCTGGTATCATCACACAGTTGATGATGATTTGTTGGCACAGTCATGACGTGAATTTCCTGTTCCACCACATCTCAAAGGTGCTCAGTTGGATTAAGATCTAGTGACACTGTAAGCCATTTGAGCACGGTGAACTTATTGTCATTTTAAAGAAACCAGTTTGAGACTTTTTGAGCTTCATGACATGGTGTGTTATTCTGATGTAAGCAGCCATCAGAAGATGGGAACAGTGTGGTCACAAAGGGATGGACATGGTCAGCATCCATACTCAGGTAGGCTGTGGCATTTAAACAATGCTCAGTGGACTAAGGAGACCAAAGTGCTTAAAGATTGCACTACCAAAATTGAGGTCTAATTTTGGTGAGCCTGTAGATTCAGTTTCCTGTTCTTAGCTGCCAGAAATGGCATCTGGTGTAGTCGTCTGCTGCTGTTGCTTATCTGCTTCAACGTTCAACGTGTTGTGCATTTGGAGATGTTCTTCTACATACTTTGGTTGCAGCAAGCGCTTTTTTTTAGTTGCTCTTCTTTTCTGTTGTATCAAAGCAGACTCGCCATTCTGCTCTGGCATAAACAAGGCATTTTTGCTCAGACAGCTGTCGCTCACTGGTAAACCCTAAAGATGGCTGCGTGGGAAAATCCCAGTAGATCAGCAGTTTCTGAAATACTCTGACCAGCCTGCTTTCTTTCCATTTTGATGCTCAGTTTAAACTTTTACAGGTCATAGTAACTATGTCAGGTGTATCTAATAATGCATCATATATATTATGTGTTTATATTATGTAGGAATATGAGAAATCTGACATGACTATAATGTACAGCAGCCATAATTGTTGTAATCTGTTCTTTTCAGTCTGAAGTGGGTTTCCCTTTGTGTTCCTGATCTTATAACAAGAACAAGAGTGCATTTTTAGAACAGTCAATGATTTCAAGAAACCACTTGGCTCTAGTAACTTGTGTTTTGAGCATTCAAATTTGTGAATACTCCCAAGCTGAATATGTTTGGTTTGTTATCTTTGGATAAGGGATTCATGCATTACAAGTTCTATGACTCAGCTGTGTTCAGTAATAAACTCAGTTTTCTTCCAAAAGTTTCTTCTGAGTCCCTGGGGCAGCTTGAGAGAGAGAGAAAGAGGTGTGTTTTTTCAAAATAGAGTAATTGTCCCTTTATCGTGTGTTATTTTATTCTTTTTGTAACATTAATGCAAATGCACTGTTTTAGGCTCTTTGAGTTTATGTTGATGTAGATGTGTAAATATTTTTGACAGAGAAAACATGAAGCAATTTTTAAAAAAAAGTTTTCTTCCAATAACTGTGCAAGATGTGAAGGTTTAAAACATTAAATGCAATGACTGTAACCGCTGTATTTTGAAAAATGAACTCGGCCAAACTGAATCTCAAAGCACAGGCAGACTTTTTATTTCACAACAAATCAATACAATAACTTTTGTAACAGCTTAGTCCCATGTACAAAATAAACTTGTCAAGATGGTGAAACAGAGAAAGCCGGTCTTTGTGTGTCACTAATATTGACAGATTTCTCTTTTCTTCTGTTGAAAGTTCTTTGTTCTCATAAACTTGATTCCCTGATTTCTTATTATTCACTTTGGATGATGTGTGCACATTCATCATTTTAAGAGCTTCGTTTCTTTTGGAGTTATGCAATCTTCTGTGCTGTGTCCCCAAGCAATGCATGTGTGAGGGAATGATCTATGTGTGATGCGAGTGCTGGCATGCCTCAAGATTTCTTTCATTTTTTGAGGAGTCTGTAAGATAACATTCTGTGGTTAAAATGCCAGTAAATTCATGTTTATAGTAAGGCGTAATAAGTTGTCTTTTACTTGACAGGCACATTTCTCAGTCAGATAAGACTGCTTATCTTCTGCGGTAGATATGTAGTTGCATCTGTTAATTGACAGCTGTGCATCTGCCAACTGGGAGTATTTGTGCTCGCTGTTCCTGGCCCACCTCGATAATGATGACGAATTGGAGGGGTTGATTTGGGCCAACATAAACATCATGCAGGTGTCTATGGCGCTAAACCAAGGAATGATTTCATTTTACCACCTTGTACACAGCAGAGGTGGGCAAGACACAGAATCGGACAAAAATGTGTGTTAATGTGTGCGTTAGAGAAAGAAAGCACAGCACAGATAGTGAGATGAAGGACTGGTAGATGAGGTTGTCCACAGGCACTAGTATACTTGTACTTTTATTGTCCAGAAAGTAAATACTTTCTCTTTTTTTTTGGCAGAACAAACTACAGTAGAATCACCAGATCCGGGTCTATTTTTCTCTGTAACACGATGACGTTATTTGTTTCCTGTTCAGGCCCTTCAAAACTCCACAGATACTTGAGGAGGTCTGTTCCTCCATGTCTGGCCCCTCCCTCTCTTTACTGCTTTCAGTGGTGTCAGTGAGAAAAATGCCAGCATTATGCAACTGACAGCCCCGAGAGGAGGCTTTTTTCCCCTTATTGTGCTGCTGTGTGCAAAACACTCTAAGACCGTGGATAAACCCGCCTGGTTACAGCCTCTGTGTAGCCTCTTTGTGAGTGCTCAGTCTAGTCCAGAGTACCTTTCTAACATAGCAGCTCACCTGGTGACTCAGAGCAGTGCTTTAGCAGACATCTGGTCCTGCTTGGCCCCATTCAGGTCCACCTGGACACTTTTACAGGAACAGCCTACACCTTAATTAAATGACATGCCTTTATTCCTACCTGTTGCTTCTAAAGCTTGACCTTAAATGCAGAATAAGTTCCTATGTTCAGGTCTACGCTTCTGTTTCCTGCACCTGGCACATCAAGCTGTTTAGGGTTTCACCTGGACTGCCACAGAGCAGTTTGTAGAGTACAGCACCTGCTAGTAACCACGGGTGTTACAGACGATGTCCCATTGTTGAGGAGAAAAGGAGGGCTATCTTGTTATCCGTGTCGCAGAGCTATTGTTAGTGTCTGTTAGCCAATCTTCTCAGATTAACACAGTAGTGCCGCTTCATTGTAAATGTGTGGGGGGTTAAATGCTTGGTGAGAAAGAGAAAGTGCAAAGGAAAGTTATAGCCTAGGCTACCATGTGGCTGCACGTTTCACCAATTGTTGTGAACTATAATGGCCTCATTGTATTTAATTTCAGTTCCATATTTTCCTTCTTTACCTGCATTTAAAAGCAATAGTCCTTGCTGACATATTAGACATAGAAGATATGCTTGTTTTCACCTCTTGTAATCTCCAACAATATAACACAATGTTGTTTGTTTGTGGTTCATGTGAATGAGTGAGAACCAGCACTGGCCACTTTAAGGAAAGAGCCAAGATAATCCCTCCCTTATAAGCCTGCGTATAATGAGATTTAGGAGTTTTGGGACGTTGCCAGTTCTTACTGTCCTATCCAGCCATGCTTGGCCCATGTGTCAAGCAGCCTGGAGGAACTACCTTGGATTCTGTTGACCTATAATGTGGCATGGAGACATCCCATTAGGGAGTTTCAAGCCAAAATTCCTCAGTCTGCTTTTTTGTCTTTCAAGTGGTTTTGCTTTTCCCCTGCTTTTCTGTCGTTTTGCAGACATGGTTTTAGCAACACAACATCCTGGAGATAAATGTTCTGCATTAGCTAAGGAAGAAACCACCTCTCTTTAACTTTGTCATTCTCAGCTGACACAGATTTCATACTGGAGATCTGCACTTTGAGTGATACTGGAATATCTTAATCGTAACAGAGCTCAGTGTAACACTGCAAAAGTGTGTGATAGAGACAGGACAGACTGGGAGACGAGGGAGACTGGCTGTGTGAGCCTGAGGCAACGGGTGGAGGCTGCACTATGTCCCTGCAGGAAGAAGGCTGACTTGCACAAAGAGCAAGAGCTCACATGAGGGAGGAGGAGGAGGTGAAACAGAGGGAGTGGCATCTGAACAGGCGGCACTTCTCTACTGAGCAGCGCAGATGAGTACAGGCTGTCAGTCAGTCTGTCACTCAAGAGTGCTGTAGCCACCATTCTTCTCTTGCTTTGCTCCTTCGCTGTTTCTGGAGGCTGACCAAGAGGGGTTACCTCGTGCAGGAGACGCGTGTGTCTGGTTCGGGTTAACAGGATGTATCTGGTTGTAGAAGCCATTGAGGAGGCCATGATGAAGATGCTACCTTATTTTGTGAAGAATGCAGTGTTGACCCAGAGTGAGATAAACCGCATGTAAGTTAAGTTTAACTTCTAAATGGGATTTAAACAGCTAAGAATGAAATCCTTCACTGATATGATAGTGGTTAGATTTTTAAACAACTTGGTATATTCTAACTTTTAATAATCTGTCAGTATAAGTTGTTGAAGTTTGGCTGGATTCTATTCTAACAGATGCCGTGGCGTCTTTTCAGGTCAACAGACTAAGTTGGTTTTAGGACTTTTCCTGCTGATATGAGATAATGAACATCAGTTAAAAGGAGTTATGCGATTCCAAAATCTTGGATTTTGTTAGTAGGATTTTGTTCTGTTAGTAGCTGTGCTCTTGTGACTTTTTCACTGTAATCTTTTCACTATGATGTAAATAAGGTATGGGTACAGCACTCCACATTCTAGCTGAATCATTTTGGCTATCTGGCGAGCTTTTCTTTCATAGTCTTTTGTTGTTTTTGTTTTGCTTTGATACCAGATGTATTTTTAGCCATAGTGTTTGTGGAGAAGCTGATAGCAGGGTGCTGCAGGGTAAGAGACAGTAGGTTCAATTAGGATGTCTGAGTGTGATCGTGAAGCTGCGGGACAGCTCTTGATTTTACACGAGGACAAGTTTCACAGATTCTCAAATTTCACCAGAGTGCACTTTTGGTTTTTGGTTTTTTTTGCTAGAAGTTATCTAGTATCACAGGTTGAGATCAGTGAACTTACAGTTGGATTACAACTTAGAAAATGAAGGCAGCATGGATTTTGTGCAAATTGCTGAGCAATAATGGGGCTGTTGCTCTGCTCTTGCTCTTGGTATTGCCACTTTTGGCACATATAGTCGTTCCCTGACAGTAGACCTTCCTGACAGCGTAATAAATCCCAAGCAGAGAACACAGTGAAACAAAAATCCTCCAAAGTGAGACAAAAAGCTCTTGTTGAGAGGTGTCCACCCCCATACTTTGTCACTGAAACTTTTTTGCTGTGCTGCTGGGGGCGGCCGGAGTTTATTGTGAGGTGTACAAAACGAAATCCTTTGTTCCCACAAAATCATCTGTTTTGAGCCAAGCCTGCTCTTGTGTATGTGGGTTGTGAAAGTATGATCAGAGAGGGCTGTTTGGGAGAGGAATTCCAGAGCTGGATATAAAAATGTGCAGTAGTTGATTTAATTCAGATAAGAACATTTATGATAATAATTCATATTTGAGTTTTTCCTCTGAGGCAACCTTAGGAGCCACTGCAGTAATCGGCAGTTTCCCCTGGAAGTGTGATTTCATCTCAATTCTTTTCATTAAACTTCTGCAAACTTGAGATGCAAAATATTTTTTCTTTTCTTTCATAATCATAAACTGATGCCAGTGTTGCTTTCTAAGCTCACACAACTTGAAAACAGTGATTTCCTGATGACCGTATTTTCAGGCAGGCACTTCTTTAGTACATGTTAGGATTTTGTTTTTTCAAAGATGTCCTGGTTTGCCAGAGTGCACACACAGAATACGTGATGCGTGTGTTCCACGCAGCTGCCAGGTACTGTAGATTTATGAATGCGTTGACATTGTTTTTCAGTGAAATGGAATGATTGAATTCAGCCCGGAGGAAACACCTCACTTATTTATTTATTTTTGCGCCTTCATACTTGTGTCGTCTGTTGACACGTCTTAAGCCTAACCTGAAAAACTCATGGATTTTTACAAGCAGGTGTGACGTAGTAATTGCTGCTTTTCGGTCTTTGTGGAGGTTAAGCGCCGCAAACAGCTGCAGTTTGGTCAGTTATTTGGGCCTGTGCTGCATTATACAAAGACAGTGGAGTCCTGACAGGTCAAATCTGAGTGCAGCAGAAAAAAGACAGATAAGCATTCAGGATCAAAGCTTGATTCATGGCGGCTGCAGACCTGATGTCTGGGCCTGTAACATGGCAGCTGGGCTTTTCCACTCAGCTGTTGAGGTAATTCGCCCTCAGCAGACAACCAGGATTTATTGTCATCTTGTTGGATGAACAGAAGCATCCTGTTTAAAAAAAAAAATAAAAAATAAAAAAATTCATTTGTCTCGTGTCCCACTGTTTGGTTGAGTTTTCCAAAGAGCAACCTGAGCTGTTGCTCTGCTGAGTTGTGGTTTACACACAGTGTGTCTTTTCTAAAGATGTGTAACCCCTGACTTTCCTCTCATTTGTTTGCAGCCTGAGTGAGAGCTTCTTCATGGTGAAGGGTGCTGCTCTCTTTCTGCAGCAGGGAAGCAGTCACCAGGGCCAGAAAGCACATCCTCATCACAAACATGCAGGTGAGACACTACAATACCCACGTCATTCACCCAAACTGAACTCATGAGCTTGTGAATCTCTTCATTAGACTTCTCATCCAGGTTAGCTGGTAAACTTCCTAACACTGCAGCAGATGTTTGCGGCTGAGGTGTGGAGAATGGAGGCTGCCTCGTTGATAAGCATGTTCCAGACGTGTAGCTTAGGCAGATTAGTGCTTAAATCCAGCGTATGTTAGCACTGTGGACAAAACTTCTGCTGACGATTAAAGGAGGGCCTTATCATTTGAACTACTTTGCTTGTGTTAACTTTACCTAGTAACTATAAACAGTTGTACTCAGATTTCCCTTTTGTGACTTTGTTTGGTAGTTTTTCATCATTTTAGCTCAAGCAAGATAAACAAAATTATTCAAGTTTAATTTTTTATGTGAAACGGAGTTTGTGGTTCTTTGTGTAAATTAATGCCACAATACCATTATATTGCAATAGAATACTGGAATTTGGATATTGTAGAAATAGAACCATTATGCAAATTGTTTTAAGTCTCTCATTTATGGTTACACTCCTGTGAGGCCTGTTTGAACTTAAACTAGTGATTTATCTGTAATTGATTTTCTATTGATTAAAGTCAGAGGTTTCGTTACAAGTTGAACTGAACTTGCATGTATCTTTAATCACTTTTGAAAGACACAATTATAGCTTTAAAGACATAAGGCTTACGAGTCAGTCCAATGACATTATGGGTCTTTAACACTAGCCAACAGTTGAAGCACTGCCAAGTCACTTGGCAAGTGCTGGCTGCGGCTGGCAGCTTGGTCTATGCTGCCAGCCACTTTGTCAGGTAACCCACATATTTGAAGGTCCTACTTTGTCCTCAAACACATTTTACGATGGAAATACTTGTGTAATTTCCCAGTAACTCTGGCCTTTAAGAAACGAAAAGTGCAGAACAGTGAGAGGGATTCATGCAAAACGTGCATGAGAAGAACAACTGCTCTGTGGGAATAAAATATTTTGGTCTCATCAACCAGTTTTGTGGAAATAACCATGACATTAAAAATACAATGCTCTGCAATCTGGGAGACAATATTTATGTGGCTGTGACGTGTTTGACTTTACATATGAGTGAGCTGTTTGGTTGTTGTTAACTTCTTTCCAGGCTCAGTGGTTTAAGTGAAGACTTTGAACTAGTTGAACTAGTTTAAACGAGACTAACAAAACAATGCATTTATGTGTTGTGTATGACTGGTAACTTGCAGCTGTTAGTGTTAGGAACTCACTTGACTTTGATCCACAGCATGTGAATAGTTTTCTGAGGATTTATTTCTAACAGCTATGAAGAATGAACCCAAAGCATAAACAGGGTCTGTCAAATAAATTCAGAGTAATGTTTTAGTACTGAAAGCAATAACTTGGTGGAGGAGCTTTAGAATACCTTCAATATAGTGTTGATCCTCCTCTTTTTTTTATTTGTAGGTTTTAAATATAATGTATATAGTTTAAGCCTGGCCCAAAAATCAGAGCAGAGAAATGAAATGACACTGCCAGAAAGAGTCTTTTACCTTGTCTCATGCCAGTATCTGTAAGTTAAACCAGTCAGGATGTCAGTTTGTTTCTCCTGACCTGTTGTGACATATTTCAAAATAGCTGGCTCTCTATCAACTGCTGGTCCATCTTCACGCCCTGTTTTATTATCCAGCTCCACTGACATGTCTTGGCAGATAGATCACTCAGTGATATAAAAGGAGCCAAGACAAGTTCTTGAGTTGTTGTGGTTAGATAAATTTGTGCATGCAATTTCATTGTCAGTTCACGTTTTGTCAGCTGATAAGAATCACTGAGCAGGTGATCTGTTCGTTTTTCAAGGAGCAGGTATTAGTTTTGGCCTTGATGTTCAACACTAGGGAGCAGCCTAATTTCACTTACCTTCAGTATCCTGCAGCAGTGCATTTAATAAGCCACTGTGCTTGCTTTTTATTCTCCTTAATTCTCCTTATTGTTTTCAAACTACAAATGTGTGTATGCTGATGAACATTTATAATAACTGTCACCACATCAACAGGTGACTTACCTCAACACCTGCAGGTGATGATAAACATTCTTCGATCAGAGGACAGAATCAAACTGGTAAGAGACAGCTTAAATCTGTTCATACATCTAGATGGAAATATACACACACACACACACACACACACAGTGAGACCAGTGACTAACAAACCCTCCAGAATGCATTTTATTGTGTAATCAGATGCTTATTTGCTCACTGTAATTATTAGCTCACAAGGGCAGGTTTGAACATACTCAGGAGAGCATTACAACATGTTTCCATAGCATAGGGGTGTATGTGTTACCCACTTTATGTTTACCACCTATGTGCCCGCACACATCCTGAGAACTCAGCTACCCTGTTGCATCAAGCGTGCGACACTTTGTTGGACAGAAAAGCAGTTTACCAGAATTTTCTTGCTTCTCCTGTGCATTAGCTTTTCTGCCTGTGTGAAGGCGGTTAACACAATGTTTACATTTTAATTCTTGTATAAATACTTAAATTAGTGTTTTAAATTTTATAACCTGGATGAAACACTTTGAATTCCACTGTTTGTGTCTTGTGCAGGCGGTACGGCTGGAGAGTGCATGGTCAGATCGTGTGCGGTACATGGTGGTGGTGTACACCAGTGGGCGACAAGACACAGAGGAGAACATCCTTCTGGGAATCGACTTCACCAACAAAGACTGGTAAAATATGTAGAGTTTAATATTCTTAAAGGCTAAGCTCCATTAAAGACTTGATATTTTTTATTGACTTTGTGTTTATTCTGAACAAGACAGATGAAATACTTTATACAATATGTACTTGTGAATGTAGATAGCACTCACCTGCACCACTCTGACTGAAGCTTAAAATATGTCCTTGTTTCTAGCCACACACAAGCTCAAACCTTTGTACCTTAAAACAGTTGACATTTAAATGTTACCATTTCTCTGTTGGAGGCATGGAGTTACCTGTGAAGCTAGTAGTTTTAAACAAAATACAAATTTCTTGTAACAACTGAATTAAAAGTCCATGTAAACATTGTTCTTTCATTCCCCCTTTTTGCCTTTTTTATTCTACTTTTCCAGTAAAAGCTGCTCGATAGGCATGGTGCTACCTCTGTGGAGCGATACAAAGATCCACTTGGATGGAGATGGGTGAGTTTGTTTTTTTTGTTTTTTTTCTTTTCTTTTTTAAATTCTTTCTTTATGACCCTTGTTTTAAGGACAGAGGCCACAGCTGGAGCATTATCGTGCTGCTTTTTTTTGCATCCATCCCTGACACTTTAGATGAACACATAGTAACCATCTGTTTTATTTGCTCCTCAGGGGTTTTACTGTGAACACGGCAGGTCGGACTCATGTCTTCAAACCTGTGTCAGTGCAGGCTATGTGGTGAGTAATGATCAACCCCCGGAGTCACAGTGGCTGGCTGCTACAGTTGACTTTCATGGCACACAACAATAAATCCCCTAATAGACAGACTCTGCTGCAATGGTGCAGGCTGAGGCAGTGCTCAATATGCCACCTACTGGCATAAAGACATATGTGCACAAAAGTGCACAAGGCCAAACTGTAAACAACACAATCATGTGATTTTATTTTATTATTATTTTTTTCATCATTAAAGAGAATCAAACTATCAATTATTTATTTTCCTATTCAACAACCATCTAGGTCAGCCCTGCAGGTTCTGCACAAAGCATGCGAGGTTTCACGCAGGTATAACTATTTCCCTGGAGGAATGGCTCTCACCTGGATGGGCTACTATGAGAGCTGCATTGCTTCAGACCAGAGCTGCATCAACGAGTGGAACGCCATGAAGGACTTGGAGACCACACGACCAGACTCACCCACCATGTTTGTCGACAAGTCAGTAAACGCGGTCCAACTTAAATTTTGTTGAAATGGGTTCAGATTCTTTTGGAGCAGCTGTCTTTAACAAGTGCTGAGAGTTTCATGAGACATCATCTTTTGCAGGCCTTCAGAGAGAGAGAGGACAGAGTGCCTTATTAAAGCAAAACTCAGAAGCATCATGACGTGCCAGGACCTTGAGAACGTCACCTCCAAACAGGTTTAAAAAAAAAAAAGTCATTTACTTTCCATTTCATGTGGTTTAGTTTTGAAAGGCTTCCTTTAAATTTTATTCTTTAAAGATTTATCATTAATTATGGAAATACTTGGGCACGCCTGTGCAAATTTCTTGCTTTGGAAGTGAAAAGAACTACTAAGCAAACACCTAAACATGCATCCTACTTTTTTCTCATTAACTTAAATTATAGCATTTGGCTATCCTACCAAGTTAGTTGTTACTAACCCCTCTTTACACCATTTATCTTTTCTATTCTTGATTTAGGATTTTATTCACTTTTTACCATATAGCATAAAGTCTCCCTGCAGAGTTTCTGTTTAGGAAACTCTGAATGCCACTCCATACACTTTGTGCTTGTTGAGCTCTAGATTGGATTTGTTTTTTACTTAAATTTGGTCACTGTAGTCTCTTCATCAAGAATCGGATACAGTGAATTGGGCTTACCCAAGCGCAATGCTTTAGTCTTCTGTGATGAGGTTGCAGGTAGGATTTCCTTTTTAGATGTAGATCCTGTTTCTGCATCAGTGCTGCAGAGTGGAGAGGTGCAGTGCCACTTGTGTCAGCTAAACCTTCCTGCAGCTCCTTTGCAGTTATATGAAGGTCAATATTCTGCTTAGGTTTCACCCAGCAGATGGGCAGTTGTATCTGAAAGTATTAATAGTCTTTAAGATGTTGTCAATACCTCCATGTTATTGCTTTAACTGCCATTTCTTAATGTCAATTTTTGACTGTCTAGCTTGCAAGGTAAAAGATGTTTTGAATAGCCCCTGTCCTTTGTTTTGGTAGGTCACTTGATGAAATAAAAATCAATGGACTAACTTGTTAAAAGAGATCACTTAAATGTGTGTTTATTGCCCTTCACACATAAGTCATGCTGTGTTGTTTTTTTTGTTTGTTTTTTTTGTTTTGTTTGTTTTTTTTGTTCAGATCCGTACAGAGTTGGAGCAACACATGAACTGCAACCTTAAGGAATACAAAGAGTTCATTGATAATGAGATGCTGTTGATCCTGGGTCAGATGGACAAAGCCACCCTCATCTTTGACCATGTCTACCTGGTGGGAAAGCTAATGCTGTCTCTTACATTGACAGAAACATCTGCTACATCTGTTGTTTCCTGCGAGTAGCTGAGATAAAATGATTCCTTTTCTGTTCTACCCCAAAGGAACATTAGTGTTAAAGTAATCTTGCCTTAAAAATCATTGTTTTGGAGAAAGAACAGTCTCCCGAAGATTTGAAAATATACCCAGTCTAAACATTATTTTCTCTCATTTTGTTTTTTAGGGCTCTGAATGGAATGCATCTAATTTGGAGGAGCTGCAAGAGTCAGGGTGATTTATTTTAGATAATAGAGAAGCTCAGACATCCACATAAAAAAAACATTTTCATTATGATTTGAGCAAGAAAGAATGCTGCTGATGAGTTCATGTTATCTTTCCTCCCCAGGGTGGCCTATATACTCAATGTAACCCGAGAAATAGACAACTTCTTTCCAGGCACATTCAGTTATCACAACATACGCGTCTATGATGAAGAGGCCACCGACCTGCTTGCTCACTGGAACGACACATATAACTTCATTGTTAAAGCAAAGTGAGTCCTGAGTGGAACAGAAAACATGTTGATGATATAACTATCTGTATGTCATCATCACTAGAGACTTACTGTCAACAAAGCTAGTATTTTAGTGAAGTAACACATTAGTACATATAAATATACAGCTGAGGTCATAAATGACCCCACTTGGTAACTTCAAGGTTGTAGTACATACACTTACTCATTCATTAGGCACACCTTGCTAATACTAGGTCAGACCCCTTTTGCAGTCAGAACTGCCTAAAATTCTTTATGCCATAAATTCAACAAGGAAACATTCCTCAGAGATTTTGGTCCATATTGACATGATAGCATCACGCAGCAGATGATGCGAATCCCCTGTTCCACCACAGCCCAAAGGTGCTCTCTTGGATTATCCTGCTGGAAGCAGCTGTCATAAGATGGCCCCACTGTTTTATGTAGTACTCAGGTAGGCAGTGGAGTTTAGTGTTCGGCTGGTAGCAAATATCCTTCATACTATTGCACCACCACCACAAGCCTGTCTGGCACAAACAACCATGCCACGTTCACTTAAACTGCCTTTCTCCCCAATTCTGATGCTCAGTTTAAACTTCAGCAGGTTGTCATGACCGTGTCTAAATGACTAAAAGCCATTGAGGTGTTCCCATGTGATTGAATGTTTAGATATTTGTGTTAAAAAGAAGTTGAACAGGTTTAGGTAACAAATCTGTTATGTAGCAGAAAAACAGAATTCCAGCTTAACTTCCTGCTTTAGGGATCATATTTTCTGACAACACTTGAACCAGCCAGGCAGGTTCTTGAAGTGCTGATTAACACAAAATTTGCTTTGGTAAAGTTCACACAGTGGGGAAATAAAGGGATCCACCAGTTTAAGTTTTGGGGAGGTGCTCAAGTCCATAAGCTGAGGCCACAAGTGAAAAAGAGAGATTTTGGGAGTGAGAGAAGGAGCAGCAAGGAGAGAACAAAGTAAACAATTGAGAAAACAAACCTTACATAATTATTTTTTCACGTGTGTGTTCCAAAATATTGCTTAATAAGTGTAAAACCGTTTCAGCATTTTCTGATTTACTTTGATCATCCCTTTCACAAAACAGCTGAATCGAGTAATAGAATGAGTCTGGTTTACTTATTAAGAAAATTAGTCCTCAGATGCCTCTTTTGTTTTTAATCTACTATCCAACCTCAACAGTTTTTCAGATGAGACGAAGGCAAATGTGGAACAGGAAAGTTTGTAGTTTATTTGGTTATTTTCATTGCTAATTGATGTTTATGTGTGTTTTATAAAAATGTGCATGTATTCCTTCCCACAGAAAGAACCGCTCCAAGTGTCTCGTTCACTGCAAGATGGGTGTCAGTCGGTCTGCCTCCACCGTCATCGCTTATGCCATGAAGGAGTACGGCTGGTCGCTAGAGAAAGCTTATAACTTTGTCAAGCAAAAGAGGAGCATCACGCGACCCAACCCAGCTTTCATGAGACAGCTGGCAGAATACGAAGGCATCTTGGATGCCAGGTATAATCCCTCGATTGATCTATGCATAAATTGTAGGTGAACTCTTTAAGCTTTTTTAAACTTGTGTTTGGTCTCTCTCTGTTTTCAGTAAACAACGGCACAACAAGCTCTGGCATCCAGACGGAGACTGTGAGATGGCCGAGGGACAGCAGGGAATGGCTCAGTGCTGCAGAGGAGAGGAGGGAGGCATCCTGACTCCAGATCCAGGAATGTCTCCCTGCTGTGAGGAAGCACTATCTGATAAAGGTGCAGCGTGCCCCTCCCCTTGCAGGACTGTTCCCCTGGAGAACGACCCAGCCTACAACAACTATTACTTCCGCCGTCTCTCTGACTCTGCGCTGGACAGTGAACCATCAACACCTGTGCGCGGCCCTCCCCTTCTCGGCATGGAGAAGGTCTTTATAGAAATTGAGGATGTGGAAAGGGATGCTCTGCTGGATGACGAGGCCTTTGATGGCCGTGAGGGCTTGCCGCTCCCCCACTTTGGGCCGACGGCAGAGGGGACTGCGGCCCAGACCTGCAGTCGCGGTCCGGAGCCCCTTGAGGAGCTGCGTCTGAGGCTGGAATTCAGCACAGTGGAGGAGGAGGATGAGGAGGACGTGCAAAAGGAGGAGGCAGAGATGGAGGTATTAATGCAGCCAGATGATGAAGGCGGTGGTGAAACGCAAGATGTTGAAGTAGAGGGTAATGGGATGGACCTGGCAAGTCTCAATGAAAATTCCAACAATAACAACCATTTCAGCACTCCATGCAACTACAATGTAAGTTTGAAAATTGAAGTTTAGCCCATATTTCAGACTGAAAATGCTAAATATTTGCATAAATAACTGTTGATTGTTGCATTTGTTTTTCTGCGCCATCTTTATTTAGAAAAAAGCTTCCTCCATCCTTCTTCCAGCCGATGCTTCTACGCCACTGCCTTGGTGTGATCAGACCAAGTCTTATATGAAACGAGATTCTCCAAACTTGGCTTCTAAGCGTTGCCTTAACCTGACTCCTCCCGAAGTCCCAAGTGCTTCATTCCTACAGTCCCATACCTCATCTGAAGGCCTCAGATCCTCAGTGGGACTGCGGTGCCCCTGTGGGCCTCTGTGTGACTGTGCCAACTGTGCTGCCTCCCCAACCAAGGCTCCACTTGAAAAAGAGGAACGGCTTGGAGAATCACTGCAGTTAGTAGAGCCTGAGCATAATGGGGAGTTCTCTGAAGTAAAGACTGAGCTTGATGAGAGTCAGTCTGCTAGTGCCTCAGAGGCTCTCCCTGAGCTGATGAAAATCGATTCTGAGGACGACAAGCCTGCAGTGGCTTGCTACCTTGGCCAACAACAGGAGACCCTTTTACAGCTGCGACAATCTGGGTTGGTCCGCCGCCGTGCAGAGAGACTAGAGAGACTTGCGGGTTTATCTCAGGAAAGCCTGAACTCTCTGAAGCCTTTGCACGGATGCCAAATGTCCCAAAAGAGTCCCTTTCACACTGAGGAGGACGAGGAGTTCTCCAGCGACTTCGCTAAATCTTCAACGCCATGCCAAGTGCGGTTAGAGCCACTGGTCGTGCCACTGACCAATGAAGCCTTGTTGGGGGTAGTGGGGTCTGGGCTGCTTACACCCACCTCCTCGCCTCACGGCTCCACCTTGACACGCAGCTCCAGCAGCGACAGCCTGAGGAGCGTGAGGGGGAAGCCTGGCCTCGTACGCCAGAGGGCACAGGAGATCGAGACCCGCATGCGGCTAGCAGGCCTTACTGTGCCCTCGAGGCTGAAGCGGTCCAACTCGCTGGCCAAGTTGGGCAGCCTCAACCTGTCCTCCGAGGACCTGTGTTCAGTCTGCTCCTCAGATGCAGGAACACTCCTGCTCCTCTCACTGTCGCCAGAGCCAGACCCCAGCTTGGACTGGGACTCCCCGACCACCTCTGCGCTATCCCGGCCCCGCAAGGACTTGCACACTCCAGAGAGGGCACGACCAGGTGAACCTAGAAGCTGACAAATCAAGTGGAGGCTGTGTACGGTCCACTCATCCCCTCTTCTGTCACCCTGCGGGGCTGAAGAAGGTTGTACAGATTCTGGAAACGGGAAAGGGTCGAGTCTGAGAAAATAAAAAGAAAGCCAACTGTTGTTATAAGGAGTGTATGCTCTCCTTTGCCACATTGTTTCTCAAACTGCTGTTCACAGTGATGAAAGTCATATTGCTGTATCTGAGAAGTGTGTAAAGCCATCAGTTCACCTCTAAGTTGTTTGATTTATGGACAAACAAGTGCCTTACCTACGAGACCAGAGGCACAGAGCTGTGTGTTCGTCCGCAGAACGAGACGGTACGGTGATCTGTAACCTTTAATTTGGTGTCCACTGGCACTTATCTTATTTTTATCTGTCGGGTACAAAGTGGTAGCCTACATTGATGAACTTGATTCCCTCAAAGAGCTTCACATAAAGCAAACTGTTGAATAAACATAGTTGTTTACCACACGGTTTATGTTTAAGATGCTAGCGGGTTGTAAAATTAATGGTTACCTCATGTTGTGTTCATGGAGCTTTTGCTCACATGAACGCCAACCAAGAGTTCAAGTCAGTTCAGTTGCTGATGTCTAGTTAAAGTGAGGAAATCAGTTTGGTTTTTAAATCCATTTTAATGCATTTACTATGTGTTAGTCCCTGAGTGAGTGAATGGGATGAGAGTAGAGAGGAGAGGTAACTTTTTGCCAGAGGCACGCTCACTGTTCTCAACAAACAGAAACATTTCTGAGTTTGTTGTTCCTTTGCACTGCTTTTTTTATTGAGTGAATACTGGTACACAACAAGCTATCTTCCAAAATAACATTGGAGTAATGTTATTGACCTCATCATTCCCTACAATGTTCACTGTTCTTGGAGAGCGGAGTGTGGAGTCACACTACATGGCTGAAAATCATAAAGTGTGACAGAAACTGGGGGTTTATGACAGCTAAAGTTAGCTGAACATTCTTGACAAAACAACAGAAAACATTACAACATTCTTTACCTTAAAATTATTTAAGGGTTGCCAACATTTTTAGCTCACAACATTTTTTTACTATTTTTTTTTTCCAATGTGAAAGACCAAAGTGTTTTTGTTTTTTTTGTTTTTTTTAAGTTTTTAAATTTTGGCTGTCTTAAATAGGAAATGCCGTTGAAGCTGTATAAAACATGTGAATCATAACGTCAATCACGTACATATTTAAATGCTGTCACATCTGTTTTGCACCTTTTGGGAGAAACAAAAGAGACTCGTTGGAGTCACCGGGCTCATAGCTGTTAAGCTTTTACACTCATATCATTAATGAGTTCTGAAGCTTTTGTCACACTGACGTGACAGCGATCACAGTAGGTTACTTCATGGTTTGGTAACCATTTTCTTTTTATATTTAAGTATGCAGTAATTTTTGTACTGTACATTGCTGTAGTTTGAATGCATATTGCACTTTTTATGTTGGTAAAGATACTGTACTGTATGTGTTAATTATGGAAATAAACATTTCTTTTACATAATTGCTTTTGCTCTTCCCTCTCTGAGCATACTTCTTTCGTTTTTGAAGAGTTAACTCAGGATTTCGTAAAAGATCCAAACGTTGCAATTCGGGGTCAAATGCCAGAGGGGACCGACAGGAATCGCAGTCGTCTCAAAACTGAGCCCCCAACAGTTAAGAGCTGGTTCATGAAGATAAAGTAAATGGAAAAATAACATACAACAACAATACAAAATAACACATGGAAATACAGTCTATAAAGCAAAAATGGAGTTTGAATAATTCTAACCAGCTTTAAAGTTAATACTTGGTATGAACACCTTTCTTATCATTTCAAGTCGTCTTTGTGTCAAAAGACTTGTGTCTGACATTTTTCATAGATTCAACTAAAGTGGGAACAAATTTGCTGTTTTTGTGACAAGCTGCTAGTAATAAACTGCCAAAAATACAATTGAAAATCATTTTTTCACCAAGTTGTTCTCAAGACCACTTTCAAAACAATACAGCAAAGTGGTTCCTTGGAGGAAAAATATAACATTTTGAGCCATAATATACATGATTATCAGCTATGGTAACCCTGACTGGGTAACTTAATCCAACTTAATTTACAGATTCAAAACAACAGGTACCTGTGGAATAAGTTTTTATTCCACGATCTTTTGCATTTAAAAACCAAAATGTTTTTTTTTCTTTTGTATTTTATTGTTTTGCGATTATTTCCGTTTACTTGCATTTTTTACAACTCATTTTTTTTCTCTGTCGTGCCCAGTCAGTATCTCTATTTTTTTTTCCATGTTCAAATTACAAACAATGTGGATGGATGGCAAATGGAAAAATAAGTTTTTGAACTTGTAATAAATAAAAGGTTTTAGTCTTTGAAATGTTTTGGTGAACACAAACAGTTGGAATAATCTTCATGAATGTTCGAACTGTCCGGCACAGATATTCAGACGTAATAACGAAATACACGAATCCACTGTGATGGAGTGTGCGCCCTGACATTACATCATGATTGTGCCCTCATCTGTACGCTTTGGCAGAGGAAATATTTTCTAACAGCCAGGTTATATAACATCTGGCTTCCCGTCAGTGTTTGCATGAGTTAACTTACAGACTCCTGTTTCTGCAGGCCTGCGTGACCGTGTGTATGAATGCTGCTCCTGTGCACAGAATAGCGTGTGGTGAGGAAGTGAGGTGGCTAAGCTGCAGTTTTATATCGTGTGTGTGTGTGTTTGTATGTGTGTGAATAAAACCCATTTCTACTTGGACTAGTTTATCAACGGGTGTGAAATGAATGACTAGTCCCCTGATGTAACCTGTTAAACAGTTGTAAACAGGCGCATTAATCTGCTAAAAAAAAAAGCCTGCTTCGAGTTAAACATCGCGCTAAACTAGTAACAGATTGTTTTTGGTTTTTTTAGAGATTAGATTCAAAGTGACCTTTATAAACTCAAACACACCGGCTTATAAGAACACTGGCTGCCTGTCTGTCGGCACAGTAGCTTTCAGTAAGCGGCCGGTGGGTGTGGACGGGCCCCTCTTCCCCTTCGTCTGCCGGTGAATTCTTGGCTGCAGCACCTCCACTTTTGTTTTATTATCTGAGGACACATCCTGTTTGGGACGTTACTCCAGTAACCAAGCGCAAACAAAAGAAATGGCCAGAGCTGTTTTCAGATAATATCCCACTCCCCTGGGCATACAAATGCTCACGGTTTATCCCAGACACAACATAAAAAAAACAACAACCCTGCTTTTCTTAACTGCTGGACAGAGGTGTAAAAAAGATGCTAAGCTCGTAACACTTGGGTAAGAGTCCGAGGAAGTTCAGATCTCCCCCCCCCCCCCCTCACACACACATTTTTACATTTTTTTTATTTAAATTATAAAAAATGTTAACACAAATAAAAACACGAATCAACTTTTTTTTTATCTAGCAGAAGGAGGGGAATAAAACTAAACTAAACCAAACTCAATAATGTATTCGAAAGCAGGAGGAAATAAGCGCACAAGGAAAAGCAATCACCAAATTAAAAGGGGAAGCGGCCATAATTAAGACACGACAAACAGAGGAAGACGCGAGGAAACACAGAAGACACGGACAAAAGGTAAACAATTAAAGAAAAATACATGCAAGGATTTGGAATTAAATCTAAAAGGAAATTGTTTAAAAACCCAACAGCATTACACGTTTAATCTACAGCCTCAATTGGTTGGACTTTAACACAGTTAGCAAACGTAATCACCCTCCAAGTGGGTTGAAGTGAGTAAAATAGCAACAGACCTGCCTGTGTCCTACAGTAGGCCTGTGTTTCACCCTGATCACACAGATTCATATTGAGGCAAACACAAACTAAGTCATTTTCTATATTTGCTAGTGGGGCTTGTCTGCCTTGTGTCTTTGTTCTCACCAACTTGTATTTGTCATTTCCACTGAAGCTGTTGTTTTCAAATATACACAAACTGGCCACTTTATTAGTGACACCATGCTAGCACCAGGGTGGCCCCTCCCCCCACAGGTTGTCTTAATTCTACAAAATGCTCGAAACATTTCTCCGAGATTTTGGTGCATATTGACTCTCCTGTTGCATCACATCCCAAAGTGCTCTATTGGATTAAGATCTGGTGACTGTGAAGGCCATGTGAGTACAGTGAACTCACTGTCATGTTTAAGAAGTCAGTTTGAGCTTTGTGACATGACAGGTTATCCACTGTGCTCATAAAATAATCGAGGGCTCAGTCTCCTCTTCTTAGTTGGCAGGAGTTACACCTGGTGTGGACTTCCACTGGTTGAAGTTATACTTTGGTTGCAACCAGTGGTTAATTGATTTACCGTGTCCTCTGACATCAACAAGGCATTTTGAACCAGACAACTGAGTTTTTGAAACTCTGGCACCAACAACAATATCACCTCTAAAGTCGCTTAAATCACCTTTCTTCCTGATTCTGATGCTCAGTTCAAACTTCAGCATGTCATGTCTGCAAGTCATGTGATTTGCTGGTTAGATGTTTTCGCTGAACAGGCATACCTAATGAAGTGGCCATTGAATATACATATCCATTGTTGCAATTACACTGTGCTGCTGACTGCCCTCCCCCAGTGATGATTGATGATTTCTGTTTCTGATCGACTATTTCTGTTCTTCATAAACCGTGTGTCCAAACAGTGTTAGAGATATTTAATTTTAAATCTCCAAGACAGCAAAAAATAAATCTACAAGTCCAAGCGCCCCCTGATCTTATTAGTCAAATGTGCTGTGACATCACATGGATGTAATATAAGGCTCCTGTTGCTGGTTTATTTGAGGGAGGACCGATCATCACCAAACAACCAACAAAGAGCACTCTGTCAGTCCTGAGCGAGGAGCGATCGACTTGGCTACAGCGTCTAACTGGTAAGTGTCAGCTGCAACATATAATAAGATATTTAATATTACGCCCAGTGTATTTTGGGAGCAGCAAGCTAGGCTTGTTGCTCTCTTGTGCTTATCAAAGCTTAGGGAAACAGTAAGTTGTGTATTTTCCACATGCTGAAACTTTGGTTTGTGCCTCACTGGTTTTGAATTCCTGGATGTCTGAGTATGCTGGAGCAACAGAGCACATGGGGATCAAGTGATGGGCTTTGGGCATTCAGGAGGGATGAGACCGGATAATTCACGAATTGTTGTTAGCATGGATGAAATGCCTTAAGGGAAGGGGTTCCCTACAATGAGTGAGAGAGTAGGTGGAGGATAATCTGTGAATGTGAATTCTACTGAGCTACGACACTGGCTTCAACCTGACTAGGCCGCATGACGTGAAGGAAAGCAGACGTGTCACTTGTTTTCACTTGATGTCCTCACATCTCCTTCTGCCTTTTATGTGTGCTATCATGCACATCTGCACTCTCTTTCATTATCACAGCTTCTCCACAGAGTTATGCCACCATTGCTTTGTGATAACATTAGCCCCTTTCAACATGTCTCTGGCCAGCATGCAGGCCTGTCAGATGATAAGACAAGAGCAGTCATATGTTGTCACACAGATGGGTGAAGAGGCCGTAGACAGGAAACAGACTCCGTGTCCAGATCATTGTTCATTGTATTTAACCATTTTCTCTGCTTACTGCTGCAGTTTGGTGGGTAGTAACCCATTAAACAATTAGACACACTCATGGAAAGGTTTCTCTTCAGCGTAATTGTCTACATTTAACATGCAGCACTGTGCTGAAGTCTCTAGCCACCCACCATATCTTTGTATTCTTCTGGGAAAACTGGAAATAGGTGGAGCAGTTTATTGAAACATCTGCAGAGCTGCACAGTATAAAAAGCAAAAAACAGTGTTTGTACAGTTGTATTGAGCTTGAAAGTCAATATCTGCTATGACCACCTTTATTCTTCAGTACGGCCTGAACTCTGAAGCTCCTCTTTCGATGTCTGTTGCTTTTTCTTCCGTTCTCTGTCAACATAATCTCACATGCTTTAATAATGGTGATGCCAGGGCTCTGGGGAGACCAATCCATGACTGATAGTTTTCCACAATGTGTGTTTTTTGTTTTGTTTTTTTCTTTCTTCTATCGAGTAAAACTGTCAAGATGGAAAAATTAAGCTGTTGGCAATAAAATCAAAATCCGAAGATACTTTTGCGTTCTTAATTTCATCAATTTTGACAAGATGTCCAGCACCACTGACTGAAATGCAGCTGCAATCCATGGCAGAGCTCCGCCTGTGTCTTACAGATAGCTGTAGACACTCACTGTTGTACCATGACTTGTAGATGCATCAAAGGGCTGGACTCTTTTTCTATTTTTTGAGGAGATGACTCTTAGATACTGCACATCTGCTGTTTCCTCAGATGTTTTTAAGCACACATTGCACACCATGCTGAGATATGCCAAGTTTTCAGCTAGTAGGTCTTTGAGAAATATTATTTAGTGCCTGAAAAACTATGTAATCTTTAACACTTTTGCTAAATTCAGCTAAAGAAATGTGAACAGATTAAATTCTTTTGAGACAGACTGCAAGTAACAGTTCATCATCTGTGATGCTCAAAAAAACAACAACAAACAAACAAAAAAAACCCTGATTCATGCATTTACTGGATTACTGATCGATCGAAAAACAAAGTATGGAAATTCACAGGAGAGCTCACTGCTTAATGTTGCAAATGTAATTTGACTTAAAGTCAAGCTGGCCCAGACATTGGAAGTGCATTAAATAGTCAACAGGGACTATACTATTGCAGTTAAAGTAATAAGGTGGGCAATTAACCACCTCCATGAAAATGGCCCGTGTGACTATGAGTGTTTGCAATGTGCTGCACAGTGTCTGCTCACTTCCTCCTCTGTTTTCACTGTTTTTGTTTATTTCAGTTTTCAGTGTGTGATTGAAGGAGGATTTGGTCGACTGTTGTGAGATTAACATCGTGTCTTTCTCCACAGACCATCATGGGACAGAATCTAGACAAAGTGGAAGGAGGAGAGCAAGGTTTCAGTGAAGGATCGGAGGAGGCGAAGCCCAGCCATGACTCTGAATGTGTGGGCAGTCATGCAGGTGATGTCATAGAGGGAGAAACATTATGTGAAGACGAGGGCAGTAACTCCGGGGTAAAGCCAGAGTTTCAGGATCAGGAGCCAACAACACCTTCTAGTAAGGAGCACATGAATGTGTGGGAGAGTTCTGCTGCTGCAAGAGAGGTGAGACAGGGAGGGGTTGCAGGAAAGGAGGAGGAAGAAGGAGGAGGAGGGAGGACTGCTCCACTGGTCCCACATGAGACGGACAAGGACTGCAAGAGCAGTTTGAAAACTGTGGAAAGTGCAAGAGCTTGTAAGCGGTTCAGTCAGATCAAGAGTGAGAAAAAGATCAAGATGGAGTATCCGGCAGAGGAAACCTTACCACATGAGGAGAACCAAGGTGAAAACCCAGAGGACGCAAGCTCTTTTCACATCTCTGAACGGGGATCTATGATGCAGATGAGCAGCAGATGTGGAGCTCATGCAGGAAGTGAGTCTCTGCACTTTCAGGATCTGAATGAAACCATGATGCATAAAGTTGAGAATGAGGATATTAAGATTTGCGCGGGAACAGTGGGCCGCTTGAGTGAGGGGAAAGAACCCCCACCTCAACCCCAGCATCCTTTGAAAAACAGCCTTCAGAGGGCGCCTTTATCAGACGTGAGTGATACCATTCACTGTAGACCTTCAAAGGAGAGCGCAGAAAGTAAAACTAAACATGAAGCTGCCACCGATGACCAAAGAGAGTTGGCAAGGGCTTATTCACACGTGGATACAGCTGACATGAATCCAGTTTCCACTGAACCCAGCTCTATTTTGGAGAAGCTGCTTAAGAGGAATAAAAAGGAGGCAACACCATCCCTTTCTAAAATAAAAGAAGTTCATACTGACTGCAAGGACACCTCAGATGTTCCTGTAGATGTAAGTGCAAAGGAGGTCCTTGACAGTTCAGCATTAGCATCGCCTGGTGATTGGATTGATCTTTCAGAAAGTGATATAAAGGGGATTTTGTCCTCCTCTGCAGATGGGATACACAATAAGCATAAAGCAGAGTATGCAACAAAAGATTACACCAGTAAAGACCTGGATGTGAAACAAGCAATCTCTACTCACGGTGCAGCTTCAGATTTGCTTTGTTTTGAGAGCTCATGCCCAAAATCACGTGATTTCAGAGCTGAAGACATAGACTCAACTGATGCTTCAAACAAGCAGGATGTGAAGATAAAGGCAGATATAGGCCCTTCTGAGGGTGTAGGCTCGGATGATTTACAATCAGCTGTTTCACGTGAAAAAAGTGAAGTGAGTGGCGAGGAATCTGCACCTTCCTCTCTGTCTCCACCTACAAAGAATGATGGGCAAAAGACAGACACCAGTACTCTCAGACCTCCTTTGAAGATAAGAAGTGATGCTGAGAGCAAAAGCAACCCACAGTTATCTGACTCTGAAAAGGCAGATAGTCGGTCGGTCAGGAGAAGAGAGTCCCTGAAGAAAACTGTTGCACTAGCTGCAGATGCTGGCTCAGTCTCGAGTTCAGGTGTTAAGGTTACCTCAGAGGAAATCCACCAAGTCTCAGTCAGCATGAGGAAGGATGCTCATATGATGCTTAACACAGAAAACAAGATTCCAGAAGATACTGCTAAAAAACCTGGCAAAGACGATAATGATGACTCTATCTCAGAGAGAAACAAGTCCCTGGGCACTCCCCGATCAAGGCCTGTCTCTGAACTCATAAAGGAGACAGTTCAGCTGCATGAAAAGCTGCAGCACCAGGAGCGGCCAAAGCTAGCTGAACTCAAGTCGGATGAGCAGAACCAGTCCGTGAAGGTGGCACAGATGAAGGCGGCTTTTGATTCTGCTCAGAAAACCCCCGAGAAGCCCATTGAGAGGAAGCCATCAATGAGAAAAGGTAAGTCATTTGAAATCTACACTGTAACATGCATAGTACTTTGCAGAGTGTAAGGAGGCTAAATCTAAGCCTAAAATCAAAGATCTTTAAATATTAATGCAAATTGCTTTTCATGCATATGGGATAAATCCGGGATAAATCAGAAATGAAATATTTGGTACTTACATTTGAAGCAGCACCACTTCTTTTTAGTGTACGGGTGCACATTTTTTTTAAAGCCATCATTTGTTGCAGGACTGCTTATTACCCTGGTAATTTTTTAGAGGTCATCATTCTTGTTGCAGAATGAACTGGGAACTGATTCAGCTGAGTATTGTGCAAAAAAACAGAACTAAAATAAGACTAAGACTTTTGTGCAGTACTCCATTTCCTGCAGCGTCAAATTAACTGGGAGTACCAGGATAGCATGAAAATGAATCAATGTCCGTGTTTATTGAAGTTTTTCTGGCATATGAGCCCTAAAATGTTGGGAAAGGATGCCTGATAGACCACGGCTGTTTTCTAGTGTCTCTGGATTTGTAAAATACCGCCATCTCGTGGTGCTGTTTTACACTTGGGGTACATGTGTTCTTATGGAGATGTGAAATGTAGTTTCACTATCTACTAAGCAGGTATTGGTGTTGCTTCATCCTGAATCACACTTTTTGCTTATTGATGTTGGGAAAAGCCTAAGAAATTTAATCCAACTTTGTTAGCCAACTTAGCCACATGCCTTGTGTGTGTGTGTATATCCTTCTAATGGTATCAGCCAGCTTGCCCCCACTCACTTACAACTGGATGTGCATGCATAAAGCCAGACTATCCAGCTATTTTTGCCTCAGCCTCATGCCATATTATGAAATCCTCCTGGATCATGAAGGAGTTGCATTTGGCAGTTCATCTAAATGGGTAGTGAAATTGTGCTTTTTCTTAACATATGGTTGTAGAAAAATATGTATATAATAACCAGTATGTAGTAAATGGATAACAGGAGGACATAACGGCGTGCAATAGAGATTAAAATGTTATGAAGCTGCCATAAACACACAGTTTAGGAGTCATTTTCAGTAAGTGGGAACCTGAAGAAAGGAGGTGTGAGGTCTATGCTTGTGATTGGCTGTGAGATGTGTCCTTCAAAGAAAGTAATCCACGCAGCGCTCGCCAAAGCAGCGGAGGGGCGGGGCCTGTGTCGGAGAGGGGAAAGAGCACACAGAGAGAGCGGCTCGTGTCAGCGCAGCAGCGGCTCCGGCAGAGGGAGGAGAAATCAGTTGGGATACGAGTTGGGTTTTGTGCTTTTTCATTCAGCTTTCGGAGATACTTGCATTTTCCTCTCAGAAGGTAGGTTAAAGATGATGTAGATTATTTAAGAATATTTCGTTTTTCTGCTTCGCTCTCTTAAATTGGTTGCGGCGATCTTCGTTTTTTCCCCTACACCCAACTACAGCAGTCCAGACACGAAAGTGCATGCGCTAGCTAAAATGAATCGGGACAGTCTGTGTAATGGGAACATTTTTTTTCTCGGTAAAGCTAGCACTAACCGTTAGCGGCAGTTAACTGACATTGCTGAAAAACTTTCTAGCCCCTAGACAAAGATGATTTTTGTTCCTTTGGCTCTTGGGTTTAGAGGGAGGGAATGTGCCGTTTGTACGTTATGGATCGGGGTGGGGTAGCTAGCCATAGTGCGGCAGGAAAACTTATCTCCCAAACGGTAGACCCACATACGCCGAGGTGCAACCGCGCCCTGCCCCCTGGCATTCACTGCTGGCGTCATTGTAGTCTCTTTCAAACTGAACAATGGGCTCGAAAAAATATCCAAATGTTAAGTCTTTAATTCGCACATACAGTAAATTACCCTCTTCGAGTCCATTGTATTCACGCAAATGCTGCTAGGTTCAGAACTGACCCACTAACATAGTGTTATGGAAGGGAAATGGGAAGGAGTCAAAGCATGAAAGTGGATGCACCTCCCAGTTGCATAGATTACTGCGTCCCCCCTTCTTCCACCATCACCAAACCGCCTCTGCTTCATCATACGTGGAGAGCTGTATATTAAATGCAAGTGTTCTTTGGCTTGCAGTCAAAAACGGTTTATTGCCTCAATATCTTAATTAAACTGCCAACAACTGGACCACAGATGTAATTAATGGGTGTTGCCATTAATGAATGAGGGTGTTTTTTGGGGGGTGGGGTGGGGGGTGGACAGGAACATAACTGCGTTTCACAAATGCAGCTTCTCAAGCCAAGATCTTTCTTTTTGACTTCATTATATGGCCAGTACATATTCAATAAACAGGTGCACTGAACAGAGAAAAGCAAACGCCTGAACTAGAGATGATTTGGTTTTTTTTGGTTTTTTTAAAGTGATTGAAAGCAATCAAAACAATACCACAATTGGAAATGATTTATTACAATTGTTGACTCCAAATCTGAAGGTTTTATGGAGATAATTAAATACTCAGTGCTGTCTCCTTTATTCCCATTTGGCAGTCATAAGTAGTCTCTGTAAAGAGTCACTAGTGGCTGCATGAATTCCCAAACACTCTTTTGTGTATCGCTGTGTCTGTGCGCCACCACTGGCTCATTTGCTTGTTTATGACAATAGGGTAGTTTGAATTGTAATGACTGTGGTTAGTGTGCCAAAAGGGCAGCATGACTTAGATACTTGGTCCCTGTCTTTAACTAGGTTACTCAGCTTCTATGTGTAATTAGCTCTGCAGTTGAAGGAGGGTCCCCCCTTCTTCCCATGTGCGAATCATGCTGTGGTCACAAAAGCAGGTGAAGGCTGACAGAGCGACCCTGAGGTCAGCAGTACTACAGCTCTACAGCTGTGTTAAGACTTGTTTGCCATTCCAGACACATCAACCTCTGCCTGTTGTGCTGCAGCACACGGTCTTGAGAAGTGGATAGCCTGCCTTCCTATGGCTGGGCTGAGAGAGGAAGTGGGTCAGGAAGCAGAGGGAAACTGAGCATAAGATGTGAGGGAGTGTTTGTTCCTATCAGCTGCTGCAAGGCGCTCTCGTGTGGGCTGTGGTGAACTTTCAAGTGAATTTCAAATATTGCGAATTACATGAAAAAGTAATATGGTATCCAGCATGTCCGTTACATTTATTTAATTAGTGTTGACTTCTTTAAATCAAGCACTTCCCATCTGGTGGATTTTTTTCCATCTTTTTTCACAAGTAGTTGTGGCTTTTCAGGGAAATACAGAATAAGCACTTTCGGACTGAAGAAACCTTTACACGGTTCTTCTTTTTTTGTTTGTCCAGAGGGCAGAAAGTAGGAAGTGTTAAAGTTATTAAAATCCCACTTGTGGAGTCTTTTTAGTGCCTGCATTAGGGTAGGTAAACCTACTTTCAGCACAGGAAGACCAAAATAAACAAGCTAAAATGCAACAAGTCATACAAAAAACAGAAAAAGCCATTGCTTCCATTTCATCTAATCTTCTGTGGCATCCATGCACTGCACAAAGGTGTAGAAAGAAAATCATGAAACTGAAATAGGAAGCATATATTTTCCGTGGTATGACTTACTGGTAGCTGTCCCTGGCCAAGGACCAGCAAAGGACCAGCACATGCCACAAAGTGTTATGTAGTAAATTTTCAGATTGGCTTTTAGATTAGATTATGGACTGCAGGCCTCTTTTGCAGTTTATCTTATCATGAAGACACTGCACCAAACACAGCGTCCTCCGTGTGGTCCTATTGGAGTACCCCCCCCCCCCTTTGCAAAACAAATCCTCTAGTTGGTGGACTAGTCCAAGTCTTTGGCCTTATGTGTATGTTAGATGCTTGGACATCATCAGTGTCATGTGGAAAGAAGCTAAACATTGAGTCATCGATTTGGCCTCTGCATCAAAGACTCCATTCGCTTACATGCCTCTGTCCTGTCTATGCAAGATGTTATCTCAATTCCTACATAATCAATAAATTTCTTTTTTTTAAATCTGAGCACAGATACATGTAATTAACTACCTGCTTAGTGCAGTCGTGCTTGTTTAGACTGGACTAGTAGATAAGAAAAGGGACAGCTGGCTAAATCTATGCTGCTAATTGCGTTAGTCCCCATTGCTCAGACAAGTTGCGTCCATAACAAAGACCATGTTATGAAAACAAGTCAGTTTGGCATCTAAATACCCTTTCTGTTGTGTCCTGATATGTTTGGCATAAAGTTTATTTTTTTTCTTGTGCTGAAGAATGAAGTTAAATCTGCAGTCCACTTTTTGTTAGTCATCTTCTTTACGTTTGTAATGAACTGTAGATGAGCAGTTCAAGCAGGTGCAGTCACACTAATAATACTGTTTTATCCATTGGTCTTTCCCACCACCACTTACAACATCTGTTGAAATGAAGTGGTGGTTTGTGCCTTAGTCAGTGGGGGAGGGGAAGTATCTAATCAGGAAGAAGCAAGGAATATGCTTTGTACACTGAGGCGGTAATATTGAGCAGATTTTCTTTTCTGAGTTGAGGAATAAGCAGGTTTTGACTTTTTGTCTGCTTTTCATTTGGCTTATCATGCAGATTGTCTCATGGGAAAAGGAAAATGTCCACACAGATAAATGTAATCCTACACACGAACACCAACACAAACTAGGGTTTTTCCTGTTGTGAGTAATTTTCTAAGACTTTAAAGTGGTTCCTGTTAAACCTTGACTTCTAAGTAGGATAAGAAGTTTGGGATTTAGTCCTTAAAGTCTTTATAGAGCAGAAAGTGATAAAGAGTTTGGATGAAGGGCTAAGCTTGAGCACTCTGAGGCATGGCCAGTCTCATGTTGAACACGCAGACGTTTTCTGACACATTTGTTTCTTATGTTTGGCTTTAAGGAGTCTGTTTTGTTTTTTTTTCTCTCATGAAACGAGGAAGTTGGAAAACAGCCAGTGTCAGTTTTTTCTTAAACATATTAAACATAGGATCTGAGGTATGTGATTGCAGCTAGTAATTAGTTCTGTGCTGCTCTTGGGTCGTAAATCTAAATATATTTCTATGGCTGAACAATATGGGGAAAAAATCTTGTCGCGGTAATTCAAAAACGTTTTACAAAACAACACAAGCAAAATAACACAAAATAATATCTTAAAAAGCAAAAAGGTTCTGTATCATTTCATTTTTTTCAATTGTTTTTAATAGATTCAAGAACAGTACTGCTCCAGTGAAGTGGGCAGTGAGGCTCATATATGGCTCAGAGCACAAGTCTGGTTTGGTAGTGAAGTATGACACAGCTGTTCAGATAGCTGGGAATGTGCTGTCTGAGAGAATTGTTTATGACCAGTAGATAGTAGGCATCGAGGGTTGGTTACTTAAATCCAACATTTTTGACTCCCTGTACTGGCGTCTGCATGTATTTACATGCCTTTGTGGGGGAAAAAAGGTAGAGTATGCAGTGCAAGCTGCTCTGCTTCTTTGGCTACGTTCACACTGCAGGTGTTAATGCTCAATTCCGATTTTTTTTGATCAAATCTGGTTTTTTTTTGTTTTTTTTTGTCTGCTTGTTCACACTACAAATAAAATGCGACAGCAAACGCGCTCTAGCGTGAACGCTCAAAGAGGCCCGCATGCGCAAAAGAAGACGTCACACACAACGCACTCCGTTGTGTGTGACACAATGTTCACGTTTCTCCAACGTTGTCTTCCCAATAGTTTCACTGACATCTACACTGGATGGCCAGGAAGCATTTGCTATGTTTTCTCTGGCGCTGATAATTGGCATCTGTCTTGTGTCAGTGACGTAAAAGATGGATTTAATGCGACATGACCGTTTAAACAGCAGTCCCTTTCTAAAACATTGGATATGTATCGGATTCAGTACCACATACGAAAGTGACCCAGATCGGATTTGAAAATATCGTATTTGTGTCGTTCACACTGTCATACCGTGATCGGATATGGGTTGCATAGGGTCCAAAAAATCGGATTTGCAGTGTGAAAGTAGCCTTTGTCACGCTTAAACTGTCTCCTCCTCCTGGTTTTAGCTCCTTCCTTCAGGGAGTCGCCACCAAGAATCATATTGATCTCATACCATGCCTATCATCTTCCTCTGTTACACCAATCCTCTGCATGTCCTCCTTCATTAAATCCATGACTTCTTTGTGGTCTTCCTTTCTCCTGCCTGGCAACTCTTCAATATATTTTT
>NW_005187407.1:4511369-4514065 GCF_000239375.1 Pundamilia nyererei | reverse complement strand
CAAAATGTGGGTGGAATGAGTTCTATAGATTTTCCATTGAAGTCAATGTACAACAGTTACAGTCAATATGCAGAATCAAGGAAAGCCATTTTATAATTATTTATTTATTTTTAGAGTTTTATCACTCAGTCCTTCTCATTTTGTCTACAAACTGTAAAAGAATACAGCTGCTTTCCTTAAAACACTATCTGTGTAGTGTTTTCTATGCTTACGAATGAAAGCACAGATTGGGGTTGGAGAGAGGTGGGGGGAGAAAAAGAACTAGGCACGTTATCTCATTGTTTCAAAAATTGCTGGAATGTAGCTGGACTCTGATTACAATAGTGGTCCGTGGCCTTGGTTACAGGAAGGGGATTTAGGTGGCGTCTCATGCGGTCTTGGTGACAAAAGGCAAAAGGCAGCCAGTGTGTGAAGAGCAATGAGGCGACATTGGCGGGTGTGTGTGTGTGGTGTGAGGGAATTTGAGTGTGAGAAAGAAATGTCTGTCCTATACTGACTGTTACTAAAGGTACAATATGATACTCTTTAACCACAAATACAATCCCATGCACCTTCCTCTCTATATTACCACCATATTAGTGTGTCATTAGTGTGAACCTGCATGGATGGCTAGCAGTGACCTGGGCTGAGTTTAACAAGGTGGCACTATTTGGTAATTTAAGAACTTTACATGAAATTAGTATATTTTCATTTTTGATGTATATTGCTGTTCTTGGTTTGGTGTTAAACTTCATTTAAAATGATCTTAGAACTAATAAAAGTAGTTAAAGTTTAACTTCTTTATATCTGTTGACTAGAGCAGGGCGATATGACCAAAAATATTTATCATGATATACATTTGAAAATTTGCGATAACGATATAACTGACGATATAATCGACACTAGACAAAATACTTTACAACTCACCAACTTTATTAGTGCAAAAAAACCCCATCAAGGTATTACCGTGAATGGTATGATATGGCCCAGCCCTACTGTTGACATGCTGATGGAAAAGAAAGTAGGTTGATGTAATTCATATGCAGCTAATAAGAGTATATAGTATACAGCAGTTTTCCATAATGACGGTTGGTGACTGTTTAGGCTCTGTCTGTAATTCCGCTCTAATTCCGCTGCCCCTCCCTCTCCAACATCAGCTCATCCTGATTTGTGGCTGGGATTTTCATGTTATGTCACATCTTACTCACCAAGCAGTGAGCACACTCTAAAACACAAAGCAGCAAGTGCAGTTTTGCACCCTGAAAACGGTGATTAAAAACATATAGAGCCTGGAAGTGGATTTTTAACTGATCTATATTGTTTACTCTTGATTTGAGTTGCTTTGATTTGATTCACAAGAGGTTATATTTGGGTTTCAGCACCATAACAGAGACTCTTTACTGCAGCTCTGTCTTTACAACGGTGCAGTTATGTTTGGTAATATCATTGTACGTTAGTTGTGTCAATGGGAAACCGGTTGGAATACAAATGGGTGTTGACAGATTGAGGTGGCCTATGTTTTAACTGAAATGTGTGAACATAACTGACTGTGGCAGCATGAGATGTCTCCTGTCACTGAGGTGCTGCCACAGTGGATGACTGTTTTATAACACAAATTAAAGGGGGCCATTTATATTTCCTTGGCCAGTGGTCACCCACTCTCGTCATTGATGAGTGACAGAATATATGTAGAAGATAAATCGGTTTCCGCACAGCAAAATAGCCCAGCACGGCAGTGTGGAGTGACCCTCGGTCTGAGGGCCCAATCTAGCACCGGCCCAAAGGAAAACCTTGGTTTTAGAAACTCTGCTGTTCCTAAAGGTAGTATTGTCTGTTGTTTGATACTGGTTACACATGACTGGAATACTGTTCAATTGCTTAACAGTGTCAGATGTGAGCGCAGTTGAGGAATACAAACAAGGATGTTAAAATCTGTGTCACACTGGTGCTACTCCTGTTGGTAATTTCCTCGGGGTGTGGGCCCTCCTCCTGTCTCTGCACATCAGGCTCAGTGCTGCTGGCTCAGGAGGCAATAAGGTACATGGGTCTGCTTTCATCTTATTTGCCCAAAATATTTTTATTTATTTATTTTTTCTTGACTTGGGGCTGAATCAGTGAACTGTAACTCTCAGGAGGCTATCATTGAATACACACAGCATTTCTCCTGGGAGTGTCTCCGTATCACTAACGTATGACTGAAGCTGTCAGTCCAGTGCCAAGCCTTTACTGCCTGAACACACAGGCCCCGCTGATTTTACATGCCAGAGCCACTTAACACTAAATATCTGCAGTTTGAAGCTGTAATCAATTTAACTATTTAGAAGCTGTTATTTGAGAGTTCTTCTCTGTTTTTGTGTTAACTTTTGCAGTTTGAGCAAATAAGATGATCAATCTTTGAGTTTGAACACATTCAGCACCATGTGCGCTACCAAATGAGGAAAACTGGTGTGGTCATGGTTGCTTTATATGTGTATTTAGAACCAAGCAGATGACGGCGTTCTAAACGGACCTGACATAACAGATTTTCTGCTTTAATAAATGGCATGGCTGGATAACTTTTTCTTTTCAGTTCAGCTGTGACACTACTGCTGCTTTTCTGTCCTTCCTCTTGTCAACACCTGAGCTTGGCCCTGGTGACATTTCCCTTCAGTGAGATCCGAGACACTGAAATACGTACCTCTTTACACATTACACAAAACAACTGAGTAGAAATGCCA
>NW_005187407.1:4509849-4511349 GCF_000239375.1 Pundamilia nyererei | reverse complement strand
CAAAACAACTGAAGAGGAATAATAGCAGTGAAAACATAACAAATAACTGGTGATTAACAGACTTGATGTATAAATCGTGTACATGAAGTATGCGACTTATTTGTCACACACATTGTCTTGTAACAAACTAGCACAAATGGCTGCCACACTTCTAATTATGGACTTACACTTTTGTTCCTATTTTCCTGTTGTTTAATGGCTCCCAGCTGAAGAGTTGTTTCCACTGACTGTTAATTAATTGATCACTAGAGAAAGTCTGGAGTTTGGAGCATTTCAATTTGAGTCAGAATGTAGTAAAAAACTACTGAGAGTCTTGCTTTTTATATACAAGTGCAATACTTCTGGAATAAATGTAATTCTAGTCTGCAGTGAGTATAGGAGGCTCAAAGTTCTTTCGAAACTGTGCCGTCTTCCTGATTAAATGTTGTTGGGACACGTCACTACCACACAACGTGGCCTATTCACCATGACCCAGTGTTGTATTATCAACTGCCACCCCACCCAGTCTGCTCGGACCTGCAGCGTGTACACTGCCCATCCCTCGTGATTAAGGTTGCATATCCAATCTAAAAAACAGTGGATCAGTCTGGTTTCATTAAGCATTTGTAGTGTAAACACTTCTTTCTCAAAATAGTTACATCACTTTTGAGTAGCTGGGCATTACATCAGTAATGTAATACTGGGCTTTTCTGCTGCTTGATTTGCTGATGACAGTGTGGCAAGGACTCTGTCTTCTGGTATTTCAAAACTTAGCTGCACCTGATTATCCTGATAGGTAGGCTTGCTTTAAGTTTTCAAACAAAAGAAACTCCACTTAAATCGTCCACCAGTTTACATTTAAGGTGAAGAATCAGCCCTAAGCTAATGCTTCACTTTGTATCAGCAATGCTTAAGTAATTCCTGAACTTTAGTGGTTTACCTTGACAGTGTTAGCATAGGTAAAACTCCAAAGACACTGCTGCATCTCATGTTTTGGAGTTTCCGATTGGTGTGGTTGTGTTGCAACATCTCCCTCTGCACAGTCTGGGACTCTTTGGGCCCCTGTACTGATCTGTCATTGAAATGGCTGTTAAAACCATCACAATCTTGCACGTCTTGACAGCTGCGAATACCAAAATGGCCTTTAGACTACATTGCAGGGACTGTTGGCGTGTGTCGTGAGGATTGTACTTACACTGCAGCTAGTCTGTTCTTGTAACACGGGCCATGGCATGTGTAATTCTTTAGTGATCACAGGGAAATAACTGTTGGCCAAATAGCAAGTGAAACTAATCTCACATCTGAGGTGGTGCAAATAAAGCAGATTTGAGGGATAAATTGCTGTTTATGTGGATGAGGCTTTAGTTTTGGCTGTGTCACTAAATGGAGCTCAGTCATGCTGTGTACCCATCAGTGGAGGTTTTCTTCGTTGCGTTGATTTGTGCAGAAGCAGGCTGCCCACCAGTATGTTGTATGGAGGGCAATTTATTTAAAATGAAATGACATTACAAGATTTTTTTT
>NW_005187407.1:4502634-4509427 GCF_000239375.1 Pundamilia nyererei | reverse complement strand
CTCTATGCAGGAAACCCAAGTATGAATTCATTTTTGTGATCATGTACATGCTCAATCACCACCGCCACCACAAAAAAGCAAAAAAGAAGTGAGTTTAAGCCCTCTCTAAACACCTGCTGTGCACTCTTTGTTCATTCCAATATTCATACCATATCCTGACCTCAAGCAGTCACGCCATCACGTCTGATTTGTCTAATTCATATGGTGCACATAGTTTATTTCCACTCATGTGTTTTTGATCTCTCTGCACAGAATAAAGTACAGTCAGTTTGACTTTAGAATATTTCCTTTAACTCCACAAAGAGAACATTTGATGACCTCCCCTGTACCCTTGACGATAAGTTTTGACATCTCAGTATATATCAATACAGATGGGGTTTGACGACCATATGAATGATTTCCGGGTTTTTCCAGGGTAGTCGGATAGGCACAAACCACCCTCACTAACTTCTGATGAACACCCAGTCATTTTGATCTTTAAGCAGGCTGAAATATGACAGAAACCGCTTGGTTGAGAGTTCAAGGGCACATGTAGGCTTTCATGTGATATGTGTTTTCATGTGTCAAGGGTTTCCTTGTATTTGTTAGAAGAGATGCATAAAAAAGGACAACGTTAAAATAATAATCAAATTATTCACCTGTAATTAAAAGAGCTACGGGCAAATAAAAGCGTGCAAATCTGCCTCATATTTTGGTGTCGTCAGCACATTTTCCTCCAGGGAGGCATCTGATTTCAGTTTCTACTGACATGCAGCTATGTGACAAACAAAGCTGTACAGGTATGCAAACAAGGCTTGCCTATCACAAGTTTTTCCTGTAAAGTGTTGACCCAGATTGCGATCGCCTTCCTGGAAACCCCCCCCCCCCATTTTTTAATTTTTATTTTTTCCTTCTCCATTTTTGACACACATGAAAAGTAATTCTAGCTCATTATATAAGGTTTTGTGAAGTTGCAGAAAAATTACCTTTGGTTATCTTTGAAGGACTTCAATGTAGTTGATCAGCTCTTTCCAGAACTAATCAAGTTTGAGTTTCCTACACCAGTGCACTCCTGAACCAGATAAATGTAGGGAGGACTCCTCCCTGTTTTGAGCAAGATTACAATTTGAGATTAAAAATGTAATTCCATTTTTGAACAAATTAGCCTCTTTAGGTTTATAATAACTTATTCATTCTACTAGTTAATGACATTCTATACTTGTTTTACGATAGATAAGGGCTGTTCGGACACTCCCACTGCTCAACAGGACGAACTTCCTGCTTGTGTTGTGATCCTTGTCCTGTCGGAAACATGCCACACAAGTGTTTCTCGCTCATAGTCACTCTTTCCTCCTTGCTCGTTCACTCTCCTGCTCTCTCCCCGTCTCTCTTTCTCTCTCTCTGCACACAGTGGAAAACCTCCTTCAAAACATGTCTCACATCCTGTGCCATGCTTTAGTCGTGGTGATTCAGGCTTTGAAACTGTTCCCATGTCGAATATTAAAAAAGTAGAATAAAGGAGTCCGAAACCCACCCAAGTGTTTGCCTATCTATAGGTTTTGGTAAGATTGGACCTCATTCAGTTGTTTGTCTGAAGTTGGATGGCTTTCCATTATCTTTGGAAGTGGTTTGTTATTGTAGGCAGAGCTGTGGAACTTGAAGCTTTTGAATGAGCATGTTTTCCAGAGTGCCTTTGTCTGCCAACAGATTGTTGTCTTGGTAAAGATTTTAGCTGAACCAGCCACAGAGTCTGTTTTTGTTTGGATTGGGTATGTCCTATTTTTCCCTCTTAGAAGTGGCTCTTTCTAAAAGTGTGCCACAGATACATGCTGTTAGTATGTCAGATGTTTAATGTTTGGCACAATGGAAGATTTAGGAGGCGCGACAGGGGTTACAGCTACCCACTGGAAATAGTTTGAAGTCTTTAAAATCTCATGAAACACATTCTGTTTCACAGTACCTTTTTGGAAGTGCTTACCTGACATTAGCGAAACCATGAAATCACACCATTGTATTTCACTGTAGCGTCCTCACATTATTTTAAAAAAGGTGATAAATCTGTCAATCTGAAACATGCATGTGACAAACTCCTCTTTCTGAGGACCAAATAGATACAAGGAGACTGTGCATAGCGACAACTTCAGACTTTTATCAAATCTCTAATGTTCTCAGTCTGTAATCACAAATGTGCTGAACGTTTTCGTTGGGTGTCTCACCCTCTCGAGGCTTTCACTAGTTCACATACTCTACATTTGTGTTGGTGCATATTGCAGTTGCGGCTTGTGCAAACCTCTGCTGAAATGAATAGGTTCAACATCACAACGGCAACAGTGTGTCTTTAAATAAATGTGCTCTCTGCCTTTTTTTTTTTGTTTTCTGCAGATATGAGACGAGTTGTACGGCAGAGCAAATTCCGTCACGTCTTCGGCCAGGCGGTGAAGAATGACCAGTGCTACGATGATATCCGGGTCTCGAGGGTCACGTGGGACAGCGCCTTTTGTGCAGTGAACCCCAAGTTTGTCGCCCTAATTATTGAGGCCAGCGGTGGCGGAGCATTCCTCGTCCTCCCTCTGCACAAGGTGAGTTTATTATGTGTTGTGCGCCCTTTGGACTGGGCTGGGGTGTGCAAATGGAGTGAACTGAATGTGTAAGCATGGTTGCATCCACTTTTAAAAAATCGTATTCTTTATCATACTACATGATTTCAGTGCTCCCTGATTATATTTTGAGTAATATGAATATAAAGTTGAACTATAAACCTTTGGATTAATGTTTAACAGTGGGTTGTTTCACACAAGCCACGCAAGTACAATGCAAGCTACACTGTCTCCTGATCCTTGCCTCCATGTTGATGAGTTTTTGGATGTAAACAAATTAGCAGGGTACATGCCTTCCGTTTGTTTTTACCTTGTGTCATAATTAGGTCAGTTAAGGCGCAATAGAGGTCCAATGTCCTGGCATGTCCCACAAACCTCTTGGCTGCTGTTATGTTTGATAGTGGTGAATTGCTGCTTGCTTGTGTTTGTTTGTCAGCGTCAGGCAGTGGCCAAGTAGCAGGCCCTGACATAGAGTGACATAAGCACTGCAATGCTGTTGACAGATCTACCCTGGACCTGTAATTAGTGTACACCACTACACTGCCATGTCATATGAGCTAGCCCTGGCACTGGAGACTGGATCCTTAGGCCTGTCATCACACAGCTTAACACCTCTCAGCACCTCATTCAATACAAAGCTTGTACTGGAGGTGGGCTGCGAGCTCGAACCGGTTCACACTCCTCCTGGGTCCTCCTCTTTCTGTGTCTGTGTACTACTGAGCTTCCCTTTGCATGCCATGCTGCAGTACAGTAATGGTGTGTCTCCTGAACAAAGTCTACTTTCACTGCTGAATTTAAAAAAAAAAAAAAAAGTTTTCAGTGAGGTCTTTCTGTACAGCGAAAACCTCTAGGCAGTTTCCTCAATTGAGACTTTCAGATCTTCCCACGTATTTTCTTGTAACCCTGACAAACTAGTCCTTCAAATGTGAGTCTTTTCTTCATAGAGCAGCCCATGCTTTGAGGGCCTGGCGCTGAAAGGGGAATTCTGTTAGTTAAGATTTGTATGTATGCATGTTAAAGATACTTTGACATGTATTTGTGCCACCAAACCTGTTTTACAGATAACCATAATGGGAAAAGACAGTTATTAGAACCTACAACTAACATAAAGATTTAAGCTTCAATTAATTTATTTTTTTTCCTTTTAACTTCTATTTCAAGTCTTTATGACCTTACTATTCTCAAATGATTTTTTTTCTTTTTTCTGACAAAGCAGGTCCATCTGGAAATCTCAGTATAGCCTCAGCTGGCAATGCAGGTCTCAAAAGTGGGACAAGTCTGTTCTTGCAAATTGTATGACTAGACTGCAGAGCAGTGGATTGGTATTAAAGATTTGATCTCTGCACTTAACGCCATTGCTAAAAGACTACATGGAAAAAGCTATTTCTCAGTTATGAATGGATTACAAGTTTAAGTTTTGTGTAAATGAGCCTGTTTTTCTGTGTTCTCATTTATGCAGCTCTGCTTTGTGGATAAAACTCTTGAGTTACAGTTTTTTGGGTCTCATTCCACTTTTTTGCAAGGGTGCACATCCCCTCAGTGTCTTCAACCTCCCTCCCCTTTGGATTTCTAATTTGAGGGTGCATCTGTGCGGCCAACCCATCTGCCTGTGCTGTGTGGCTCCTAGTCTCTACGGGAAGCCAGCTGCTCTGGGCCTTTGTCCCAATGCTTACTCCCAGTACAGCCCTTTGTCATTACTCCACTTATGGGGGGGGTGCAGCAGGGGTGCATCGGGGGGGTGCAGCAGAAGTGTGATGATGCAATCTCTCCCCCCCCCCCCCCCGGTAATTAAGCTATAAGTAACTATGCACTGTCTTTGTTACTGTCATGCAAGCCCAGACGGGGGGAGCAATATTTCTTTTGTCCTCAAATTGCTTTTTTGGGTATATAAAAAGCATCACCTAAAATTCAGATCTGTGACCTGACCTCGTGGGGGTGGCTCTTTTTTGTGACTCACTAGGTTGTGGGTTAGTGCGGCAGGCCGCCCTGACTCAGCACAGCCACGAGTATTGTTGCCTCTTCCTGAGAGAAAAATGAGATTTATAGAGAGGGGATCAGATGTCTAGCTTTGCACATGTCATTCCCTTCCCTCATGCTTTCAATCTGTCCCTTTCTCATTCTTAGCTGGATGCCTGCTAATTTATTCCCTGATTTCCATATGAAGGAAGTTGTAGAAGTGAATACAGCAGCTAGCTCGTAATTGGGAGAAAAAATCCTGGTGGCTCCTCTCTGGTCAACACGAACGAAGAGCGAAGGATGAGTGAATTGTTACTGTGGATTTTAATTTATAGTCCTTTAAATCGAAATCTGATTTGTTCATCCTATGATGGGAGTGTTATAAAAAAAATCCTGCTCAATAAACACTTTTACCCAGCAACACCTTTATGTTCTAAGCACTTTACAGAAATCAAATTTGGAGTGTGGGTTTTAAATCAATGGTACCATTCATTCACTCTGCTGAGCCTGTGCCTGTTAGTAATCCTTGGGCATTTCTACAGTGACACGTTATTTCTCCTCTGTCTAATATTCACTAGGTTTTACTGCCTTTGTAGCTGCTTCCTGTGTCTTTATGCAAAAATGCACTGGGTGTGCATGATATCCAGGGTCTTTCCCCACACTTTGGTCATTTTGCTTCTGCCTTTGCCGCTTCTGCCTCTCAGTCCTGCTGACTGCAGATTTTACCATATATGGTCATTCACTGCTCCCTGCCTGACAGGCTTCCAAGACCATTTCCTCCCTGCCCTGCCATTGGCTGCTTCGTGCAGTGTAAGTACACATGTGAATTCTGGGATAGGCCGAAATATGAAGAGCGGCCAAGATGAGAGAATTGGGTTGGAGTCAGATGTTGTTTCTGTCAATGAGTCACTCACTGTATCCAAGTGCCGTATTTAAATATTTGAATGTGATAATCAGTATTACTCCTGGCTTTTTTCTTGAAGTAGCAAATCTTTAAAGAAAATTTTTAGAAAGAAATCTTTTTTTAGCTATTTATTTAGTTTGCAGCCATTTCTCATCTATCTACATCTGAATGCATTACCAACTTAACATATATATGTTCCAAGTATGTTTTAGCAGCTTTCAGCCAAAAGTGCAGAACTCTGTCACAGCATGTCCTCTGCTCATAATAGACGTGAGGAGAGTCCATCCCTCAGGGGGTGTAAAATATCTGTTTAGACGTACTAGAAGATAATGGAAGCTTTGATTTTTCATTTGAGTAATCTCTGTCACCAAAGATGCTGCAAAGATGTTGGCTGCAAAATATCTAATAATAAACTCTACACTATCTACAGGTATGCTTGCTTAATCTGTTCAGTGAAATACGGCTCTGGTTTACAGCCAGCTTTGCATTGTTCCTGGCCTATCATTCGGAGGTTGTAAATCTTGGGATAATGTTCCGTGTGTAACAGAGCCGCCGTTGCTACTTACTCCTCAGCTGTTTATCTCTACCTTAGCTCCTCGCCTCAGCTTTATAGGCTGAGACTTGCAAAAGTGGAAATTTCCATGAAGCTCTTAGCACTGGACGGCATGCATGTTAGTGGTGTGCATGTGTGAATCACATGTTGAGTTGCAAGGAGAGGAAGTGTGGTGTGCAGGCCTTGTGTGAATGAGAAGAATGTCCTCTTTTGCCTTCAGGGAATCTCGTTCATGCATTTTTCTTCTTTCTTTTTTTTTGTGTATGTTTCAGTGTTGTGCTTTGTATCCATCGGGTGTGATTCACCCTTATTTTCTGCAGCCTTACTTGTTGCTATGCAACCAGTTGTTTTCTAGGCCTCAGACATTCCTCTCAAAGGATTCAAATGTCTGTAGTGTAGTTATGGACATGTTAGGTATTCAGCAGTGAGCACAGTCGCTTGCTGCTCGTGTAGGCGTGGTTTATACTGGTGCAGTTTCTTGTTCCTCAAATGCTGACTTTTTTTTTTTTTTTTGCTGAGGTGTGGACAAGTTGCCTTATCACTGTACACTCCTCTGCTGAGGTGTTAAGGTCTTATACCTGCCTGAATACACAGGGCCTAAAGGTTGGGTTATTTACTGATCAAAGGTGCTGGGGATTACTGCCAATGTACAATTTGAATAATCTGTTGACCTACACCCAAACTTATGTTGTTGCTGAGATATGGTATTGGGTAGTATTTAAAACTGCCACGTGAAATGAGTTGGGTTCCTGCAGTATGACAGCAGGAAAGGGCCAGAGCACTGCTAGTTAGCGCATATATATA
>NW_005187407.1:4494126-4501558 GCF_000239375.1 Pundamilia nyererei | reverse complement strand
TTTTAGGAGGAGGAACTTGCACAATCGGTGGCTGACTAAATACTTTTTTGCCCCACTGTATGCAGTACTGAGCCAGAAGGCTAGCCACAAACTATAGAAAGCAGGCAGTTTCAGGGACTCTAAGCAGAGTGGAATGAGGAAATCGGCTGTAAAAATAATTTTTAGAAGTAGAGGGTGTAGGTGGAGAAAATGTCCAGTCTATTGATTTATTTATTTTTTTCTTTCTTCTTCTTCTTCTTCAAGCTTTCAAAGTTCACACTTGATTTAGCATTTGAATCAGTTGCAATAACCAATAAGCAGGCCATGGGATGATAAAGTGGTTAATGCTCTTGCTTCATGGCAGAAGTGCTCCCGGTAAAAACCTGCTGACCATCTGGGGGGTTTCTTTGTTGAGTCGGTATGTTCTCCGTGTGACTGTGTGAGCTCTGAGGTTACTTCTGCTTCCTCCCACCATCCAAAGAGTTGAATAGTATGTTTTTGATTCTATGTTGGCTGTAGGTGTTAATGTGAGCATGAATGTGTGTTAGCCCTGTGATTAGACTGGTGTCCTGTCCACAGTGTGCCTTGCCTCTTGCAAAGTGACCCCCAGAGTATTCTGACCCTGAATTGTATACACAGTAGAAAGGATTGGTGGATGGATAGTTGTATTGAGTCTTAAGGAATCTCTATTCACTCTTGCAACCAATAACAGAAGATTTGCAAGTAGCTGCAGTTTAATGTGGAAAGTTGAAAATGGCTTTTAAAGGTGGATGTATGTAGATAGATGTAGTGGAGGAATGAAAGTAGTAACGTATAAAAAATGTTCACAGCTTTTGTTTTATGCCTCCAGGTGGGGGAAAAACCACAAAACAATACATTTTCACAATATGAGACTTTTAAGATGCACACAATAGGTGTACTGCTATACACAGGCAATCCCACTGGTGCTTGTTAATTTCCCATGCTCACAATTACTGATGCCCTGCTTCATGCCAGCTGCGTTCCTGAACTTGTGTATCATCATGTCATCATAACTTTCTGCAGACTTGAGGCAAGCCGCTTGTGCTCGCTCTGCAGACCCTGAAATTCCTAATTGTGTATATCAGACACAAACACCATTAACACCTCAAAGGGTGTTACATTTGACACCCTAGCAGCCCACTTGCTCTCATTAGTCATACTCATAACAGAGCTGCTTGAGGCTGAGGTGTGGAATGTGAAGAACGCCTGGCTCTCTGGTCGAACTGTCGGCCTCTTCTGCCATGCCTGGGTTTTCGGGAGTTTAGTTGAAGTGTTATTGGGACTACAAATATCACAGTAGATTTGAGCATAAAGTATGGATTTAACTTATCCTGTTAGTAGAACAATGATGAGATATAAACATCAGTTTCTCTTTTGGAGTTTGGTATTCGTGCTTCTGGTTCCATCTGAGAACTATTTCTTACTGTAACATGTCATCTGTAGTTAAAATCTCCACACCACAACAATGGATGACATTGACGCGATGTGTATCTGCACCTATGGCTTTTTGTGTTTATGTTTGATTCTTGTGAAGGAGTCTCTCTCGTGATTCATCCAGTGACATCACTCCTTGGCCAATCAGTGGCCTGCAGTCTGACATTATATTTTCAGCTCGACTCAGCTTGCTTGAAAGCCCAGTTCTGTAGATACTAACACGCACCTGTTACCAGGTACTACCGTATAATGGAAAACACTAAAAACTGAGTAGAGTGGAGTTGAGCAGAGTAGGTGCTATTTATTAAAATAAATAAATAAAAATAGGCAAAATTCTCTCATAGAGCATAGGGGGTCATATTATGCTCAAGTGTGTGTTGTACAAATTAAGCCCTACTTAACAAATCAGTATGGCCCAAACACAGAGGGGTGCTCGGTCTGTGTGTATCTGTTTCTTCATAAAACACACTAAGACGAGGATCAGACGAGACTCGTAGGCTGTAAAACAGTTAGCACAGGCGGGAGGCGAAAGGGCAACGGAGACTAAAGGGGCTGACATGTTTATGGATTGATCCTTTTTGCTTAGCAGAACACAGGAGTCATAATATGCAACAAACATTGTAGTAAAGTTATTATCAGGATGTTGTAAGAAAAATCCTTTAAAATTGCTCAATTGATTCAAAATGCTGCAGCAAGAATACTGACAGGGACTAGAAGGAGAGAACATAGGTCTCCTATACTGGCTTCTCTTCATTGGCTTCCTGTTAAATCCAGAATGAAATTTAAAATCGTTCTCATCACATACAAGGTCTTGAATAATCAGACCAACATTTATTATTAACTTCAGAAGCGTAGGACAAGGAAACCAGAAGGTCTGACACAGTTTGTTAATTTTTTAGCTCTACATATTTGTTTTTGGACTCTACTCTAGTAGCCTTGCATGATTCCCTGTGCAGATAATCATTGTTTATCTCTTATTGGGCCTTGATGCAGCCGCTCAGCTCATTCTTTCACTGAAACAAGCCCTTATGGCTGTTCTTCCTGTAAGGCCACCTGCCTTTAAGTCTGCTTTCTTCCCATTGTCTACCCCTCACTAACAGAACATAAAGTAGCTTGATGTTGCTGTTCAAACTGCTACCAGAGCTATGCTAAAAAAGAGTTTAGAGCGTTGGCTCTAGAGTTGGCTCACAGGGATTACTTGCAAGTATCCTGTTGTTTAATTTTGGCTATGTTTAATATGAGATTACCATTTTAAAGAGAAGCATGATGGGAAATGTGTGCTACAATTACTAATTTACTGTGTATTGTTTTCCAACTTGACACTACAGACATATGGACAATGTCTTCATGCCCTCTTTGGAATGTTATAGTACTAGAATAAGTGGAAATGCAAATGGCTCTGAACTGTTGGGTTATCTTATCTGTGTGATCGGTTTGTTCTTTTCCAAACTTGTTTATGCAGTTTCTGTTGAAACACCTGGTCATCAGTCCATGTCCTTCCTGCTTTACATCCTGTTCCTATTGCCTTTGGGAAGTCTTGTCCATGAATACATTTAACTGCGAGCTAATATACATTCGCATGTGATGAAATTATGTGCCCAGAAACATCCTGGCTCAATTGAATGTAAGTTACTAAACAAAGAAAGGTGTATATTTTCATAATGTAATGGTAGTGTTACGTGATATAAGCTGGTAGCTCACAGAAACCTATTGACAGTAGTGTCAAAGTCAGCTTATTGTACACTAGGCTTCAGGGTGGATTTGAGGGTGTGTTCAGTAGGGCAAGGTTCTGGCACGATCTTGTGATTTTTCTTATTACATGTACACACACACACACAGATCATTGTCACATAAACCAGACTTTGATCACTAAACTTGGAGTGTGTGTCACAGCCCAGCTTTGTGTCAGGTGACAGCATTGGTACAAGCGTGGTATATTTCACGTAGCACAGGGACACTGCAGGTCTGGACTGGCCCAGAAGACACTTGCATCAATGTGGACCTCTTAAATGAGTCATGTTATTAAAAGTATGCAATAACAGCAAGGTTGAAGTGCCATCTCATTGCCTGTGTGAGTTTAAGGGTTCATAGTGGTTATAATTAGTTTATAAAATCAAAATCTGTTTGCTATGAATCAGAAGTAAAATGTTTATATTTAAAAGCTTTAAATACATTAATTGTTTGGCTATAAAGTCTGTCATGTACAATTTGCAGTCTACTTTAATGCCTCAGTGGTCCTGACTCTTGCAGCCAGCACTCACTGACTCATTACAGAATATACGGTTCTTGGATTTAGTAGCTCGTGTCAAGCCATTCAGAATAGCTGTGGGCAGTGAGGGACTCCTTGTATTATACGAGCCATGATGCTTTAAATAGGCCTGCAGCAGAGGGACTATTTCCACAGTGGGTGACATCATTTTTATGGCTCTGCAGTGGCACAAGGGAGTCGGCACAGACTAGGGTGTGTCACCCAAGCTTTAGAGCATAGGTCACCTCACCATGCAGAGAGATCACCTGGCTCTCTGGACTCATAGGGTTTAGAGGTGAAATCCATCTGCAGTATGACTTTAAGGATGTGCAAGTGCATACATTAGAAATTCATTTGTAACCTTATAGTCCGAATTGCGTGAGCAGATTATATAAAGAGCTTAGTAATGTTTGATCTGGGGCTACTATTTAAAAGTAAATCGCTGCACTGAATCTCTGGCATGTTTCTACTGTCTACTGACGTCACTACTAGAAAGTTTCCTTAATTACTATGGGTGGTCCAGCAGGAGCTAAATCTAATCAGTTTGTTTTAGACACAAACTCAGATTGCGGTAAAACCCAAGTGTTTTTGTTTGTTTTGTTTGTTTTTTTGGCTATGGAGATGTTATAAATCAAGGCTGGCTTTAAGCAGTTTAATTTTATTTTTCATGCTTAAATTGTTTTATTGAGCCATGTAATGTGACTTGATATCTTAAATTTGATTTCAGTGATGCTGAACTAGTTTGTTTTTTTATTCTTCCATTAAAAGAAATCTCTGACTCCGCACAGTTAATCTTGTTCTTTGTATTTTCTCACCAAACTGTAATTAACCATACACAAGGATGGTTAAGTGTTACCTTTAAATGCATTTGTTTTGGGGGGTTTCCCCACTCTGCAAATTTAAAAAATTGAAATTGTTTTATTGGGTCTGAAGTTTTTGTTTGTTTGTTTAAATTCATAATTGCTCTGGTAGGCTGCCTTCACTGCAAATGTACATATAACTCATTTCAGCCAGCATTAGTCATTAACTAATTAATTTATATACATACATACATACATACATACATACATACATACACGCACAAGATAAATCCAAAGTACTTTTTAGATTGGAGTTTGTGTGTGATCTATGAGCTGCTTTTTGCAGGTAGGATTTAGGATCATCCTGTAATTGTCCTGTTTCAAAACACACTCGCTCCTCCAGCATGGATAATGTTCTCTAGACTGAGACTAATCTTATTACTCTGTTGTTTATCTGTGTTTTTACAGACGGGCCGCATTGATAAATCCTACCCCACAGTGTGTGGTCACACAGGCCCTGTGTTGGACATTGACTGGTGCCCCCACAATGACCAGGTCATTGCCAGCGGCTCAGAGGACTGCACCGTGATGGTAAGGCTCGCCTCACCCATCACACCCAAACTCAAACCTCCTCGGGTCAACAGGAGCATACATTCTTTAGATCATAAGAGGCAAGAGTCTACATGCTCTTATTGCGAAAGGCAAGGCTGCGGTTACTCATGAATGGTTGCAGGCCTCACCCTCTGGATTAGATTAAGCTCAAATATGTGTTGTAGGAATCAGAGCTGGGGAATGATTTAGCTATTTATTGAGCTGAGGTCACTGACTTTTTTCAGGCTGCTGTTTTACTTTTCTCCATATGTCCTTATTTGGTATATAATAGGCTGGGATAGGCTTTCAGCTTGTTTAGATGGCAGCCACTTCCTCACCTGAAAGGCCTGACTTCCTGTTAATCCCATGCTAAATCAAGGCAGTATTTATTTGGTTTGTTTTGCAGAAGTGTGGGCCATGAAGAGAGGAACTATTGCTGGTTCCTCTCTTCATATCATAGAACATGTGACGGTAAATTTCACAACCTAAATAGACTCTCAGTGATGTTTAGTTTAGATTTGGTAAGAGTGGGTTGGCTGGTGTACACAGCAGGCCTGTAAAGTAGGACTATAACGTAGGCAGGGCATAAAACGTTTATTGTAGATTAAGGAATAGATTTTGTTATCACAGAGTACACACTGGACATCAACGAAGCTAATTTAATGTTAAAATGTGATGGAGTGGCCTTTATTTTCTTTTTAAAATGCTGCATTAGGCGTACCCATTCTATTCCTCTGAAAGGACAACCTTTACAGGATGCCTGTGCCAGGCACCGAGCACTAAAGAATGTAAGGAAAAAATTTAACCTCAAATTCTTTTCATGCAGCAGTGTTATGACAAAGTAGATCAGATGAATCAACGTAATCATGTTATAAATAGTGTTAGTGAATAGTAACCAATCAGTACTTGACATCCTGAAGTCTTAAATAGCTGGTTTTGAGGTGGGGTAATAATGTTGCATTTTTCTGCACATCTCTTAAAATTTGAGTTGGGTTTGGCACTGCTGAAGGTCCTGGCTTTCAACCCATCTGGTTTTGAACATGTGAAGTTTCCATGTTCTTCCTGGGTTTGTGTGGGTTTCCTTTGGTCGGTGTTATTTCTCCTGACACCAAAAACATGTTGGCTTAATTCTCTCGTCATTGTTCCCTAAACCATGGCAATGGGTTACATCTGGAGTTAGTTCCCTATGCTCTACAGTGGCTAGCCACTGCTCCTGATAACTCCAGGTGTTGTGCCAGAAAGTGATTGCCACCTGCAGGAGTGTGCGCAGCTACTTAAAGCTATAGCGCCCAGATTACTTACATAGACAGCTACTTCCATGCAACTGATATAAGGTGCGGTAAGCTGAAGACAGCTTCAACCGTCTGTTTGTTGAACAATAGTAATGCGACTGCACCGCATTTTCTTGTTAGTAACGGTAACGGCGTTGTAACAATAGCAATAGTAATTAGTTGATTACTCGATACTGAAAAAAAGTATATTTTGCTAAGTCTAACTGTGTATCAGTCAGTAAGGAACATGCTGGGAATTCTTAGTGATTGCTGCCCCCCTCTGGTTCCTTTTTGTAATTACAGTTTAGATCCAGTAATCATTTTAATTGCTAGACTGTGTTCAGCATAATCATCATGAAATCCTTTAGAATATATATTTTTTTTTCATACTTCAGAGAATTTTTACTGCCTGCTCTCAGTTTCTGACTTCCTGGTCTCTTTACAGGTGTGGCAGATTCCGGAGAATGGCCTAGTCACTTCCATGTCTGAGCCAGTGGTGATATTGGAGGGCCACTCAAAGCGTGTGGGCATCATCACATGGCATCCAACAGCACGAAACATCCTCCTTAGTGCAGGTAAGAGCTCTGGCAGTGTTTCCAAATCTATAAAACAATGCTGCCTTCAAAACTTGATGATCAGATTGAACACAAACCTCACCATTACCTTTATCTGTCACCAGGTTGTGATAACCAGATAATCATCTGGAATGTGGGCACCGGTGAGGCCATGATCAACCTGGAGGACATGCATCCTGATGTCATTTACAATGTGTGCTGGAACCGCAATGGAAGCCTTATCTGCACTTCCTGCAAGGACAAGTCCATCCGGGTTATTGACCCCCGCAAGCAGGAGATTGTTGGAGTAAGTAGTTTGCAAATAAATTGTCATATTTTCTGTTTTTATATTGAACTGTATCTGAAGTATTTAAAAGGTAAATATGAATTCAGGTGCAGGGATTTTTGATTTGGAAGTAGAGAGACTAGTAAGCCCCGGTATGGTAACATTGTTCCCTTAAAATTGTTGTTAGCTGTGAGTCTGAATTATGAATTACCAGTTTTAGTTTGGATTCAGACCAAGGACTGTCATGG
>NW_005187407.1:4456956-4472362 GCF_000239375.1 Pundamilia nyererei | reverse complement strand
CCCAGTTTGAATCATATTTCTCAGGTTTTCTACACAATTAGGAAATGCTGCCATATTGAATTAAAGAAATCAGTCAGCATGACCCTTTATGCTTAAATGGTAAGAAATTACTGTCTTTTTTTATTAACTGACCTAAAATACTTTGGTTTAGTATGAATGGCCACAGTGGAGATCCTTCTATTAGGAAAAGCCACAAAACTTGAAATGAAAATACAATTCACATTTTCCAAAGTCTTCCAGTGGGCCGGACTGAAGTTTTTGCTGGGTCGATTCTGCCCCCCAGACTTTATATTTGATATATGTTATATATTCTGACACCCATGTCTTAAGAGGTGTTAATAACGACTGTGAACTTACTTGAGCAGTGAAGCTTGACTGGAGGAAGGCAGAGTTCTTTGGCAATGTCTGTGTTCTTGATCTTCAGAGCATCGTCAACCTGCAGGGTAAAAGCAGATTCATGAGATCCTTTACAATAAAGCGGAGAAAACAGCACTTTTAGGGTCCATTTGTTGGTTGCCTGTACTTTGGTAATTTAACATACCGACTTCCCCTTGACCCACTCTGTTGCTAGAGAACTGGAAGCAATGGCCGATCCGCAGCCAAATGTTTTGAACTTTGCATCGACGATCTTTCCATTTTCATCCACTTGGATCTGCAAACAGCACAGAGTCAAACATCGGAATTTCAAAGACATGACAATACATTGGTTTCTGCTGCTGGCTTCCAGCTTACCTGAAGTTTCATAACATCACCGCATGCCGGTGCACCCACCAATCCAGTCCCCACATTTTTGGAGTTTTTGTCCAGGGAGCCCACGTTTCTCGGGTTTTCATAGTGGTCCACAACCTTAGGGAGAGGTCACACTTATCAGAAAATATATATATATCTGATCTGTTGGTGGGGCAGCTGACAGACAGGGCAGTGTTACCAGTGACAACAACAAAAAATGTCAGCTAACTCTAAGTAAGGTGACGCATTTTCACTCGTTTACCTTTTTGTGGTACAAGCAGACAGCGCTCAGCTCCGGTTTGAAAATCCTCCTGCTGAAAAACAGCAGCAAGGACGAGGAGCTTCGTAGGCAGACGTTCGCCATGTTTCCAGCACCAACTGCGAACGGAAATCAACGAGTGAACACGAGGAAGCACGAACGGCTTGTGTTGACAAACAAATGAGAGAAGAAGGTTTTACACAACCAGAGAGCGCCTACTAGCGGCCACGGGCGGGGTTAGACGGTGACCCGTGTTGACGGGCTCCGCCTCTCGTCGTCCCGCTGGCTGCTAGCAGGCTGTTACCAGGCAGATAGGCTTTCCAACATGGCAGCGTCAAGCAACGCAGAGCAAACGCAGTTGCAAGATATGGAGGAGGAAGATGCAGGGATGGAGGAGAGGGAGATGGAATCGGACGAAGAAGAGGAGGAAGGCATGGGAGTGGAAAATTCAGACGAAGACGAGGAGGACGATTCGTCGGAGGACGAGAAAGAAAATGAAGCCGAGATCCAGCGACTTGAGGAGCAGGTAATTAGCCAGCGTTAGCCGAGGGGCTAATGAGAATGAATGGGTGGTAAACACGGCCAGCCACAATCGGGTTGGCAGCATTAAAGCTGTGAACTCCTCCGTCATGACATGGTAGAGTAAAGGCAGAACATATACGTGGCGTTGGTAGCTCTCGTTAACCAAAACATCTAAATATACAACCACGTCATTTATATAGCTGTCGTGATTAGCTGCCTTGCTAATGTGCGAGGCTAATAGTTCGCGTGCCTCGTATTCACACGCGCCTTTTTTGTTGCAGTCTCAGTCTACGGCGGGATCCCAGCGTTTAGTGTGGGTTAGAAAGAAAGTACAGTACAAACAAAATCAGTACACGCTGTGCTAACTTTAATGGGCGTCACGTGATCAGTGACCCCTTCACATAGCATTGAATCTGCTGTAGTCTTAAGTACGGAGAGTGCTTCTGCAGCGTCGCTGGTGTTGCGCTGAGTTGACTGTGTGGTAGGTGTAGCTCTCCTGCAACCTACAAATACACTCAAATATAGATCCAACTGCATGACTGTACACGAGTCCCTCTGCGAGCATCAGTGTGTGGTACTGCTGACTGTAGTGTGCTATATACAGAGATATGTTTTAAATATTCAGTCTCACTGCTGTAGCCCAAAAGTCTAACAGATCAAACTACAACCCAAGAAACTACCTGAATTTTCAACCAACAACTCAACAAAATATAAACATTTGCTCTCATGAAGGATTGGGTTTAGTTTTTTAGTTTGTAGTCTTGCAGCTGTTAATAATAAAGAACAACAAAAACAATGCTATTACTCTTTAAAGAGAACTCTCATAGTTCATTAGATGAATTATAAGTGAACTTTATTTTCTTTTGTGGTGGTAATAAATTAAAATAAATAAATTAGTAAACACATAAAAGAAAGCATGGATTATTTAGGATACACTGTGTGCAGGGTGCAGGGATTTTTTTTGCATATAACAGATTTGTATTTTCACCAAAGAGATCTTGGCCTGCCAACAAGCTTCATAAAAATATTTTTACATTCATAGAGAGATATTAAATAAGATAACACACTTTTCCTACATGCAAACCAATTGTAGCTGTTTTATGTGTTCACCTAAGAATCAAAAGATCCCTGGTGCGATCCTGGGAGAGGTTGCGTCATGAAGGGTAAAAATTCGGCCAAATCAAATATGCGGAGCTACCTGCTGTGGCGACCTGTTGTGAATGCAAGAACAGCTTAAAGTAGATTTTACATGCCAACCGATTATGATTTTGTGCCTACAAAACCCCTGAAGTGCATTGTCACGTATCTCATTTCTTCTTCATCTTTGTGTAACTCCTCAGCTGTCCATCAACGCTTTCGACTACAACTGCCATGTGGATCTTATCAAGCTGCTAAAGCAAGAGGGGGAACTTTTCCGCCTGCGAAAGGCGAGGCAGAAGATGAGTGAGCTTTTCCCTCTCACTGAAGGTCGGTGCACGGCTAACATGCTTCTGGGGTTGGAGGAATAAGCGGCTCTGCATTATTTACAACTGAAACCTTGTTTTGTTTAATCCCCCAGAGATCTGGCTGGATTGGCTCAAGGATGAAATCCGTCTGACTGAGGAGGAGCCAAACCGAGAGAAAGTATATGAGCTGTTTGAGAGAGCTGTTAAAGACTATATCTGTGAGTGCGCAACACCATCGCCACCACCTTCCGGCCTGATGATTAGTAATTACACGATCCTAACATTTAACTTTACACACACAGGCCCCGATATCTGGCTTGAGTACGCACAGTACTCGATCGGCGGTATGGGCTCACCAGGCGGAATCGACAGGGTGAGATCCATCTTTGAGAGGGCGGTGACAGCAGTGGGGCTTCACATGACCAAGGGACAGATGGTGTGGGAGGCGTACAGAGAGTTTGAGAACGCCATCCTGTCCACAGTACAGGTTTGTGCGCCCGTCACTATGACAGAGTTCATCATTCACACATAAGCTATATTTGTGTTTTTGTATTGATTGTGTACATATGCCATATTGTTTCAACCATTGTCTTAGAAATTAAAATCTAGTGGAAATAATTTTGTTTCCATGTTAATGATGTCAAATATAACACTTCTTCAGTTCAGATTGCTGACTTGAATTCTTTCCATGTTTAACCGAATGGCTTGTGCTTTAACACCCATGTTCTCTGCTGGCTTTCCTCTCAGCCTCCCCCTGGCAGGATTCCCAGCCGTGAGGAACAAGAGATGCTGAAGACCCAGCTCGAGCGAATCCATACACTGTTTCGCCGACAGTTGGCCATCCCCTTAATGGGTAAGCATGACGTGTCTTCTGGCCAGACTGGTTGCTGTAAAATGAGACAGATTCCTGTTGCGAGAGCCATATGTCAGAAATTACCCAGTTTAAAGAAAATGATGACGCTGGCTTTTAGGATAAAATTAACGTGTCAGAGTGACGAGTGCACTCCTCATTAGTTTACTGGAGAGGTAACCGGTTGTTTTGGTATCGTGTTGTTTTTCTCTGAGTGGAGAGCCGTGCCGTTTCTGAAACATTTGAATCTCTAAATTTAAATGAAGCAACAGATAAAGTAGAACATAAACTGAAAAATGACTGTCGACGGTGTGATGTAAATGTAAAATCTGTGATAACTGTTCTCTGCTGCTTTGTAGACATGGAAGGCACCTACGCAGAATATGAGGAGTGGTCCGAACATGGCGTCCCTGAGACGGTTGTGCATCAGTACAAGAAAGCTGTGCAGCAGATGGAGAAGTGCAAACCGTTTGAGGAGGCACTGGTAATGCACTTTGCTAAATATGATGTCCATTCGTTCTCTGTAATGTTTTTAAATGATGTCGATCGTTTTTGTGAACGCTGCTGTTGTTTTGCTGCAGATGGTAGCAGAAACTCCCAAGTTAGCAGAATATCAGGCCTACATCGACTTTGAACTAAAGGAGGGCGACCCAGCACGGATCCAGATAACCTTTGAGCGTGCTCTGTCAGAGAACTGCCTGGTGCCAGACATGTGGGCCAAATACACCACATACCTCGTGAGTTGTTGGTCACACACACACACACACCCCGTCTAATGTATAAAACCTTGCTGTTCATCTCGTTCTTTTTTCAGACTGTTTTAACCATTTTTAACTATTTTTCTTTCTGTGATCGTCAGGATCGTCAGCTGAAGTTCAAAGACTTGGTTCTCTCCACTCATGAACGTGCAGTCAGGAACTGCCCCTGGACCATGGGACTGTGGAAGAGCTACCTGCTTGCTCTGGAGAGGCACGGAGCCGACCATCAGACCGTGTCAGGTAAGAACACGAGCACAGCTCGAAGCTGTTCACACAAGAGCGCCCGCTGCTTTCAATATTGAAACTATTTGAACTCCTTTTTTTTCCCCCTTCATAACAAATACGACTGAAAAAGATTGATATGATTTTTCAGTGGAATTTAATTTGCGTTCATTCTGAATGGATGTGCATTGGTTTTAGAGACAAACTGATAATTGTTCTCATTATAAGTGATGATTTTGTTTATTTCATTTATTATAAACAGAATTTACAAGTATTTGTGGAAGCAATTACTAACACAGGATGAATATTAACTTAGTAATAATGAAACCACAAAGCAGAATAAACAAACTATGTTTGAGTTTAAAAAGATTGAGCTGTGTGACTAATGAAATGTGGAAAAATTTAACCTTTCTTAACCTTGCCTGACTTCCAAGTATGTAAGAGTTTAAAAAAAATGATTGGATGGACTTGGCTCCATCATTATAAGATCACGTAGGCCTGCACATTTTTGTGTTTATTTTTTCTTGGAAGTTGCTAAGGGAGACCAGTCCTTATCACATTTATATTAAATGTGATGACAAAAAGGCAAAATTAGTCCATAATATAGCCTGCTCCCTGAAAAATACACCATATTTACGATGTGAGATGGGGAAATATTTTATTTTAACTTGCAGTATAGTTATTTCTTTGTTTTCTGAAAAAAACCTGACTATCCTAATCTGGTTTATTATGACTTTTATGGTTAATGTCTACCGCTGTAGCCCATAAAGAGTCATAAAACAGGCAATAGATGAAACCAAACACAACCCGAATTTTACCTTGATATTAAATCATTAGCATTATAAAGGATAATGAAAGACGTGTGCTTGTCTTTCATTCATTTTAAAACCACCTTGAATTTATTGAAAATACTAACGACCTTATGGAGAAATGTTGTCATCTGATGTGTATTATTCTCTTTTGTCTTCCACGCAGACGTCTTTGAGAAGGCACTAAATGCAGGCTTCATTCAGGCTACCGATTACGTGGAAATTTGGCAGGCGTACCTCGACTACTTGAGGAGACGCGTGGATTTCAGTAAAGGTGAGAGCGGTTTCGTGTCATGAACATTTTGTATGTCAAAAAAAACCAAAACACAACTCAAATAATTTATTTGATGATGTGTTACCTTGTGTTTTTTTTTTGTTTTGTTTTTTTTTTTTTGCAGAGTCCAGCAAAGAGTTAGAGGAGTTACGAGCAGCCTTCTCTCGATCTCTGGACTACATGAAACACGATGTCGAAGAGCGTAAGCAGACGGCACCGACATCTATTTTTGCTGTCTTCTTGTCCTGGTTTAGTTTTCACATTATTCACCTTCCTTTGTCACTATAGGGTTTGGTGAAAGTGGCGATCCTTCTTGTATCATCATGCAGATCTGGGCACGGATAGAGGTAAGCGGTGTTACTATGACAACCGTTTTCAGGAGCATGCAGTGTGTAGTAGTGTTGTTGGATTGTGGCGAGTAAATCAGTTAGCACAGTAGAATGAGCCAATCACGTAAGAAAAGAAGTAAGCTTCTTTATTTAAATTAGGCCTTAAATAAAGAGTTAATATAGCTCCACAGCTTCCTACAGACATGTTTGAGTCACAGTAGAATCACTTGTAAAAATCACCTTTAGCCTCTTTGTAATGAGATGGAGGGTAAAGGCGTTCTCGCTGACAACTTGGATACAGGAGTTATTGTGTTTGTCATATAGATGTTTCCTTTTCCTTGTCAGGCGCTTCACTGCAAGAACATGCAGAAGGCCAGAGAACTGTGGGACAGCATCATGACAAAAGGAAACGCCAAGTATGCCAACATGTGGCTCGAGTACTACAACCTGGAAAGGTTTGTGAGTCTGTGACTTTGTCTTTGTCTCTTCTTCATTTACTTCGAAGTAGTGCATTATACAATATATACACCCTACATTGTTGTGCAAAGGTCTCAAGCCCACCACTCATTTCTTTATATATTGCTACCAAGGAGACAGACTTTCTTGTAGTCATTTGTAAAGCAGTCTCCGGGTTCCTGAAGGTCTTTCAAAGACTCTCTTTGGACATTAGTGATGTGTTGGTCGCGAACGAAACGGCTCTTAGAGCCGACTCTTTGAAGTGAACGACGCGAGCCGCCTCCTTATTGGGAGTCATGTTTTTTTTTTTCCTTCTCTCACTTTATTACATTTTATGTGGAGTGAATAAATAAAAGTATATTTACGGTGGCCCCTAGAGACAAAGCACGTACAAACTCCAAAGCACGTACAAAACACAACAGAAGTGCTCCAGGATGCTGGGCGCAGTGTTGAGCTTTTGTTATCTTGTGGCTACACAAGCCAGCAAGTACCAACGACTGTATTTGGTGTGTGGTAGTAACAGGTAAATGAACATTTTTTTAATTATTTGAATATATATGAGTGCTTGTGTATAAATACACAAACAATACACATATGCTTTCAATTGTGTAATTTAAGTGATCTAGTAGCTCTGTTTTGGAAGTTCAGGTAACGCTAGAAATGTGCTTTGGAGCTTGGACGTGCTTTGTCTCTAGGGGCCACCGTATATATTTATATATAAACATATATAAATAAAACCACAGGTTTTTTTTTTACACTAGTAATTCCTTTTGTGCGTAATTTTATATTGTTGTTAATAATAAATTAATTAAAGCAACAAAACGACCTGAAGAGCCGGTTGGGAGCCGAAAGAGCCGGTTCTCTAAAAAGAGCCAGAAATCCCATCACTGTTGGACATTGGCTGCTTTCTCGCTCATTTTCAGTCCAGACTATTTAGCTGACCACATTCAGAAGAATGTCTTTTTGTTGTTGAAGCGTTATTTCAATCTATGAAAAGAACCAAATATAACACAATTAGAAAGTTACAAGGTAAGAATTTCGCACAGACAAACAAGGTGATTTCCAACCAGCTAGAACTTGGCATATCTCAACATGTGTGCCCTTAAAAAAACAATGAAACTTGTCAAGTGGATGACAACAGAAAAAGTGTCGGGCTTAAAAAAACTATGCAGAGCAGATGAACAGTATCTGTTATTTACCGGCAGTTTGTCCAAATGTATTTGACTGCACATCGTTTCACAGTCAACATGTTGACTGCACACTCACAGTACACACATGCAGTACATGTCAGTGTAATTGGAATTTTCAGTGTGCGAGTTAGACGGGACATGCCTGACTGGGAAAAACTTTCTAACTAACTAAAAAAATGGGTGTGCTTGATGGTTTTTGCTTTTTTTTTAATCTTCAGGTCATACGGGGACTCGATTCACTGTCGAAAAGCTCTCCACAGAGCAGTTCAGTGCACCTCAGACTACCCGGAGCATGTATGTGAAGTCCTGCTCAGCTTTGAGAGAGTGGAAGGTGAGCCTCAAACTAAAAATGATTATAAATTCATTATAAATCATTATTTTTAAGAAAAGGAAGAATTTGACACAGTATGGCTTTATACTACATGTTCCCACCTACAGGTTCTCTGGAGGACTGGGACTTCGCCGTGCAGAAGACAGAGACCCGGCTGAACAGGATTAATGAACAGCGAGCGAAGGTAGGAGCACTACTGCACCGGCCAGGTGTATCGTTTGGCTGCCTTTGGCTAATGTTACCATGTTCTGACCATCTGTTAGGCAGCTGAGAAAGAAGCCAACCTGGCTCGGCAAGAGGACGAGAGAGCTGAACAGCGGCGGAAAGCCAAGGTAGAAAAGAAGGCTCAGAAGAAGGTCCAGAAGGGAACGCGAGCTGGGGAGAAGAGGAAAGCAGAACAGGACGATTATCAAGATGAATGGAATGAGGACGCAGGTGAAATAGACTCCTTAGCTGATGGACTAATTCTTTTTTTTTAACCAAAACTAAGTGTGATTCTAACTTTTTGTTTCTCTGTGACATAACAAGGTCCTAAAAGGCACCGAGGAAACGCTGACCAACCCACAGATGAGTACATGGAGACAGAGACTGGACTCTTTGGAAAGGCCACGCCCCCTGGATATAAGCTTGCTCCGCCCGCTACTAAAAAAGCCCCACAAGGAGCAGCAGCAGCAGCAGCTCCGTCTGCCCACAGGCAGAACGAAGACAACCCGGAGCTTCGAAATGACAACAGCAGCGTGTTCGTCAGCAATCTGGCGTACACCCTGGAGGAGCCAGAGGCGAAACTCAGGACGCTGTTTGAGACCTGTGGTCCAATCAAGCAGATTCGCCCCATCTTTACTGGTAAAGGAAGCTTCAGAGGCTACGGTTATATACAGTTTGAATCCCCAGTGTCAGTCGCTGAAGCCCTGAAGCTGGACCGACGGGACGTGGAGGGCAGGCCCGTGTTTGTGTCACCCTGTGTCGACAAAAACAAAAATCCTGACTTTAAGGTAAGCGTGGCTCAGTTCCTGCATTTGTGTTGAACTTAGACGCCTCATCATTTTTATTCAGTTAATACAGCTATCAATGTCACTTCACCCAGTCCAAGATTGTTATTGTAGGGGCTAAAATATTGTGAAGCACATCATTCAATTAGTTTTTCATCCAGCTTGGCTAACATGATTGGAGCATGAAGTGCAAAGTGATATCTTCACGCTTATGTCCTTGTAGGTGTTTAAATACAACACGATGATGGAGAAACACAAAATTTTCATCTCTGGACTGCCGTTCTCGTGCACTAAGGAGCAGCTGGCGGAAATCTGCAAAAATCACGGCACCGTCAAAGAAGTTCGTTTGGTCACGTATCGCTCAGGAAAACCCAAGGTGAGGAATAAAGAGCACAGCGGTGAGATGATGGAGCTAGTGATCGCTGCCTTCGACCCACACGCAGGGCGAAGTTGTTGGTGTGTTAACCCTCTTATGGTGTGTGGCTCTGCAGGGTCTGGCATATGTTGAGTTCGCAGATGAAACCCAGGCCTCTCAGGCAGTGCTGAAAATGGACGGCATAGAAGTGGAGGGCAACAAAATCTCTGTTGCTATAAGCAACCCTCCTCGCAGAAACACGATAGATAAGCCTGGGTCGAGCAGGCCCACGGGAGACGCCATGCCTCGCCAGGTGTACGGAGCGTAAGTTTCCCAAAATGTTTCTCCCACAAAATGTTTGCAATTGCTCTTCCCTGATTCCCAGATCTATATTGGTAATAAAGACAGGAAACAAATTTGACTGTTTTCCTTTTTTTTTCCAGGAGAGGGAAAGGACGCACCCAGCTCTCCATGCTCCCTCGTTCCCTCCACCGACAATCCGTGCCCGCCGGGAAAGTGGAGAACGGGAGCGCTGCGGATGGAGAGCCAGCCAGCGCAGCAGGAAATGCAGCCGGAGAGCCGAAGCAGTTGTCAAATTCAGACTTTGCCAAGATGCTCCTCAACATGTGAGAAGACCGGCAAGAGCGTGACGACCGCCTTCACACTGAAAGCCATCTTGTGTCCTTACAAATGGATGTCCTTGATTAATTTTTTTTTCTTTTTTGTAACCGGTTACCTGATGTCCCTTTAATCCCGGTCATGCTCTCACCATCCGTTCTGCGAGGTTGCCTTAAATCCCCATCACGAGCCCTTTTCAAAGAGCGTTTCGGATTGTTTTTGATGGGTGTGTTTTGAAGATGGCAGCCAGGATGTTTTATTAAAAGTGTATCATATTTGTGTGTAAATATACTGTATCTAAAATTGTTGCAAGGTTTCCTTTTTTTGTTTTTCTCTTTTGTTGTTGTTGTTGTTGTGCACTGTAAGGGATTTTAACAGAAGCATATGGGAGAGTATTTTTTTAAATATTCAAAACAGCCAAACTTGTGAATGTTGTTTTAAATAGGTATATGCAAAAGTTTGGACGTGGTGTAATATAGTCGGTGTGTGTACATAATGTTGGATGTGCTAGTGGTGAAAAGACACTCTCCAGATGTTTTTAAGGAGCCGAAATAGTTTTATTTCCTGACCTTCTAGTACAGCTGATTCATTATTTTTTATGTAACATCATCACTGAGTCTCCGTCAACTACTAATGTCCAGTATTATTATGCTATAGAGACCTCTAAAGCTACCGTCAACAAAAAAACAAGACCTTTTAAGACGGTGTGAAAGCTGCTGTCCTGCAGCACACAGCTGATGCTTGAGTTAGTGTTCACAAATCTGTTTTAAGTAACCCTGCTTATATTTTTTATGTTTCCATGCGTGGCCCGTCTGTTCAGGTGGAGAACGTCAGTCACCTTTAAAGAGGAACGAAGGGTACCTGCCTGAAATTTAAGAGGGTGCACATAAGCAGGAAGCTGGTGATTCTGAAGTGCTTTGATGGCAGGAAACATCTGGCTTCACGTGGGCTTCGTGAGCCTGTAGTCACTCAGAAAGAAGAAAGGCTTTGTCCTTCAAGGCAGTTTTCAGTGATTAGTTTTGTCTACATTGGCAAATTTTTAATTGGCTTTCAGATTATTTGATCTTAACTCTTAGCGAAAATTACCACAGCAGATTATTTAGTAAAAAAAAGAGCCACTTGCAGCACTCTAACATTTAATATTGAAAGAAGAAGTAAAAAAAAAAAGTGAATATAAACTCAAGCTGTTTTTATAAGTGCGGTTTGGTTTTCTTTAGTCGACGGCACTCTCTGGAAAAACAAGAGAATGGTCAGAATCTATGCAGTTCCCATTTCAGTAATCCCATGTTTCAGGGGGTCGATCAGCTGTCCACTTGTCTTGTTTTACACATTAATAAAATTCTGTTTGTGTACATGATACTCGGTAAACACGTTTAAAAAAAAAAAAAAAGGTCAGCATAGTTTGTGATGAATCTTAAGTTTTCAAAACATGTAATACAAGCTGTATGTATTGCTCTCACCGCAGTGGCCTAATTTAAAAAAAGGAGAAAAAAAAGTTGAAGTTGTAGAAGTCACCTTCTGTTTTGTCTATACTAAAAAGGTTGTATTATGTGCATTGCCGTTTGTATAATTTCTATAGTCAGTGTTTTACATTTGGAATAGAGGTAAATAATAAAAGGCTATTTTTTGTTCGTTTAATCTCAGTATTTATTTTTGTGCTTTTTCACTTTCATTCTTTGAAATCATGTCATGTTTCTTTTCCCTCCCTTCTTTTCTGGTCTGAAACTTGTTTTAATAAAGTCATACAAATGATGCCTGACTTTGCTCATTGTAGACCACTTTTATTTTAAAATAAATAAGAAAATACAGGAAAGTGCATTACAGTGTCTGGAGACATCATCTTTACGTCAAAGAACTAAATGTTCACCGTGCACATCCGCAGTTGAAACTGAAGATTCAAGTCCGACAGAAATCTTGTTTTGTTTCCTCCTCGTAATATGATGGAGAATTAAAACGCCTAAACTCTCCCACAACACGACTTTTCATTGCGTGGGAAAATTAGGGTGTGGTAAAGCAAACCTGACACGACAAAAAGCAAATTTCAGTTCACCTTCCTGAAGCAGGCTGATGAATTCAGCAGGCACAGAATCCAAACTGTGAGGAGGGAATGATGGGTATGATGTGGACAAAGGAATTCACATTTTATGATGAGCTCTAAAATGAAATGACATCTATGTTTGCATGCCAGTGTTGCCATGCTCCTGTATCCCTACCCTATGCTCAGTTGTGGAATGGGATGGTCTGCTTGCAGTCGAAACAGGTCTGGTCCTGGCCTGCTCCCGGCAGCCCCACGGCGTGCTCCGTAGTAGAAATCAACAACGTGTCCAAAGTTATTTCTGTACATTTGGCTATGAAGCGGATGAAGGGCCGCACATCACCCTCGTTGGCTGTGTCCAGAGCGGCGTAGTATTCAGCCCGTTGTTCCTTGCGGATAGTAATTGGTGGGTATCTCGCTTGCATGAGCACGAGGTTCATGAGCAGCCGCGACGTACGTCCGTTGCCGTCAACAAATGGGTGTATGTACACCAGTTTATAGTGGGCGAGTGCAGCGTATTCCACGGGGTGAAGCTGCAGCGCCTCGTCGGAGTTGAGCCACTGAACGAGCTCCTGCATGTGTCTCTGCAGGTCCCGAGGGTGAGGAGGGATGTGGTGGCCCACAAACACCTGATTGGTGCGCAGCCTCCCTCCTTCCACGGGGTCTACGTAGCCGAGCACCCGCCGGTGGATCTCCAGGATGTCGTTGACGGTGATGGCTCCTGATCTGGACAACAGCGTCGTGTTGATGTACTTCATGGCCGCATCCACCCCGATCGCCTCGTTCTGCTCCTGCAGGCTCTTTCCGGGGACGGCGTAACGCGTCTCAATGATATGACGGATCTCTGACAGTGTGAGCGTGCTGCCTTCGATGGCCACGGTGTGGTAGATGTGGTGGTAGTAGGTCTCCTCCATCACCCGGCGGAATGCAGAGTTCCCTTTAGGAATGGACATAAGTTGGCGCACTTTACTGTCGATGATGCTGAAGTAACGCTGATCGATCTCTTCCACCAGGGGAAGGGTCCGGTCTCGGCTAACCAGAGCTCTCTCGTTGCACGGTGAGATGGCCAGGGCCTTGGTGTACAGGTGATCTGCCTGGACGACATCCTTCTCCTCCTCTAAAATGGTCCCCAGCTCCGTCAGGGCATCCACGAAGTCTGGGTTCATGCTAAGTGCATGCACCAGCAGCTTGTGAGCCTTCTCCCTCTTCCCAAGTTTCTTCATCTCCTGAGCCAACTGCAGTGCAGCTTTGGCCTCCAGCTCCATCTCTGCAATCACGACATGATTGACAGGGTGAGCAGTGAAGATGCAGTAAAACATGACAAAATATGAATGAATGAATTAATTAATTTAAAAAAACGTTATTACACTTGGATGAACTAGAATTTTCAACAACTTCAGAAATCATTCAGGGAACTAATATTCAATTTAAAACACTGAAGCCGCAAATTTGTTATTTTTACATTTAGTTGATGTGCTTCCTCTTTTTCCTTAAAACAGTTCGCTGGTCTTCACAGTTAGAAAACAGTGTGAAAATACCTACAATTTGCAGAGGATTTGGAGAATTACAAGCTGACGTCTTCACAATGCCATCATTCAGAAACCCCAACATACAGGAAAAACCAATACGATCAGAGCTTGAAAGCGATAAAGGGAACGCAGTTTTCTCTATAAATTTGTTAAATTAAGCCCTACACGAGTTCACACGGGCCTTCTTTCTCGACATATGGTTAACATTGTTCTGCATATGGCACTAAGCTGACCCCCACAGTCAATAACGTGAGTGTACCTTTGGTCGGCTTGGGCCTCTGAGGCAGCAGATCAAGAGCAGTGAAGGGGACGGTGAGGCTGGTGGACTGCACAGCTGGATGCTGCTGTGGACTTCCCCACAGCTGGCAGCGGAGCAGAGCGATGCCTCTCAGGGAGGCACAGCACTGATCCTCCACCCCAACCATGGGCATCAGGAGCGCCACGAGTGAGCCGAGGGCGATGCAAAGCAGCGGGCCCCATCCTCCTAGGACACGGGCGCTGTAGTAGCTCCACACCTTCACAGCAGCCATGAGGACCCCTGGTTAAATCCTCCATCTTCTGGTGTAATGCCCCCCATCTATTTTCACTCCAGCATGGAGACCCGAAAGGTGGCGAACAGGAGGAAAACGAGCAGCATGGCAGCTGCCGCGAGAGATCAACTAAACGAGACAACTTTTAACGCCCGTAAGTTAGGAAGCAAGCTACCTTTAGCTACAAACGGAGGCTCTAAACCTTAAGCTAACTTAACGACCAAACGGCGGCTGGCTTTTTGTCAGAGTCGGAACAGCTGTATACATAATACACACATCTCCAACTTCCTTAGGCTCAACGTTTGAACATCCTCAAATATCATTGGTCCGAAGTGTATTGAAGGGCAGAGCCGATTGGGTGAAAATTCAGCAATACAACTCTCGTTTCGTAGCCGTCCCTGATTGGCTGAGTCATGGAAACCTTTTCCCCGAGTTTTACCTTTCAGGGACAAGAGCGACATTATGTAATCAGTAGGTATCTAATGTAATCTAATTTATTTTTTAGTTATGGGGTATTTTAAACATGTAAAAGAAGAAACAAATCCTATTTAAAGCCCCTCTATTGCCAAAGATCAAGGCTGTAGAGAAATCTGTAGAGAAACACAACTGGGTACTTATTTTGTAGTTATTTGAAAGCATTATATAAATTAGCTTTCATTTCTGTGTTCAGTGAGATCTCAAGCTACATGTTTAGAATCTCCACATAAATTAGATTTTTAAAAATTCACAAAAGTTTATTTCTTTGCTGCAAAATAGGGGTTTAAAACGCCCCCCTGCGGTATATACTTCGACCATCATTGTGGATCTCTCCCTTAATATTTTAGTGCCCTCTTGCTCATCTTATACAATCTCCTTTGCTTTGACCTGTTATCGAAGAAAGAAAAAGCAACAACTCACTTCCATCCTTATCGGTGCCTCGTCCTCTCTTCAGGAGATCCAGAATCTATTAATATGAAAATATTTTTTACATTTTAAAAGCCAATGAGAATCAGAATCAGAATCAGAATCAGTTTATTGCCAAATGTTGAGCAGGTTTACAACATTAGGAAATTGCTGCGGTGCTTCAGTGCAAACATAGTGTCATAAATTGCGATTAAATAGACATGAAAAAAATAAAAATAAAAGTAGGAATAAGAATTAAAAGTGCTATGTAGAAAGATATGTGCATGAGATATA
>NW_005187407.1:4440034-4455342 GCF_000239375.1 Pundamilia nyererei | reverse complement strand
TGGTGATGGCTCTATGGAGGGGGGAGAGGTGGGGGAATGAGTGTCCAAAGTGTCTCTATTGTTGGGGCCGTTGGAGGTGTGAAAGTGAAAGTGAAAGAAAATGAGAGTGAAAGACTCACCTAATGCAGACCAAATCTACCTACAGGTGCAAACAGAGTAATTTCACAGATCATGTTTGCAGGATCTGGGCGGGCACAGCATTTTTCCACATTTAGAAAAAGAATATTTTTCTAAGTAAGTAAGTTTAAGTATTTCACTGTCAAACTCTGAATATAGCTCATTCTGTTCAAATATGAAACCTTTTTTTAAAATTTCAGGTTATATTCATTCATGCAATTTTGCAGTGTTTGAGACATAAACACAACAAAAGATCATTTTGATTTGACAAGTCAGGGTAAACAACATACAGTCCTGTGAAAAAGGAAGTTGTCAAAGCACTCTGTAACCATCATCATCATCATCATCATCGTGGTGTATTCCTGTGAAACACTAAATACTCCCTATGGGGTTGTAGAACCACTGTTAGCAGCAACAACCAATGTAATCACTTTCTGTATGACTTCATCAGTCTCTCACTTTGTTGTGGGTGAAATTTGTCTCATTCTTCTCCACAGTGCTGCTTCAGTTCATTGAGGTTTGTGGTATTCGTTTATACACAGCTCTCTTAACCACCTAGTCTGGGCCACTGCAACATCTTGATTATTATTTTTTTCAGCCATTCTCTTGTATATTTGCTGCTGTGCCTGGGATCATTGTCCTGTTGCGTGATTTAGTATCAGCCAAGCTTTAGCTGTTTGACTGATGGCCTCACATTTTACTTTGGCTTCAAGGTATCCAGGTGCTGTGGCTGCAAAACAAACCCAAATCATCACCTCTCTACATAGCGAAACATCTCCTCTTTTGTCTCGTCTGTCTAAAGGACATTTGGGATGAATTTGCTTGGATGTTCCTGGGAAGATCGTAGCATCATGTTAACACACATCTAAATGCTCCAGAGCAATAAAACTGCCAGAAATTCTGCATTTATGCTTACACTTGCTGAAGATAAATGAATCAAATGCATTTGATGTGCAGTACCTGGTTGTTACCTATCCCTTTTGCTTTGGAACCAGTAAGGGTGTACTTGTCCCCACAGCAGTAGTCGTCTTAGATACAGCTGTTTGTACAGCTGCAGCTCTTCTAAACCCAAAATAAAACAATTCTCCTCTCCAAATTTGTAATGCACCCACTTCATCAGGTCTTAAGGTAATAAGCAGGCATATCAAGCAAAATGCAAGCACCATGAGGAGATGTCAATCTAGTGTTCTCTGGTAATTACACTGTTTCTTTTTAGTCTAGCACCTGGATTTGCCCGTTTCAATCCCAAACCCGACTGCCAGCTCTTGCACTGCTTCTGGTCATAACAGGAAGCTACTTTCAATTCCTCCACCTGTGACCATAAACTGGGAGTAACTGGTTCTAGGAAATAAATAGACCAATATTTAAAAGACACACTTCACCTCCATTTGCCCTTCTTCTGCCAGCAGAATGTAAACTCCCTAACAAACAGATGAGGGCAGCATTGCTTTTTACGCAAACAACTCGGTCTCTGTCCAGCATATCCTCTAAAGACTGCAGCAGCGCTCTTGGCCTCAAAATCACTATGATCAGGATTCAAAGCCATTGCTATCAAGTCTTTGAATATAACAAAAAAGGAACCCATGCTCGTATAAACCAAGAGTAACATCCTCATCCTCAGCTTCTTTCTCTAGTGACATTTTAGTAATCCTTCTCATCTGTTTATCTCTTTGTCCTTCACATCACTGCCATTCTATTAGGCTTTATATATGTCTTTTAAAGCTTAATGTGCATCCTCTGTTTATAGTAAAATGGCTTTTAAAGAGATTACCACCTGCTGTGGACAGCTTGAGGTGCTGAGGATATATTTCTGGCTGCACGCCAACGCCAACACTATTAGGCATATCTTCAGCAGATGGCCATGGCGGGCTATCAGCTCTAAATAGCTGGTATTCACGCACAGCCTGTAACTCTGCAGCAACACACTGTCACCACAGGTATCTCAGGGGAGGTTATGAATTAGCAGCCATTCTAAGGTCTGTCTGAAATCTGAGGTTTTGAATTCGCTGCACCCTTTTCTGCAGCTGCACACTAACATCATTTCCCACCACAGAGCCTTTGTTGTTCTGACCCACAGCAATTTCGCCTTGGAGGATAATGGCGCTTGCTTGACTTGCATTATTTCTTTACCTGTGTTGTTCATGCAGACTTCTCAATGCAAATAGGAGGGTATAGTGGTAAAGGGTGTATTTATGTCGCCATGTCTTCTCTGAGAGTCTGACTGGAGAAAAGAGAGGAAGGAAGATAGAAAACTTGGGAAAATATTTAATCAGTATTCTGCCAGTGATGAGCTGTGATTGGTGCAAATACACCTGCTGGGGCACCTTTTTGTTTTTAAACTTAACTTTAATTGCACCAAATGTATTTTTGGTATTTGGCTCAAAAGAACCTGCCATCGATAATATGTGAAGTATGGCTGTGGAGAAGCACACAAGGTCCCTCCGAACACTTTTCACTCATGGTCAAATAGTGCATCATGGCCAAAATCTAAGGTACTAAAGCACAATCATCACCAGAGCCAAAATCACAGCCTGCCTCAATCAGCCTTGGCAGCAATCAGCGAGGGTTAAGTGAAGCAGCTTCTGTAGTTATCTGACTTCAAAGTGAGCTTCTCAGAAGCACCGTGCTGCTGAGGGCTCAGCTACTTTGTCTGTGGCTGCAGTTACCAGCTGCTTATTTCATATTCACTTACTTCAGAACTGCATATTGGTTTAACAGACATCGGCGCAGCGACGTAACTGGTGACACCTTGTGGTTTGTCAACTCCCTTTTTTGAGACCCAGATGGTGTTTTGGCCATCGCCTTTTTGGTTTTGAAGAATGAGACCTTACAAGCGAAGGGCGGGCCTCACTGAGAAAAAGGCACCGCACCCTCATATCTTCCTGAAACACAGAAGAAAAAATGTTTTTATATTTCATTGTTAGATTATTTAAATATTGCCTTTTAAAGAAACATGCTACAGCGTCAATTGAAAAACAAATAGAATAGTTATCTATTTTTTTATCTTCTGTCCCTGGTAATGGACATCAGGTCCTGTTTTATTACAGAATAAAGTGATGTTATGGATATTTTTCTTTTTTCTGTGAATTTCTGGACATTTTTTAATTTTATTTTTATGAACATTAAAACATTTAGATGAAGAGAACACTCTCCATTCTCCACATCTAACTCTCAACTAAACCTGGGTTGCTAGGTAATGGATGTATGACAGAGGGTGGAAGACAGGATTTTTCTCAGCACGGTGCAAGTGGAGTAATACTTAGAGGGCCAGACAGTGGAGCAGGAAGGTGAAAGCTTGGAGGAGGACATTTCCAGCTTTTAAGAAGCCTAAGCTGGGAGAAAATGATGTCACCTAAGTACATTATGGGTAAGCAGCATAGTGTAAACCAGGGTAATGAAGTGTTGGGATTTTGATTACTCAGCAGCCTGTGAAGGAAATCATCCGTCCATGGTGTCAGCAGAATGATGTGGCATGTTGCACTGTGCTTATGAGAGGACTCACCATCCGGAAGGGCTTGTTCCAACCTTATCAAAGACATCAAGTGCATTTGTTACTTTGATGGACTGCCTAATCTTAAAGAATCTGTCCTGATTTATTGAATCGGCTATAACCTGGAACTACTAAATTTGGATCATAGGTTATCTGAGTCATGCCGCGAACACTGATGTGCTCAAGGATGTTTTCTAAAACCTGGTTGCTTATTTCCTGTTTGATGTAATCAGAGGAGCAGCTGTCTCTGTGGTTTGTTGCCAGTGTTGTCCTGATTCCATGTTTCATGCAAAAAAGAAAACCCCAACCTCATTTAAATGTAATTGATAAAGACAGCAGATAATGCACTTTTAACATATATATTATTAATTATAGAAATCAACAGAATAAAAGAAGAAATTACATTTTAAAGAAGTGTGTTTTTGTGCGTGTGTGTGAATTCAAGTGAAAAGGCTCCTTCTTCCCTTTCTAGAAATTGTATTGCCTAAAATCTTCAGAGCCCTGCATTAAAAAAAAGAAAAATCTTATAACATGCCACCTAAAAAGCTGGTATATCCTCCTTTGTGCTTTCATCTTCCTGCTCTAATGTCTGTTCTTCCTCCACCACATCTGACAGCCACTGACCCTCCTTCCACAATTTTGAGTAAAATCCCTGCTATCTCATTGTGCCCTGTGCTTGCTCAAGTATGTACACGGATTGAAACTGTAAGGTAGTAAATCCTGCTGTCCACTACAAAGGAAACCGAATAAAAGTTTTGTTTAGCTACAGAACCATAATATCTGCAAAAAATAATCCTCATCATTTCGAAAAGAAAGTCCCTGTGCTCTGTTAGCCCAACTCACATAAATGTGGCAGCAATAGAAAAAGAAGGCGCAAGATGTCCTCTTGAGAGCACAACAGGACTTTTTCATGTTTGTGGCTGTAATGTGACAAAATGTGGGAAAGTTCAAGGGGGCCGAATACTTTTGCAAGCCACTGTATATTGGTTAATCCAACGAGCACTGTCAAGCAAATCCTTTTTATGCAAACAGAAACTACGAATTTCAGTCAATCACAATCACTAAAGAGTAAGATATATTGTCAAACCTTCAGCACCACTTATTAAGATGAGTGACTGTTTGCATATATTTGAGCCTTTCTGTTTTGACCCTGTGTGCTTTAGAAAAAGTCCAAAATAAATTCAAACTTGTTCTCCCAGTTCTTATTAAAGATGTCTGCTGTACAGTCTTATATAAACAGGAAAAAACACAGTTCCAAAATGATCGTGACATTCATGCCCACGACGAGCGTATGTAAATGTCGTAATAGCGGCTTGTCACTGTCATCGTAGCTACGTCCTTATCTGGCCTTGCTTTGTCTTCAGTTATCATTCTAAATCTGACAATAATTTACAAATTGAACAAATTACTGGTTTATTAAATAAACCAATAAACGAGCATGTGAGGTCACAAGATCATAACTAATGCATTCATTTAGGATATAAATAAAAACAAATGGGTCATTTTCCCAGAGATTTCTTCTATTATCAAATAAGTCGCCTCCTATTGGCCATTCAAAGAAATTACCTTCCCTTTCCAGACCTGAAGACTTCCTGCAGCTTTCATATATATATATTCTGTGATGACAGTAGAGCTCTGCTTCTCTCGGTGGATTAAAATTAATAAGACATTAGCTCTGGAATAATTCCATTGGATAACACACTTCGTTTCCGAATGGTTTGTGAAATGAGCTGTATCTGGTTGTTCTCATTTATCTCTGGAGCCACTCTTGGCACTTGCTTTACTGTCACATCTACAAGTCGGTCTGTCTGTGTCTGCCTTTTGTTGTTATTCAGAGATCCTCAATTATTAGGGTGGCTGTGGCTACAATAGCTTGCCATCACCAGTGTGTGAATGTGTGTGTGAATGTGTGTGTGAATGGGTGGGTGACTGGATGTGTAAAGTGGAAGTGAATCTCTGGTATGACAGCAGCACAAGTAAGACACAAGGTGTGACAATAAATTGTCACCTCGTGTGACAGTACACTGATGTACAAAATTGGCTCGAATAATCAAAGTTAACATGAAGCAGGCCAGCGATTTAGCATGTTACAGTTTACCTATACACAGATTCCTGCAAAAGCTCAGAAAACAATGTGTAATCTTTGACTCTGGATGATAACTAAACATCTGTAGTGATGCAAAGCTGATGTCATCAATAACTTTGTCATGGAGACCAAAAATGAATAACATAAAATCTCAGTTAGAAACTGACAGCATTTGACAGACATGAGCAGTCAGGATGATCACGAAAAGGTGCTCGCTGTTGCATTAAAGGAGTGTAGCACTCATTATTTTTACACTTTAAGTGATAGGAAATGCTGATGCTTCCTGGAAATCGAAGTATGTAAGATGCTATTTACAGTCTTCAAAGTCAAAGATCCCCCACAAAGCTGGGGCAACTAGTAGAATCAACTATATCTTTTTTTTTTCTTAAATCAAGACTTAAGAGAATGTGTAGAGGCTAAAGCGACTTCAGCGTACCTCCCCTCCATTCTTGAATTCAGTTCAGCTGGCGACAACACAGACAGGCATCAAAATGGGGACATATTGGCCCTTTCTCCATCTGAAATGTTCACAAAAATGGTTTTCTTGACTCCCCTTTAGCTCAAAAGTCAGGCCAAATATGGCAGAATGAGTAACTGATGAAGGATAAATGATGGCATGAGATGAATGCACTCCAGGTCATATTGGGGACTTGCTTTATGCCCATCTGTCACATGCTGACATGAGCTAACCCTCTCAGCTGTGAGAGCAGATAAAAACCACACGAGTCTGCAGTTAAAATCATTGATGAGTGCTAATTCTGTTATTAACTGCCTTAAAAGCCTTGTGCTACTTTGGGATTAGTTAGGCATCTCTAATCTTTAATGCATTCCTGTCATATGCTTTTATCTCTTATAGCAATGTTTTAATTAATGTTTAATGTCTATGCGGCATTTTTTTTTTACAAGCTTTCATATTATTCTCTGTGCAGAATAAAACAAATGTTGTTTATTCACAGGTTGCTACGTGCGTTATCATGATCTTCACACCAGCTGACATGTTAACTTAAAGTACACTCCAGAGATGACCTGTCATACACTATTAAAATAACACGCTGTCTTTCTGCTGCTGGCTAGAACTGTGCTTCTAGAGGTAGAAAATCCATCTGCCCACCTGGAAAAAAAGCAACCTGTCAGGGCAGGAAATAAATCCCTCTGGCACAAGCACTGTGCCTCTTCCCCTAACGGTTCGCTCTTCTCCATCCAGCCTCTGTGGAGCAGTCAGTCTGCTTGCTTTTCTGTCTGAGGCGAGGCTTTGTTCTGGGTGACAGAGCTGGGTGTCAGAGATAGAGGATCTCGTTAGGGAGTCAGAGGGGGAGAGCGATGGTGGCGCTCTTTGCAATCTCTGGAGTATGGATGGTTCAGCAGGCAGGGATGAGGGGGTCTCAATATGTATGAGAGTGTGCAGGAGAGCCACACTGAGAGCAACAACTGCCCTTAGATGTCAGCATCCGAAATACCCATGTCACTGCAGGATCGACTCTCGGTGGCAGAATGACAAGTGCTTCTGCAAGACGATTTGGGAGGTCAGGATGTGTGTTTTTCCCCTCAGGTGACAAGATAGAGGACAGAGAGCTGTGTTTGGCTGCCCTTAACATGTCCACGAACACCTCCACGAAATGAAGAAAATCTGACTAAAACATATGCAGAAAATGAGCTTTACAGACCCCTCGACTTCATACGAATATTTTGCCTTTGTCTCTGTTGAGGTTTTAGTGGAGAGGTTTCACACAGGAGACAAGAAACAAATAATGACAGTTTTAAAACTATAACAACAATGACTCCCTGTTTATATTGTTCACCTATTTACATGCAAACTGCCTAATGTACAGAAATCAGCTGCACTGTCATCATTATATTCAGCGTTCAACAATTCCAAATACAATATATGAGAAAATTTTACATGCATTGGTAGCTTTTTCTGGCTTTGCATTTCTTTTTCTGTCCCTGATGCTTTTTTCTTAATACAGCGAAGCGGGTTTCGTAGTTCAGCCACACTCATACATGACAATACCCATGCATTAAAACCATTTTGCACAATTTACGGTAAGGTTGCCTCTTTAAGGTGTTATTGCTCCACCCAGCCCTTTTCTTCTGTGTGGTTGTTGACTGTGCTGCAAATACTATAAACACTTCCTGCTATCATACTGCTGCTGATATGATCTTTCTGAATAAGCTGCCCCACAAACTGTGAGTTAACTGAGTGAACTTGCATGGTACCCGACCCGTACAGGGAATTGTAGATGATTAATTTTATAACTGAGGTGTAAATACAATAGTGAAGAGTGTGTGTGCATCTTCCTCGTGACATTTTGCCTAAAGCGGCGCTCATGATTTATTCCGTTTGCATTCTCGTCTGCCTGTCCTGTTTCTTCCAATCACAAAGAATTTCACAAAGATGCTCCCTCCATGAATGTCTGGACAAAATAGATAATGTGCTATGTTGCCGTGTAAATGCTGTACCATTTGTCTTCTGTCTTTGCATCTGACTGATGGTCTTGCTGGTATCTTTGATTGTGTTAAACACTGTCATATTTGTTTGCTCGTCAGTAACATATCCCCTTGGATAACAGTCATGCATTATGTACCAGCTTCATGTACCAGCATGTCAGGTCCTGCACCAGCTTGAAGAAATGAGCAGAGTCAATAGGTGAGTGAATGATCTGGCGAGAAAGACAGGGGACCAAAATAATTGGGTCTCCGTTGAGGGACAGCTATTACGATGGCCCTCCCTGAGGCAGTTCTTGCTATTTCACTTATTATTGCACTTCCACATTGGCCTGTGTTGTTCAGAGGCGTGGGTGAGCGAGCCACTAGTTCTGTCAAATGCACACAGTGATGACTCAGGAACCGTGAGCTGCTCATTATTTCCTTCACCCATCAAGAAATGACTGGCTGGTGACTTGTTTTGGTTACTTTGGTAATACACAGATGGGTACAAAATAAAATTAGAGCACCTTATAACCTGATTAAATATAAGACAATCCTACTGGATGACAACCTTTGATTTTGTGCGCTCGCCTGAAGGCGCTTGCCTTTAGCTGCTTTTCTAGATATTATAAGGATTTTCCAATGCAGGGTGATGATTTTGTGACAAGGGAAACTAAATCACACACTTGGTGGAGGTCTTTACACAGCTCAAGTAGGGATGGCTTTGTTTTAAAGGGTGGGTGTATCATTTGAAATCCATTAATAGTAACACCCAAGGAAAGCCCCCTGGTATCACCAACAAGTCAGTAATCAGATCTGTCACCGTGTTTCATGTATAGTCAGAGTTTGATCCAACTGTAAATAATGCCCTGAGGTGATTTGTATAATATAGAGTGTAGGGAGAAAAGAGGAGCTGCTCAGCCATAGAAAACTATCCCATGAAGCTCCCAGTATACAGTTATACAGAACCAGCAAACAAACATTTACACACTATGCACCTCAGCAGTCCTTGACTCCCACTCTGACACTTATTTCTGGTTTCAAAATACTTCCACGTTGCATTAATACCAGTTACAGATGATTGTGGAACATCTAGAAGGGAAGACGTTTCGCAAACTGACCTGTTGCATCAGCAGCATCCTATTACAGCATCTCTCTCAAGTTTAGTAAGTTCTTTAAAATCACCCATTCTTTCATAAATGTTGGTAAAAGCAGACCGTATGACTGGCTGCACCACAAAGGTTAAGAGGTGCGGCCCAATATTTTGTCTGTGTATTGTTTGCTCTGCAGAAAATGAAATAAAGTAAATAAATCAACATATGGATAGTTGGCTCACTGCAGAGAAGGCTGTAATTTGTTTTCTTTTCTGAACCCCAGAAAATAAAACCAGATGACTTTTATTGTTAAGCGTTATTAAGTTTATCCATCGTTTCTTTTGTCAAAAATTCATTAACTTGTGTCTGCTTGCATGGTTATTAGACTCATCGGAATCTGTGAAAATGTGTTATTTGCCATGTAGATAAAATAGGTTTATTTCACTTTAACACACTCTTTGACATCTCAAAGAAATGTACACATCACTGCCTCCTTCATATGACAGAGTGATCAGTCTGTGTTGACGGCAGGTGGAATCTGAGTAACCGAGGCATTCAGCGCCAACGAGTCTCATAAATCACTGTGGGCCCATATGGTAATCATTCTAGGATCCCATCTGGAGGCTGATTTCATCATATTAAACAAAAACAAACAGCCAGCGGCATCTTCCTTTCCATCCATTTCCTGCCAGCTTCGCATTTTAAAGTCCTGCAGTTTGGAATCAGAGCGCCAGAGCTTCATTTTCTGCACACTTCGTAGCACAAACAGACTTGAACCCAGCTGCAAACTGAAGAAAGTTTAGCATTAGAACTTGCAAGTGATTACTTAGCCGACCTTTAGTGAAAACTATTTATATTGTGTCACATATCGATTAGAATAGTGTGACTTATATACTCTTGCAATTTGAGTAGAACAATGTTGTGACACAGAGATTACAAGCATCATTACTGGGAAGAAAACAGTTTCTAACTGAGCAGCATACAGATTTCTTTGTAATCTGCTAAACAAAAGATTTCTGACAGAGTGGGGTGGTGAGGGGCAAATCTAGTAATTTTAGTTTGGTCCGCGTATCAGTTTTGGTTAATTTAGTTGTAGCTGTGATGCCCAAAAAGATGCACCTTTGCCCCTGTAAGCTAACAAGCTGGTTAAGGCTAGACCTAGAACTTACTGGTGACCACAGTTACCTGCTACTATTTTACCTGTTTGTGATTAATTTGACTGCCAGCAGACACGCAGCAAATATGCATTTGTTCAGACCAGAGGTTACCAGACCAATGCCAACTGGTGACAAAAATCCCCCCAAAATAACAGGAAAGTTGATGAAGGAGGCACCACTTTTTTGTGTGAAGGGAGGCTTTTAGCCTTGTTTTTGGATAGAGACAGTGTAGCTAGACAGCAAAGTGGGGAGAGAGAAGGGAAGACATGCATGACAGGGCCACGGATCAGACTTAAACTCAGGCCGTACGTCATATAGCCACCTGCTCTTCCACTGAACTAAACTGGCACCCAGCAGTGCAGTGTTGAGGACTAAATTGTGCATTAGACATAATTATGGATGTATATACTGATGTTATGATCATTTTCCAGTGTGACCCATAGTGAAAATAACCCAAAGTCCTTCATTTAGAGATTAAAACAAACAAAAAACAGCATCTATATCGCCATAAGCATGTTCTGTTGTCACCGAATATATGGTGATGAAATACAAAATGACACTTTCCTGAAGCTGTTTATGGGTCTGATGGTCCACTTCTGGTCACACAGAGACTGACCTGCCAAGTGGCATCAGCTTGGCTTGAAAGGTGTATTTTTCTCTTAAAACAAAGAGGTCAAAGCAACAGGTCAGTAAAGTGGAAGCAGGCTTTTCTTTTCATGCATTTTGAGCTTTTTTCTCTGTTTGTGCTGAAGGTTCTATGGTCGCTTGTCTTAGGGACAGACAGCTGTGTGAGTTCTTCTTTTGGTCTGAATGAACAAGAGGCTTTTAATGGAAAGATTTACCTCTGGGTCTTGTTGGTCTGTCTGTGCACACTACAGTTGGTAAGCTGCCAGCTGTAATCCTCCTGAGGGCGATCTCCATGTATGAAGATGTTTATCTTCATAAACCACAGAGGAAAGAAAAACAATCGCATGTGGAGCTTCTTTTGACGTCAACTCAGTTTATTTTAAAGGGCTCTGGATCATTTCCACTTTCATGACTGGTGTAGCTATATAAACCAAAATCAATAAAGTATGATGATGAGATTTAGCTTGTCTGGACTAATTACATCAGTTTAAATAATAAAAAGACAAGTTTACATGCACTGTCACGGGAAGTTTACGGCTGAACTCGATTGATTTTGATGACTTCTTCTTTTCTCTGTGCGCAGTATGATTTTAATTTATAGACCTCTTTATAAAATAAATGACAAAAGGAGGAAGATGAAGAAAAAGCCATAGAAGAGTTCGAAGGGTGTAATGAAAATCAAAATACTTCCAGAAACAATAAATCATCATCAATTTGAAAATCATAGCCAACTGCACACAATAAAATAAGTACATTTGAACAAAAGATCAAACAAGTGTCATATTTAAAAATAATATTTATCTTAATGGGTTTTTCATTAGTCCAAAGGAAGAAGAACTAATCTATTATTTTTTCAGACGGGTAACCAGTGGGTTTTATTCTAGGTCCAGATTTACTAATGCTCTGTAACAGTGCAATACATTTGCTCTGCATTAAAACGCTGCTGTTGGGTTTACTAAAAGGAAAACTGGACAAGATGAGGACAAAAGTAGATGCGTATGACTTACAAAACGATCTCCAGCAGATGAATAGTGTCTGAAAGTCATGTCCTTAAGAAATGGGAGAAAAAGACCAGAAACAGGACCTGATGTGGCGCTTCAGTTGATCCATGTTGAAGTTATGGACTAGTATCCAACTAACCTGTTATTCTCTTTTGTGCTTCACAACATGAAGCAGTGTGTGATCATCTTTACACCACAAAAAGCAGCCAGCATAAAAATGAGCTTTAAATGTCCTTCAAGAGGCCTGAAGAAGTATTCCTGAAGACTACTTAAAGAATTACAAAAAAGAATTCATTTCACACCAAATACTCTTTTTTTCCTTATATGCTGTATTTCCATTTATGTTTGCATGAGTATTAATACATTGCTGTACCTATTTCCTGTATTCTGAGTAAAATATATAAAATAAAAAAGAAATACATGAGGTGGTTGAAGACTGTATTTTTGGAATTTCCTTTTTGGATGTATATTTGTCAAAGATTCCTTTTCAGAGCACAAATTATTTAAATGACTCATACAGCTGTGATTTACTAAAGTTTCCAGCAGGCATTTTACTGCAAATTGCATCATTATTTCAAACCGAAAAAAGCGTGTCTTATTTTGATAAGTTGAGAAAAGTTGCTGCCAGGAGCATAATTCATTTGAATTGCAGTGCAGCGGGTGAAGTTGGCATAAGCAACACATTGTTGTTCCGAGTAGCTGCCAAAGCTTTGGCTCTGTCCCGAAGTCATGACTGATATCTTAGCCTAAAACATTTAGAGCGAGCCCTGCATATTTCTGCGCTGTTTTAATGTAACAGAGTGCAATTTAACATGGAGTGTTGGAGGGAGGGATGCAATAGTTAATCAAGACAAGACTCATGCAGGCCACAGAGTCAGAGGGCGAGAGCAATATCGCACGCCCACATAACAAAACACATGAGGCCTACTGGGACCTTAGCAACCTGAATTTCACAACAGTCCAGGCAGATATTTTAATGATAACCACAGACGGGTGTGTCCGCTGAGCTCCTATAAAACAAAAAGCAAAAAAAAAACCCAGTCAGTGCATTGTAACTGGATATAGATTCTGGTTGCTTTTGTTTATATAGTTCCATTTCCCAACAACTGAAACTTGTGGTAGTTTACACTGAAAGAAAAGATGCTCTGCAATATCGCAGACCAAAACCCAACAGTGGGAAGACAAAAGCTCCCTCTTTACAGGAAGAGTCAATCAGTGCTTCTGCAGTCAGGAGTGAGCTCTAATCAGGTGATTGACTGGACTACTTAACTTGCAGCTGCGTTGATGATGGCCTCTAATGAGCCACAGGGGCAGCCAGTCAGACCTGAGAGCGCCAACATACGTATGCAAATAAATCTTTGACATATGCTCATCTCTGCTCGGTGTACCGGGAATGTGGGTAAGGGGGTTTATCATGTCAGAAAGCTTCCTGTGATTCTGATTATCTCTGTTGACTCATTTGGCATGTTTAAGGACTCCAAAACAACCAAGTGTCTTTTTCCAAGTCTCTGTCACAGTGATATCAAGATACCTTTTTTCACTTTGAGAGGCAATTGTCTGAGTCTATCTGAGATAAACAAGGACAAATAACCTCAGTAAACCTGAACACAAATCGGCGGTTTGCATGAACGAAATGGCCCGTCTAAGTCCAATCGCATGTTTATTCAGCATACAGGTTGTAGGTTGTATCAGTGCCTTGCTGTTCTCAGCAGCTATACTATATGGCGAAGCTGAGTCTCTAAATGTGTCCATTATGATGGTGAGTTCCTGCCTGATAGACTGTTCTAATAAAAGACTTAACAGGTATCTGAGGATGTGCTGTGTGATAAACTGATAAAATCACATCCTGAGGTTAATGGCACGCTTTGTTCTACAGATCAGTTTACCACAGCATCTATTTGCAGTACTGTGACTCAACAATGCATCCCACTTTAATCTAAGGTAAGCAGATTTATGCCAGTGACGGGTGAATCTCTGCTAGACTCTAATGTGTAAAATGGATTTCAAGCAGTAGAGAGCAAAGCAGTAATAACACTCAAGTTACTTCAAAATACAATTCAGACGGCCCACAAGCACGAGTGAAAGCTGACACTGTACAGCAGAGGACCCTCCGGCTATGAGGGGAGAAGGGTTTGGAAAAAGAAAAAGTGTGTTTGAAGCTTAAAATCAGCCCGAGTACACACTGTGGAAATCTACACAGTTAATCATTTTCATTGGTATCAGTATTACCATGGCAATCAGGATATAAGGAAGGAAGTTTTTTTAAGTATTGATGTCAGAAGATATGAAATAGTAACTTTCATTTCCTCAAATTTGTGATCAAGTTCATCACTTGACTCACTCGAATTAGGAAATTGCAGTGATGTTATTTATTTTTATTTTTAGAGGAGCACATACCCACATGTTGAACCTCGCTGGTTCTCATTTTATTGTTGAATTAACTCTCCAGCAAGCTTTCAGGGGGAGCTGAAGTAGAACGATCAGGCTGCACAACAAAACGAGGGAGTCTGCCAAACACAAAAGAAGTCTGGGCAAAGAGCTGCTCCATTTTCGGTGCTGCTGTAGTCGCATTTTGTGGATAAAAAATTCCACTTGTGGCTCAATGCCAGAGTTACACATGACCAGTTTGCTCATGTACATTTCCTCTCAGAATGACACAGGGTTAACTCAGCGATTGCTCAATAGAAACCTATTCTTAAAATATGAGCTCTAAGGTACAATCTCTAAGCTCTAAGATAGTAAAATGTTATGTTGTACAGTATATGAATTAATATTAAAGATGTTATCTTGTAGATGGTTTTTAGAATATTTGATTCACAAAGAAAGCTCGAAAAGTAAAAACAAGAGAGAAACAGTGTTAAAACACAGTTCAGTAATATTTAATATTAAAAAAAATAATTAAAAACACTGAAATTGAACAAAAAAATCCATATTTATGGTTTTACAGCTGTAAAATTTATTCCAAATACCAAGGCATAACCTGCACCAGACTACGTTTAGGCAGCTGAGACGTTAATAATGAAAGTAATATACAAACCGGATTCCAAAAAAGTTGGGACACTAAACAAATTGTGAATAAAAACTGAATGCAATGATGTGGAGATGGCAAATGTCAATATTTTATTCAGAATAGAACATAAATCACAGAACAAAAGTTTAAACTGAGAAAAGTTATCATTTTAAGGGAAAAATATGGGGATTCAAAATGTCATGGTGTCAACAAATCCCCAAAAAGTTGGGACAAGGCCATTTTCACCACTGTGTGGCATCTCCCCTTCTTCTTACAACACTCAACAGACGTCTGGGGAC
>NW_005187407.1:4422136-4439500 GCF_000239375.1 Pundamilia nyererei | reverse complement strand
CTGGGTAACACCTTTCTGATATTGCTCCACTATCTTTCTGAGCAACATTGTGGGAATTGGTGATCCTCTACCCATCTTGGCTTCTGAGAGACACTGCCACTCTGAGAAGCTCTTTTTATACCCAATCATGTTGCCAATTAACCTAATTAGTGTTAATTGGACTTCCAGCTCTTCGTTATGCTCAAATTTACTTTTTACTCAAATTTGTTGACACCGTGAAATTTTGAATCAACATATTTTTCCTTTCAAATGATACATTTTCTCAGATTGAACTTTTGATCTGTCATCTATGGTCTATTCTGAATAAAATATTGACATTTGCCATCTCCACATCATTGCATTCAGTTTTTATTCACAATTTGTTTGGTGTCCCAACTTTTTTGGAATCTGGTTTGTAGATTATTGCTGTGTATGGCTTATTTCTAATCTGTGAACTCTTCCACTGGAGACCTTGCAAACCAAGGCCATGTATATCGCAGTGCCTTGCTACAGCTAAGGATGCTTTATGAGCATAGGTTGGTGAAGGACAACTTCCTCATTTTTACTGTGCCATAGTTCTGAACCCAGTGCACTGCATCATTTTTAGCTTTGACACCCTCGAGAAAAACAACAACAACCTCTCTCTCTCCCCTTTCTGTGTAAAGCAGAACTAATGGTACCAAACTCTACAGAACCTGCAGTATTATCTTTATTGACAATTTTTAACATATGTTTTTATGATATTCCTTTAATGCTTTAAGTGCTATCACCCTTATCAAAGTGACCCTTTAAAATCCAAACAGTTAAATATCTGCATGCTTAGTGAAAGTATGAACAATGATCTCCTGTCCTTTATGAAAGCGTAACACATCTTCTTCATGAGGCAGGAAGTTGTGTTTTCTCACATGCATGGTGCAGCAAAGAAAAATGTGGTTACTGTGTGTTTTACTGTTTATACGTGCGTGGTTATTTTTAACCTTACCTTCACTAACACATCCATCCAGCAGAGTCGTTGTGAGTTAAAGTAGTTTTGCTGAAATGCATCATGAGGTCAGCTAAGCAATCCGCACATAATATTTCCGAAACTAAGTTTGTTACTTGTTGCTATCTACCATATTATCTCATGACGGCAAAGTAAGAGGGGCGGCCTGTGTTTGTGTGTTGTTTTTAGATAAAAGTACTGTAAATAAACCATGAGTGTGTTTCATAATGTGAGTGCTAAATTCATAAATTCACAACAAGTAATCAATAAATATAACAGCTTACATTACACTATGAGCCAAATATGTAACCTCTAAAAGCTTGTTTCAGTGTCTGGCTTTGGTCATGCAAAATAAGAACTCATGTTAAAAAAAATGTGAGCTACAAACAAATTGGTTTCCTCAATTTGTTAGAAAGTTTAAAACACCTTCACATTTCTCGTTGGATCACCTCTCTGCCTGATGGACCCAATCAGTGAATTATCTTGTAGAAAAGTGGAAGTTTGAGATGCAAAAAGGAGTCACGCCTGAGCGCACTGCCGTCCTCCTCACTCATCACAGCATTTCTACACTGAGCAACTTTGCCATCTGTGTTTCTTCTTCTTGCAGCTGTTTCCTCGCGGTCAGGAGAAACCCAGAACGTTAAGGAACGGCTGCGTCTGCCTCCGTGATTATGGCTCCATGCAGCAGGACAACCATTGAGAGCTAATTCAGTCATTAAAATGATAACAGACGTGTGTTTACAACAGCTGCTGCACTTTGTGCGCATTAGTTGAATCATCTGCATCAGAGGTTGGCGTTGCAATATCAAATTAAAATCATGTTGACCAAAGCTTAAATAAACAATGTGCTCTGGCTTGCTTCCCTTCCACATCTGGCCAAAAGCGTGCAGCTGTCAGAGACAGAACCATCAAAGCCAAGTCACAAAACTCACACTGGGCAGCACATGTGTGGCAAATTCAATACTTTTGCTATTTACGTGCCAGAAGAAGAGAATAATAACCTTTGCTGAAGTAGGATATTAATATTTAACCTTGCCCACTGATCATATGGGTAATAATAATAAGTAATAGCTAATAACAGCCTAATGCTGCGGTTTCTAGGACTACGATCAGTCATCAGTAATTTGATATATAAAAAAGTAAAAAATTGTTTAGGTTGAAAAAAGAAAAGAAAAGGAAAGAAGAAGAAAAACCTCCACAAAAAACAATCAAATGCCTCAGAGCTATTAAAGTGCAAGACCACAAAATGCAGTAGTGAAATTAGGAGATGGAAGTGTTAAGAAACCACCCTGTCAGCTGAACTTGGTTGCATGCTGTTTCTTATACCTCTGCAAGCACTATCTCAGCTCAGTTGGTACTGTGCACTGGACACGATCATCACCAGCAGAGAACAGTTGTTGCTGCAGGTATGTTGTTGTTGTTGTTGTTTAATTATATGCAGTTATACACAAAGATGTTTATTCAGATTAAAATTTAAATGGGAAACATTTGTTTAAATTAAATGTTTGTTTGTTTGTTTTCACAGAAATTCTAAAACATATTTTCACCCTTAGAAGAAATGGATTATATAGAAAATTGGGACTATGACTATTCTGAAAATACGTCCTACACTTATAATGATTCCTCCAATATCACTACACCTGAAGAGCCAGTTTTTCAGCACAAGCCAAAATGTGAAGGCTCCTGTGTGACTTTAGTCATAATTAATGTGATCATTTTCCTGCTGGGCACCTGTGGGAATGCTTTGGTCATCTGGATTTCTGGCTTCAAGATGAAGAAAACAGTCAACACCATATGGTACCTGAGCCTTGCGTTCTCTGACTTTATGTTCTGCTCCCTCATCCCATTCACCATTGCCTACACGGTGACTGAGGATTGGATTTTTGGCAGTTTTTTGTGCAAGTTTATCCCGTCAGTTATGTTCCTCAACATGTTCAGCAGCATCTTCGTCCTTGTCCTCATCAGTGTCGACCGCTGTGTTTCAGTCATGTTTCCAGTTTGGGCTCAGAACCAGCGCACTGTTAGAAAGGCATTAGTTGCTGTTGTCATGGCGTGGTTGCTCGCCATCGCAGTTAGCATTCCCTCTATGATTTTTCGGGATGTTAAGGAACACCTAGGTCGGATGATTTGCTTGAACAGTTACACACACCAACACGGTCACAAGTTTGTCGCAGTGAGCCGTTTCATCGCTGGCTTTGTTATCCCTTTCATCGTCATTACCATCTGCTACTCTATCATCATCCTCAAGCTTCGAACCAACAGGATGGCCAAAAACACCAAACCATTCAAGGTGATGACTGCTCTGATTGTTGGGTTCTTCATCTGCTGGCTTCCGTACCACGTGTTCATCCTACTTGAGCTGAACCCCCACCACCACAACCTCAACATTTTGAAGATCGGACTCAAAGCAGGCACTGCTTTGGCAGCGGCAAACAGCTTCCTCAATCCTGTGTTGTACGTTTTCATGGGCAACGACTTCAGGCGTAAGTTTAAGAGCTCTCTGCTTTCAAAGATGGAGAATGCAATGGGAGATGAAGGTCGTACCACCAGCCGTTATCTGTCCAGGTCCAGCTCCATGGATGGACGAGCCTCTACACACATCTAGATGTGCAAAAATCACCCCAAACTGTTTCAGTCAGTTGGTTCACTGGACAACAAAAATAATGTTTAAAAATGTGCAATCAATGTAAAATATGTCTTTACTGTGAATGAAATATGTATATTCCAGCTGTAAAAATGACCATGTATTATACATTAGACTCAAAGCATTACCTGTATATTAAGTGTTTACTAAAATAAAATAAATTAAAAACAATCGTATGATATACTTTCATGCAGCAAGGAACACAAAGTGGTGCATGCATTTGCAGATCACTTTCTGATTCTTGCAGCACTCCTGCATGGTTGGATGGTTATAGAAAGCTTGATTTGACTGGTAAAACACTAAAACAAGAAGGAAACAACTTGTGTCTGTTGTTGGAACAGACACAAGTTTTGACTTGCTTTCTTGATATCTTAATTAAAAGTTAAATAAAGGATGGTCAAGAGCACTCACTCTAATTATAATATAACAACGCATTATAGTTTCATGCTGCAACACTTCAATAAGTGTAACTGACCACAATACAGAGTAAGACAGGGTGAAGCTCAGCCGATCACACACTCTGTATTCACAGATACTGTGCAACAATTTATGTTATGTCATGTATGAGTGCTATGAATGTAGTTGTAGTTGTAAAAGTTTGACTTTTGTTGCTGCTTTTCTTTGTTTCTGAGATTAAACAAGATCCATTAAAGTTAGTTCTCTGATTCAATCTCAAATTTCTCAAAAGTTGAGGCTTAATTTGTATTTGGAGGCTGTGCTTTTCAAACAAACAATCACTTACTGAAAATGTACTCATTTCTTATCTGCAATGAGATATGCATTTGGGAAACTGTAAAAAAAAAATGCACAGACAACACTAACATCAGTTAAAACTGTGCTAAGCAATGCGTTTCTGGTGATGAAAAATCTGTAGCAGCCTTCCAGTTTATCGTACATCAAGCTGTTTGCCAAGGAAAAGATAGACTTCTCTCTCAAGGCCAGTTTTCATTTTTTGGGAAAATGTGAGGCAAGAAATATCAAGAATAAAAAAGGGCAAGAAAGGAACGAAGCCATTGTTAGTAAAATGTGTTAATTTTGTCAGAAAATGTTGTCGTGGGGGAGCGAGGTTTGAGTAACATGTGAGGCCAAAATCCTTTCTTTTCACAGCTTTAATAAACTAAAAGAATTTTAATGTCTGTTGTGCATCCGCATTTCACTGACAATTCCAGTTATGTCACTAACATTTTATTTGCACCTGTATCTGATCCAACGGTATCACCTCCGCCTCTGCACACCAGTAGAACCACATGACATATTTGCACACTGTGTTTGAGCCTAATTTTGAGTCTTAATTAGGCTCAGAGATAAACACTCTTAACATTTTTAACCTAAGAGATATCACAACAGGAATTTAAGAGTCTGGGGATTTTTATTCACCATCTGGCTGAAGGACCGATGAGCTCATGCATGCCAAGGAATCCATCGTCCACTTGTTCAAACTTCACAAGAATCACTCCTCCTACACCATTAGCGAGAATTTAGTCAAACTCACACAATGATCATCTAACAGGTCTCACCCAAACTGGGCTGAAGGTCAAGGTGACTTTTGTCATGTCAGATTATCATAGGCTTCTCCGAGAAATGTCTGTGCACTTTTGTATACCTTAATTATTATTGGCCATGAAATAATATTAATAATAATAAAAATACTCTGGAACTAAAACATTTTTATTTGGTGGTGAAGTAGATTAAATCGTCCTTGATATGGCTGTTTGTGAGTCTCACTGACTTCTCAGTGGAGTTTAATTGTCTTAGTTTGTACAGCCAAGCAGTGAGAAAACCTTATCACCTTCCTTTTGTACTTCACACATTACAAAAACCAGTGAATTTTTGGTAAATCGTGGGCCGGATGAGTTCCTATACCTCAGTGACATTCTGCTGAAGCAGTGTAGGGCTGTGACAAGACACAAGTAGATTTCTCAAAACACTGGCAGTGAGTCACAATGAAATGTTGGTTAGAGAGTTAGAGACTCTCAACTATTTCTGATCTGAAATTCAATTGTTTTTCTGGAGTTCTGCCCACTGAGGCTTCGGGAAAACTTTTATACTGTGAGTTAAATGTGAAATACAGTATATGTGGTTTACTGTGAAATGCCAGTTATTTCATCAATATTTTACTTGCATATATTGTATATGGTGCAATGGTATCATACCGGTCACTGCACAAGAACAGAGAAGCCTCTTTTTTTCACAGCATGTTTGAGTACGGTGGGGTGAAAGTTATACTTAAAAAGATATACGCTCAAAACACTTGCATACACACTTTAACAGAAAGGAACAGTCTCTAATTTCTATGGTAGTTGTATTTTAATCAAGAGAGACAGAATTTCAACACAATACGAAACATGAAGTTATAAACTGATTTGCATGTCACTGAGTGAAATCGGTATTTTATCCCCTACAATACAATCAGAATTCTGGCTCCTATAGATGGGCTGTGTGCCACATTACAGTCGATCAATTTCAGATACTCCTGACTCAACTTGTTATGTGTGTAAAGCACACCTGTATACAGATTCAGTCTTTCATTCGAATCTGTCCACCACCGTGGACAAGACCAAAGAGCTGTCAAAGCAGATCGGGGACCAGATTGTTGACCTGCACACAGACTGGAATGCTCTACGAGACCACCAGGAAGAAGCTCGGCAAGAAGTTACCATTATTCTGAAGTGGAAGAAACATAAAATGACAATCAGTGGCCCTCAGGATGGAGCCCAAAACTACACAGGAGGAGCTTAAAATGACCTGAAAGCAGCTGGGACCACAGTCACCAAGAACACTTTTGGTAACACACCACACCCCAATCTTCCAGCATCCGCAATCCCCCTGTAGGCATGTTCCCACAGTCAAGCTACAGGACACACTGAAGAGGGGTCATGGATGGGTCCTTCAGCAGGACAATGACCCAAAACATACCACCAAGTCCACAAAGGAATGGCTAAAGAAGAAGCACATTAAGGTGATAGAGTGGTCTAGCCGGTCTTTAGACCTTAGTGTTTTTGAAAATTTGTGGTGGGAGCTGAAGCTTCGAGTGTGTGAGACTCTAGTGAACAACTACAAGAAGCGTTTTACTGCTGTGGTTGTTGACACGGGTTTCTCCACCAAGTAATGAGTCAGTGTGGGGTCCAAATACATCATTCACTCAGTGACACACAAATCAGTTTATGACTTTTATGTATGACTCACTGCAAAAATGAAACTACTTCAGATGAAATATCTGAGACTGAGGATTCAGAAGGGGATCAAATAATTATTTCCCATGCTGCAAGAAGATTCACAACTTAACAGGAAGCATGAGAGGAATTGAGTTTTAGTAATTTTTTAAAATGTTGAAACAGTGTAGGGCTGTGGGGAAACCCTTAAAGCACAGATTACCTGAAACCCTGTCAATGAGTAACAATGTTGGTCAGAGATTTAACCTTTAAAGCTGAACTGTGTTTGTAACCTGCCCACGTATAAATGTGAAAGAGTTTGCTTAAAGTCAGGAGTTCTACAAACTGTGTCAGAAGCCACTGGATGGTTTCTGTTTACAGTCACCACAATCAGTCCTGTTTTAAAACCAACACACATAGTTACTGGTAAGTATTCTACTATGACTTTAAATGTGATCTAGATCATGCTGGAGGAAATGCTGGCAAACCTGACAAAAACCATAAGTAAGTATTAGGGTCATTACTCAAAAACTAAGCAATTTGTCATGTGCAATTACTGCTGATTACGTGACTTTTTGGTTACTCTGTGGCCTGAAATGCATGGTAACATAATTACAAGTTAATACAAACCTCAGGCTACAAACCAATCATAATAGGGACACACTTTTTTGATACCGGTATATCATTGATAGCCACCACACACTCAGCCTGTCATTAACCTGTTATTAACTATTAAATGACTATATGATGCCTTTGCCTTGCCTGTAAATCTCATGAAGCTTTGATCATCAAGATATTTTGCAAATGTGGTTTTCATAAAAGTGACTAAGGTGCTGTCAGACAGTGTATGTGTAAATGTACCTTGACACCAAGCTGTGGCTTGGTGTAGGAACATCATTGGTTTCTCCAGGAAACGTTTGTGGGTGATGTGAAAAAATAAATGAGGCACAGATGCAGTGTTGTCTTTAGTGTCAACTTTTACAGAAAATATATGCCACTATACAGTTTTACCATTGATGTTTAATTCGTCTTTCTTCTCTGGCGTCTAGCTTGTACGCTTTTTTGATTATGATTATTCTTTTGGAGTTCTGCATCATTTATTTATTTATTTATTTATTTATTTATTTATTAAATTTTTGTTGTTCAAGCATACACTTTTTGCTGCATGCTAGACATATCTTCAGTGATCTACCCTGGCCTATCGGCTGTTACAGACAGCGTTTCCCAGATGACCCAGCCGGGGTATGCGAGGCCCCGGCTTGTATCCAGGGATCCTCTGATATGTATCACCCTTCTTCAGCCAAAGCCAGCTTCTATGCTGCTTCCAAGATTTTTTGACAGTTTTACTCATTTGGAGTCTCCATATCCCCAACAGCAGTATGACTCAGTGTAGAGACTGGCCTGCAAAGACTTTCACCCCTCTCACCTCTCACCTCACACCTTCCACCTCTGCCTCTGACAGCTGGCAACTAGGTCCACGTCTTTCTTTCCTGAGCTTACTGTACTCTAACTGGTCTTCCCACGGGACTGTCAGCTCCAGCATAACACACTAACTTCTTTCAACTTTCTGGATAACTGGACAGTGTCTGGTCTGAGTGTGGTGGGTACAGTAACGTCCAGGAACCTCAGCTATCTCCCTGGGACAACCAATGTACACTTTATACAGCTCTTATTTAGCTTCAGTGCTGAGGACGCAGCTTCACTGCACCAGTTCCCACAGCAGCCACTACCTAAAACACACAGTGAAACATGCAAGAATAGCAACAGAGGCTACAACATCACAAGCCTGCATGTCATCCCTGCTTTGGTTACATGATGAAGATCAGGCTCAAGCTGCCGGGCTGCGGTTGGCTTACACTCAGCTTTAACATCACTCTGGGTTCTTGCCTTCGAGCTTTGTGTTAGCATGCTGTCTGTGCAGATGCTTCAAAGGGTCATTTCAGCAGCACTGGATAGATGTTTCTGTCCTGGATACGGTTTGATCTTTACCATCATGTTATTTCTCTTTGGTGCAGTAAAAATAAAAGTATAGTTCACATCTCCACTCATGGAAAGATGCAGAGTGGTCTATTTCTTCCCAGCACAACTGACATTAGCTCATTGGAACTTGCTTGCAGGAAAAAGGCACAATGGATGATTTTCTTTCTCTCTAATCACAGATCATCCAGATAACTAGCTGTAGTTGACTATCTGATACTTGTAACTGTACAGTAATCTATTATATTACAGCATTTCAGAAATATATAATGCGTTTCGTGATGCCTTTCACCCAAAACTAGACAGCTGTAGTATAAATGCTGTTTGGTTTTTGGTTGGGAAGAAAAAGACAAGACAAGAAATATCTTGCTTACATCCGTCTGGCAGAGGTCATAGAGGATGAATCCTGATATCTTTGGTAATCCCTTCAATTTTCCTCCAGCCAGTAGGAGGTCAACATTTTGGCTTTTTCTAATAGACTGCCAATAATTTCAGCACAGATATCCACAAGCCTCAGGTAAATTCTCATGACTTTTTCATTACGCTCACTGTTCCTCTTGGACAACCCAACCACCGAGGGCAACAGGCCAGGGTACTCCTAGTGCTGGTCCCAAGCCTGGGTAAATGGGGGGGATAGTGGATATATACGTAGGACAAAGGATGTTGAATATGGAGCTGTGAGGCCGGAGTAAAAGGGCAAGACCATGGAGAAAATTCATGGATGTAGTGATGTAGAGCAGTGTAGGGATCGGATGAGATGGAGAAAGGGCACAGCCAAAAGATAAAGAATTTTCATCTTGGACCTCTAGAAGCTGCCATTAATTTTTTTTTGTACAAATATTTAAAGATAATTGAGTTAGTTCTCAAACTCAATTAAAAATACTCAAACTCTTCATTTTATTTGATTTTTATTTTGTCCAAAACTTTGCTAGTCAGACTCAATAATTACTGCTAATTAAGTTTCACTAAAAGGTCCAAGGGATCTGGAAAAGTAACAAAAAGCATTTGAGAAAAAAAAAGAAATGAAAAATAGTTAAATCAAAGGTTTTTATTACTAATTAAACTGAAAGAGATGGTTAGGTTGCTATCATCTTTAAAAGAAAGGAAACACAACAAGACCCAGGAGCTGATCATTAAACAGAAGAAGGACTAAATCACCAAATTACAGGGTCAGAATCACAGGAGGCCGAAATAGACGTGCTGTCATGTTATTATAAGGTGGTGAACACGGTAAACACAGACGGCAACCTCTAAAGGGATGAAAAATGAAGCCCTGGAAGTGCTACAAACTGCATTCATGGTGGAGAATGAATCCTCAAAGAGTGAAAAGACACAACTCTGCAGGAGAAACATACATAACAACACACTTTTACTACAGCAAAGTTTAAAATAAGACAGTGTTTAGCCTCCTAAGAATAACCTACATTTTTACATAACCCTCTTTCCTGCTAGAAAAAAAGAAAGAGAGAAGGTTGGTTTGCAAGGTGCATTCCTGGATCAAGCAAGAATAGGGAAACTGTTTGCTTTCTATGTTGCAGCAGGTTGTTTTCTCAGTTCTCTAACATGTACAGCGTGTTGCTAAAAAGAGAGAAAAAGATCTCTGTTCAAACTTTCTTCAGCTGTGTTTCTGGTTTCACATTCTAAATGGGCTAAATGAGTTTTCACTTGTATTATATTCATTTTGTACTATTTTAATTTATAAACACAGTTTGAATGTTATTGCGTCCTCACTGGCCACATCATTAGGTAGGTCTGTTCAACTGCTCATTAATGTGCATTTATGCATGTCGACATTGTGCAAACCAGCTGCTCTTCCTTAGAAACTGGCATCCCATCCTTTATCAATAGTTGAGGCTGCTGGTGGTGTAATGGTGTGGGGGATACTTTCCTGGCACACTTTGGACGAGCTGAGCATTGTTTGACCACCACAGCCTTCCTGAATGTTGTCACTGAGCATGTCCATCTCTTTATGACCACAGTGTACTTATCTTCTATCCTACTTCCAGCAGGATAACACACCACACCGCAAAACCCAAGCCATCTCGAACAGGTTTCTTTAGCATCACAGTGAGTTTACTGTGCTGGCCTCCACAGTCACCAGCTCTCAAACCAATAGAGATAAGGTGGAGCCGGAGATTCACATCATGGATGTGCAGTGTGATGCTAATATGGACCGAAATCTTTAAAGAATGTTTCCAGCCCCTTGTTGAGCACTTCTGAAGGCAAATCTGTCTCCAATGTTTGTCTTTCATATACCTGTTTTGATATTTAACCTGCTAAAAGAAATTAGCACGTGCATGTTAGCAGCACATGACATTAGTATTTATAGCTTTAGGTAACGAAGCAGAACGCTTGTCAGTGCTTATTCTTGTTTTTCTCTTGGCTGCGCTCTCAGAGGTTTACAGGAAAGCCTTGTTGTGCACACTGAACCATAAAACTACAGAGCGCCTAAGGGTCACAGCAGGAAAACACTTTTTCTCTTACCTGTAGTCAGATCGCTATTGTGATATGGTATGTGATATATTAATAAAAATGTTTAAGACTACTGCAGATCGTAGCAGATTTCTAAAAATTCAGACATGAGTCACTCCTTGGATTCACTCATTTATTGGGCCATATTACATTACATTCATTCCATAGAAAATACATTCAAATGTGACACCTGTTCAATAAGTGCCGGCTTGTCAATAAATGCAAAGAGCCAATAAAGTTTAAAGCATGTGTTAAAAATAGAAACAACCTCTCCCGTTTGCCTGTTGCAATACAAATATTTTGAACGTGTTCAGCATACACTATAAAAATATAGTTTTATTATACTGAAAATGGAAGTCAGTTAATGCTGTCTGGCTCTCAATCACTGGTGCTGTTATTGTTTTTTTATCCTTGGATTTATCAATCTGTGTATTTGTTTGTGTTTAAGCGGCAGAGGAGATCGAGCGCCGTTTTAAGACGTGCTGCACAAAGGTTTGCTGGAGTTTTTTTGTTTTTTTCAACAAGGAATAGGAAAATGATTACGAGCTTTAACAGTTTCAAAGCTTTTCTTACAACAAAGCAGTGAAAAAAAAGAAAAAAGACAGTTTTCACATTCAGTATGATTAGCTCTCATAAATAAACCTCTACAACAGTCACTACTTATAAGGTAAACTCCAGTCTATTACACGAGTGTAATGCCTAATTCCTCAGTGATCTTTGGGGAAGGTGTTGCACGCCGAAGTGCTTTTTGGATTTCTGCATCGAGTCCAGTGTTAAGAAAACATATTCACAGCCAAATGAATCAACGTGTGCGCTGCTCACGGGAGATAAATAAATGCCGCAGACATTAATCCTCTTCTCTCCTCGAGTCAGTCTCTTCGAAAGGGATAACTCAGCTTCTTGAATAACCTTCTGATTTCTCGTACATACAGTGAATTAAACACCTTACAAAATCTTGGAAACACACAGTATCATCACCATCAGGTAGTTATACCCTGCATATTGCATTTACCCCCCTAACAAAGAGATACAGCTTTCAGTGAGCTTCTTATATAAAATAGTTCTGTAACTGTAATAGCAGCAGGAAAATTAATGTTTTGACTTTTCTTTTGCACAAAATAAGCTCACTGAACACACTTTGCAGTGTTGTATCGTATCTTTTGTCAGCACAGTCAGATGAGCCCCTCTGTAGTCACAGCTACTGTAGCTTCTTTGTGTTAAGGCATGTGCACATGCCTACACAGCACATGTGCATAGAGCAGGATAAGGAGTGCTTTTCATTCAGCAAATGAGAGAAACACAAACCTTGCCTGCTAAAACTGTCACGTCTACTCCATGAATGCATGAAGCTGATTTAGTTTCGTTTAAAAAAGAAACAGATGACTGAAAAAAAGAAATAGGTGTCCATCTACATGACTTAACAGACATCTAACACGATAAAAAATCTATTTATCTCATGAAATTCTACAAGATGTGCAGGAATAAAAAGGAAAACTAACAAAGTAAAAAGGAAAACAGAGGTCTTCACATTTATCATCTTGGCATATATTCCTCTGGAACCCCAGACATGTTTCTTTTCTTCAAAGCAGCATCTACTGTTCTGATCAGTTCATTGATGTTTGAACGCATTTCAGGAGTATACGGGTCGTACTCGAGCTTACGTAGCCCCGACCGCTTGAAGTTCCCGTCCTTCTGGCCCTCGACGCAGAGCAGGCGATCCTCAGAAACCTTCAAACCCAGAAACTCGACCATTCCTTTGAGCTTGGTGAACAGGTCCCTCTTCAGATCCTCAAAGTGGACCACGTGGACGTTCCTCCCATAATGCAGCCAGTCCAGCGTGTGGGACGCCCACCAAGGGGCATAGTTCTTGACAAACTCGGGCCACTCTGCAGGACAAAGAGGCCACAGAACATAAATAAATGAGGGTTTTGGGTACCAATGCACAAGTTAAAGGGCATTCTACAGTACAGACTGAAATATAGCAGGAAGAACATCTACAGCCACCCTGTGAACAGCAGATGGATCACCTCTGGCGTCTTGTGTCAGGTCTTTGTTGGATTTTTTCCTGTATTTTAAGAAAATGACTTTCAGATATTGTTTATCTGCTGTAGTTTTTTCAGGCCTGACACTTCTTCTTTTGACCTCCACTTCTTCAATTTCCTAATTTTTCTGTTTTTAAAAGACACACGGCACACCATGCTGCGATATACCCAGTTTTGGCTAATAGCTCTTTGCTCTTGCAAAAATACTATTTTATCCTAATTAACTGTGTTATGTTTGGCATTTTTCATAGATTCAAATAAAGAAATGGGAATAACGTATGAATTTTTGTGTCAGCATGCTAGTACAAAGTGCCTAAAGATACAATTTAAAATTGGTTCTTTGCTAAGTTTGTCTGTTATGTGTTGACACACACTGGTTCATCCTTTGAGTTGTTGCCTTTATGCTTGAATGACTCATAGGTCAACTTACAAAAAAGCACTGCTATAGCAGACTGCAATTAAAAAGAAGTGACGGGGCAGCCGATTTCCAAAGCAAAACCTTGAAAGACCTTCAGAAAGCCACTTCAAAGTGCTCAAGAGCACTTCAAAAAACACCAGAAAGGGTGGCTCAAGACTTTTGCTTGACAATGATGAAACAACTGTAAACCAAAAGTGTAAGTGAAAGAAAGATAATAAAAAAGAAATAACAGAACTGAGCCGTCTCCATTAACACCAGAAAATTTGCACTTTGAGATTTCAGCTTAGACGAAGAAGCGGTTACCAAAGGTTATTAAGTCATAATTGTCAAAGAGCTCATATTGCTAAGTGCATGTACGTTTTGTCTGTTCGAATAAAATGTAAGTTCTCGGTAAAATGAACTTCGGTACAAAAAAGTCAAAGTGTCAGCGTGGGCATAGAGTTAAGAGGAAGTGAGAGCTGTGTTAGCTGTGTTAGCACTGATGTCATTCAACTCCAGAGGCAGGGAGGACACATTAAGTAATTTCTGAAATGTCCGGACATTTTTGGTTGTCATTCAAACTGCAGAGCTTCTGTAAGAAAACCTTTTCTTTCAGCTTCATCTAGTGGCCCATAAAAAGTGGGAGCTGGCAGGAGCTGTGCTGCATAAGGACAAATCTTTACTGCTGGGAGAGGGTGTCGATAAAGTTTAAAGTCTGCTGAGTTTGCAATGTCTCAGAAACCAATCATAGAGGCAACTTTAGTGCCAGAGTGGACAGAATATCAGAAATTTCCCCCCAAAACACAACCAGCAGTGCAGAAATGCCAAGAAGCTGCAAATACAGAAGTTACAATAAAAAACATCAAAGTATTTTAACTTTTTCTCCAAAATCCTGTTCTGCTCATTTCAGAGTGAAGACACAGACAGTATCTTTTTGACAGATTACCCCAAAAAAGGCATCTGTATAGCTTCTAAATCTACGAGATAACAGTGGAAAATAACTCACTTTGCTTTCTAAAATGGCATGACCTCCAAAATAAGTTGCACTTGCCCCTGAGCTGACATTATGGGGCCACGCTGGAAGGCATCAGTGTCTGTAACATCATCTGTGCCCCACAGTCTCCCTCTGTGGAGGTGAATGCATCAAATCGTACATGTGGGGCCCTGCGCACAATGTCACGCTGACCCGCTCTCCGTCTATTCGAAGTGGCAGCTGTCAGAAAGCCTTTCTCTTTAGTGATGTCACCGCATCATTTTCCAAACAACAGAGGGAATAAACACTCATTGGAAATGGCAGGCCAAATGTGCTGAAGTTTCCACAAAGAGAGACAACTGCTGGGTCGGCAACTCTCCAGCCTCTGGGGGAAAAAATCGATGAAACCTCGCATAAAGTCAGACAGACGATACGGGGACGAGACAAAAGCGGTTGCCACGGTTACTAAGACATGAAGAATGCAATAGGAAGAGCAAAATTTGCCTGAAATATAAAGACATCTCTATATTTTAGACATAGTTATTAATGAAAAATGAACTTAATCCATAATTTTAAGCATCAAGTGGACAAAAGAGGAATTAAACATGACTAAACTGTGACTTCCTGGATGGAAGACATTTCACCAGCTTTTTAAACTGTGCATTCGTTTTCTGACTGATAACATCTGCAGCTAACAGCATAAAGAAGGAAACAAAGTAAGCTGCTAAGTGTTCAGATCATGCATACATATATTTCCCACTTTAAACCTAGAATGAAGATCTGAATCAGACTTGTCATAAACACTTCTAATTTATCTGACTGCTGATGCTGTGGCTAAATGGTGTAAATGATTTTCAAAAGACAAAATGTTGCGCTCAGCCACACTGGTGCAGGTCAACCTGCTAAAAAAGGCCAGAGTTTGATTGCATTTCCTCAATCCTTTGCCCTTCTATATCACAGTTTCTCAGTTCTTTTGTTTTTCTCTCATTTTGCAGTGTTTCAGTTTCTACTTATTGTGAAGCATTACTCAAACTTTGTTCACCACAATGTTATCAGCACAAAAAATGAAATATGCCCTCAGTGCCTCGGTTTAATGAAGTCTTTTATTTTCATTTTCTTCATAGTACGATGACGGAGAGACTTCCGTGCAACATAATATTCACTGATCCAGAGATTTCAGCAGCTTACCTTTCCCTCTCCAGTGGGCCTGGGAAGCAAATCCAATATGTCCACCATATTTCCGGTTAAATTCTGCCATCAAGGCTTTGTAGGGGTTTCGTATCATGAGGATGCTGGAGTCGAAGGCTTCGATTTCTTTCCTGCCGCTCTCATGTGTCTTAATGCACATTGTCCTCCCACTCCGCCAGTGGTCGCGCTCCCCTTTAAATCCTGTGAAACAGCCCAGAGTGACTTTATAGCATCCACGGTGGTGCATTCATGGCTGAGCGTCTGTGAATCGTGTCAAAAACATGCCGAGGCATACCTTTATTGTACAGGGAGCCATCAAAGTAATAGCTGCCGGTGTAGAAGCCAGTGGCGAGCTCTATAAGGTGGCGAGCCCAGGTGTTGCCAGCTCCAGGGAAACTGGCGAGGGCCACCAGCTGCTTAGCACGAGTGGGAAGGAAGTGCCGGTCCATGCACCGATTATCTGACAGTGGACAAAGATCAGCCGATTAAATGAACCTCAAAGTTTAAAATTAATACTGAAAATCAGTCACTTCCTGCGTATTTACATAGTTTTGTAATAACAGACACAGAATTATTACGTTTCAACTTTGGATGATTATTATAGAAAGAAAAAATGTCAAGGCGGGCTTGTTTTATTATATTTTTCTTCACAAAATATCACCTAATAACTTCAAACAGTCTCCCAACAACTCAAGTTGACCTGTCTGTTTCCATCCAAACTATTACACCTTTTAGATATACAACATTTGTGTTCGATTTGTAATAATTAGGGTTTGAATTATTGAGTTATGTCTCAGTCATGCAAGTGTAAAAACAATCTCCTTAAAACTTGCAACAGGATGCAACCTGTCTCCAAATATTCATGATCCAGACCAACTGCAATCTCTCTCAGACACTCTGTGAACAAAGCAACTGACGAGGGGTCACAAACCAGACAACAACATCTCAGCTTCACAGCACTACTGTCTTCCCTAGTAGGGTGTAGCATTGGGCCAAAACCATGTGGTGTGGTAAACAATCGTTTTTTCCAACTGAAACCAGATTTAAAGCTAACACATTCAGACCTCTGACAGGTTCCCTTTTCTGGGTTCAGCTTGCCAAGAATGATCACATGAAGTTCATTTCCCACAGCAGCTGATTTTTGTTTTGTTTGTTCACAGCAACCTCCATTTCTGTTTACTGCAATGTGACTCTGCTGATCCAAGCCACATCTGTCCACTGCGTTAAGGAAACACAGCCCACAACAATGCCTGGACTGAAGACAGACCTATTCTGGATTTTTGAGTTTCATAACAATATTTGGTATAACAAGAAATACAGCGATAAGCATGCATGTGTCTGGAACCCAAGATTTTACAGTCAAATCCAAGAACATTCATGATGATATTGTTTTAAGTAAACGTTTTAGAGCATATACTATTTAAAAATTTGCAAATTTACAAAAAAGGAAAAAAACAAATAAAAATGAATAAATAGTGTTCGGATGATTTGCAACATCGAGTGTGCATAATGGCACGAAAATAAGAATTTAGTGCATGTGTGTGTGTGTGTGTGTGTG
>NW_005187407.1:4383534-4422116 GCF_000239375.1 Pundamilia nyererei | reverse complement strand
GGGGTGTCAGGCAGAAGCACTCAGAAGTGTGACTTCCTCATATGTGACCCATCCCTTTGCTGTTCGTGTGCATGTCTGCAAACTCCAGACAATAATATCACAGCCATTTTTTTTCTTAGTGCCCTCTGCTCCTGCTTAAACTGCGTGGACACACTCGGGTGTTTTCACACTTGCATCCTGTTTGTGTGCACACAAAATGCTGAGACTTTTTTAAATTTCTGTTTATTCCCGAAATTGTTCACATGTTGTGGTTTTAAGCTTTGTATTTATTTTTAGTTTTTCCAGCTCATAACAAGCAAAATATCTCAGTATTAGGAAAAAAGGAGCCACAGTGGGATAATTATACCTGTTGTGCAAACAGAAGGTTATTATTTTTCCTTCATGACAGAAATTCAGAAAGAAACTAATTAAATTGGAGCCAAAGTGCTTTGGTGTATTGCATCTGGGTTTCCTAAGGTAGGGACCCTGCCCACTCCATATGAATAAGTGGTTCATGTCTTCAGTCCTGTGTGTTTTTCAGGTTGGTATACCAGGAAACCATACACACACACACACACACACGCACACACACGCACACACAACCTTTTAGCACTAGTGTAATGAGTCTTTTTAGGGACACGGCTGTTTATCTTAGTTTAGTCTGTTGCCATGGCATCTTAAGAAAAAAAAAGGCAGGAGCTATGTTACAAACAACGCTTTTTTAAGCTTCATAATGTACCGATAATCTGTGTGTGTGATTGCGTGTATTTATTTTCAATACTGCGGCGCTGAACCCTTGGCATATGGCACAGTGCCGATAGTGTTAACTCTGTGACTGGGTTAAGGTTTAAAGTGTGATGCTGGAGGTTTTTTTAGTTTGTAATTCATTTGATGTTGTGAGCTCAAATGAGAACAATCATAGTTATTTAAAAGTAACTCTGAGGCTGTGATTTATGCTGTGAGATACCTGAAATATTAACTGGTTGAAAGTGAAGCCTCCTGAATGAATCTCAGTGTTGATTTGGTTTATACAGTTTGAAACTGAGCACGAGTTACGTCTGTTGTTGACATAAAGTAAGTATAGCCAACGCTGGACACTAGAACAAAGGAACATGTGGAAATTTATAACAGGGTTTATAAGTCATGTTTATAACCAACCAACCACTTGTTACTTTGGTACAACTAGTCCTAGGACTCGTAACATTAGTTCACTGCTCTTTAGTCAATGAGTTTGCATAAATTGCAGCTTTTCCCCAATATTTGGTTTCTGGTCAAACAGGGAACTCTCTAAGTGGACCAAAGTGCGTCACTGCAAACCACACCAGAACAATCAGTCTGCTTACTGAGCACATGTGTCTGGAGAAGAAGCACAGACAACACATTTACTCCTAACATTTGTATTTATATATCTGTTTCCTTCACTTCAGTTTGCTAAAAACTGTGCACACTGCATTCTCCCTGAATGCAAAGTGTGCTTGGCAATGGGAAGGCGTGTTTATTCAGACTGTCAGCACACACCTCTTAGCCTCTGGGCTGGATCATGCTCCCACCATAAACAAACCACTATGGAGTTCCTTTGGAAGTACAAGTAAAGCCACCTCCTCCAAATTAGTCTTGGTGGTCTCGTCTGTACCTGAATGTGAGAGTGCAAAGCTGACATCTATACAAATGAATCCCACCTCTTTATCCATTTCTCTTTATGTGGTTCTGAAGTCAGTTATCTCTTCCTTTAGCCCAACTACTCCATGAAGTTTCCTAAAAACCGGGCTGATAGCTTTTGGATAGTGTGGAGGTACTCAAAATGTACCTGCAGCTCAGAATTAGCTTAGCAGAGGAATTAAATAATTGATACTAGCGCAGTTGATATAGTTTTCATGTCAGTTGACAAAAATCCACGATAACCTTTTGGCACGTTGTAATTCAAGTGGTCTAAGAGGGAACTACACTCCTGCACCTCCTCTGGGCTCTGTTTTCAAGAGGCACTTCGACCAATCAGACGTCATTTTAGACGAGTAGCAGCTTCAAGAGTGAAGTTTCAGGACTTTGCCTACAAAATTTAAAAACATGAACTTGTCTAAATGAAGCTTACACACACGTTTAATAAGAAAGATCTGTATTCAAACATCTGTCTGCTTCTCGGATGTTTGGTAACTTATCTAAGCTTTGCATCAGTTCCCCTTTCCCACACTGTCAAGCTCATTGCAAGATCACAAGTCCAATTGTCCTTCTGCCTGCCTTCTTCAGGCCAATCAGCCGCTACTCCATGTACTTTAAATATCACTGCAGATCTTTCATTTTCCTTTCCAGATGCCTTCATGCAACCAGCTTCCTTCCCTCTCCCATGTCAGGCTCCATCCAAGCCTCCATCTTCATCTCCATCACCAGCATCTAGATTCCGAGGGGTTTTTCCCTAATCCCTATCACTGCTGGGATTCTGCTGCGTCCAATTGACAGATCTGGATCTGATCTATAGATCCCATTCTCATCACAAGTGATGATCACCATTGTGAATTCTGGGCAGCTCAACACAGAAGTTGGCATCTTATCTAAATGAGAGGCACATGCAAGTAGTAGAAGCTAGAAGGCCAGTGAGTAGTCCAGATGTGTGAGTTAATAAGGAAGACAACCACAACTTTTTTTTATTGCACATCACAGAGTGCTATAATCAGCAATGCAGTCAACATAGAAAGTAAGCAACTGTGGAGCCAGTAAATACATAAATATGAGTTGAGTTGAATTCTATGCTAGGCCCAAAACAGCACTAACTTAATATTAGAGTGTAAGATGCACGTCTGGTTGAAGGGGCTAAGAACAGATGTGGCAAAGCTGCAGGAGAAGAACTGTTGATTTTTAAATTCTGTGATTTTTGAAATGATCTTCTTCACTGCATGATCACATCTTTAATCCACCACAGATTCATGCATCTCATACGTGGAATCATCTACAGCTCAGGGTTGAACGGTCAGTGCCAAAATCATTTTGCAAACTTTGCACGACATGTAAGTTAGACAAAGTTCCGGCTCATGCTGACACTTTGCACTTGAATACCACATGTGTTATCATACTTTAAATTGAATGTGCTAAACCTCAGCGTCTGACTTGGACTTTCCACCAACAGAATGTGACCAACTTCAACACATGTGTGGCTTTTCAGCCGCTGCCAGGAAACACTTAAATTTACCTTGAACCTGTGTCTGGTAGACGACAAAGTACTTGTCGTTTCCACAGCTTTCAAACTCTTCCCCTTGGCACCGATTGAGACACATGCCCTCGTCCTCCAGCTCATGCAGGGAGAAGAGGGGCGTTGGGAATCCGCAGTAGCATCGATCTCCAGCGAGCACAGCCAGCGATTTCTCCTGGAACACAACAGCCATTATACACTGAAGACACACTCGCGCAGCGTACAAATCCCCAACATCCACTCACCCTTTCTGTGCACATGTCCACGCACTTATCCACAGACATGTTCTGGATGACCGCGCTGAAGGGGAGAGCCAGTGTGACATTGTCTGGCTGGTGGAAACACCCTTTGAAAATGGCACTGCCATCTGAAACAGACAAAACAAGCCAGACTGTCACTTACCAACACGAAAGAACACAGAGACCCTAAACTAACAGCAGCACTCGTGTCCCTGGGATGACTTGCAACCTCCAATCCTCTCTGTGGTCTGATGTTGGTGAAGACAACACATCACAAAAGCTGCTCTTCTCCTTCATGTGCAGGTCTTTTTTTTTAACCTTATTTTAATTTGTTATTGACCTTTTTTTGCCAGCCTGCTGAACCTAACTGAAAAGATAAATTCGTTTTTATTCACGATGGAAATGTTTCTCGCACTGCACCACAACTTTAAAGGGTGACACCCAGATTTAAGTCACTGCTAAAGGAAATCTAAACATCCATTTCACATTTATTGCAGGCTGTCAACCTGTCAGCAGCGCCAGTATAGAGTACTTACGAAAATGTCTCTGTTGTCAACAAACTGTTAAGAATTAATGACAGAGGAGAGAAACCAAACAAGCGCTGCTTTTCACTGTGACAGACAGTGTGATGAAGACACCTTGCTTGCTCAGACAAAGCCAAGTAAGATATGCAAATGGAGCTTCGTCTCTTTGGTATTCCTTCCTCTCAAAGTTTATAGTGTCACTACCAGTAAACAAGACTATTGAGCACTCGCTCCTTTCCTTTACAGGAAGTATTAGTGATCAGTGGTGTCAGACTTTAAAAAAAAGAGAATATCCCCTTTATAAATTAGTTCTAGTGCTGTGTGTGTGTGTGTGTTAAATGTTTTATTTATTTTCGACCTTGTTCTCTGACTTAAAGTTGCATTTTTAATGCCGCGTTCTCTCCACGGATCCTGTTTGTGTTACCTTTCTGTGTTTTAACATGCTGCAGCTATAAATCCATCCAGCTATCAGAGAAAATGAGGTCTCAATAACAAAGAGTGCATCAACGATGCATCTGCGCTCAGTTATTATAGCTTTTAAGAGCTGGGATTTACTCGGCAAAGCTTGCAAAACAGCTAGCACATCACATTTCCTCCATTTCCTCTTTGATGTTCTGAGCAGCCCTCACATGACATGAGATCGGGGTTAGAGGTGAAAATGCCGACCTGAAATGCTTGCGCAGCAGTTAGATTGAAGGATTAAAAGCAGAAATGAGAATAATAACAAACAAACAGCAGAGGAACAGAGGGGTGCACTGTGAAGCAGGTTCAGCATAGCCAAACTTTCTTTGTGTCAGCTGGCTCAACAATTTCTCAAACCCCCAGTCAGAGATAACGGATATCGCCACGGTTGCTATCAACTGTCTGTGTTAATCCAGGCTTCCCGCTTCTCACATAAAAGAAGGATTCGGACGCATTATTAGACTTTTCGTCCGCTCAGAATTGATCATTTGAGTGCTGCCTGCTTCAGTCAGAGACATTATGAGGAGAGCAGGTGATAGAGATTGAAAAAGAACGGGCTGTAACAATGAAACAGCAAAAGGAAGGCCTGGGGGCATTCAGGTTTTACAGTGGCCCATACCCCAAAACAGGAATGTGGAAATTACATTAGAGTGTGTCCAATTATTTCAACTGATTTATCACAGACTGGTCAAAGTCCTAATCTTTGTTTAGCAGCCATGGTTTCAGCAGAGTAAAATCAGGTCTAGGATCGAGTATAAAAGTATTCATTTTATGCATGATCTACTGAACTGTAACCATATATGGTGATTTTTGTAGTGCAGTCTTTTAGCAGGTTCCTTCAGCTGTGCCAACATTTTTATTAGGTTGCATCTATAAAATGTTTTCCTTCAGGACTTGGAGCATGTTGTGATTATAACCTGCTGTGCACCAGGTTATCTGTTCAGCATAAAGCTGAATGTACCAAGGTACAGCCACCTTCGTCACAATGAGAACCTTGACTTTAAGCTTGAAATACCGCCCTAACCCAATAATCTTGCTTTGTAGTGCACACCTCTGGAGAGAGCGGTTGAGCTATGAAAATATTCACCACATATCTGCATGGTAACTCTCTCTGATCTCACAGTATTTCCAAGAAGCAGGAGCCAAGAAAGAGAAAAAGGAAGAGTGAATGCAAAAAGGAAAGGGTGGGTAGAGTCACCCCACCATGTGTTCGGGACTTTTTTAGATTATAAAGAAAAAAGTTCCCACAACAAAGCAACAAAGCAAGCCACAGTTTTATAACAGGTATAGCAGGAGAAATAATTTTTAGACACCCTGCTGAATTTGTTACAAAGGAAAGATTTTTCTGGATGTTTGGTTCATATTCTGTCTCTCTCAATTAAAATTCAACTAGCATACGAAATAAAGACTGTTCATTAGTTTGTAAGTGATCCAGCAGGGAATCAAAAAAATTAGGCATATTCTGTACTATAAGATCATTACAACTCCTGATAATCAGCTCTTTCTCCCAAGACTGAAGTTTTCCACTGGCAGGCAGTCGGTGTTTAGGATGAAGACCACAGGCGGCTGGGCTGTGTAGGTAGAGCAGCTCCCCGGGGAAAGAGGTAAACACAACAGAGCAGCCTGCTCCCGACTGTGGCAATAAAACAAATCTTTTCCCTCAAAGTAGCCGCGGGTGTTACACTCCTGAATCAAAATTACATCTTTGTGCCTAAGTACAGACTCTCAGGACACTCATTTCTAATCAGATCCATCTTAGAAAAGGGACCCAAGTTTAATATTTTATTTTCAAATATCAAATTCAATTTTTATGGCAAATCTATAATGAAATTAAACTTTTTGAAGGTTCCATTTAAAGGATTCATTTCACATTTATTTTAGACTGTGAACCTGTCAGTGTTGATATAGAGTATTTATATCAGCAGTAGTAAACACTTGACGTGTTGTGTTATTGGATATGCTGATGCCAGACTTACAGCGGCGCGCAGACTCCTGACTCAGCTCCAGCCTATAGATGGACAGTCTGTTGGGCCCTCCGCACACGTTGCTCTTCTCTCCTTTGCACTCCATGTTGCATTCGCTGTCTGAAGCATTGGGCGCCTGGATCTTATGACCACAATAGCACTCTGCGCCAAACTCCAGGCCTGCAAACATATATCCCCTGGAGGGAAGAGGAAAAAAAGGATTAGCATTGTTAGCGTAGGGAGACAGAGGGGTTTAAGTGATCGTTTTGAGCCTTCATTATGTTCCTTAATCCTCCACAGGCAAAAACAGTTCATCCTCTGGAGCAGCTGGGAGAGCTGTAATCAATGGAAACAAACCACTGATGTGGTTTGTGCATGAAAATATTATTCAAGAATAATGCATCGCTGTGAAAATGAGAAAACTTATGTGCTTTGCAGGCGTCTTAAGCAAAGCCAATTATAAATGTGTGCAGTATACTAGAATTTATCACACAGGGCTTCTCCTCTCCGTACTGTTGCCTGATGAAGGATCTGACTCCCAGAAGGCTTTGCAGGTGCAATTAGACATCGAATATGCATACCTCACACAGGAGAAATCCCCAGGCTGTCAATCAAACCCAAACCCCTTTCCCCCCCTACGATGTGTTGCCCCACATTTGTTTGTCTGCTTTTATTAACCCGCTACTCTAGCAAACGTGGCTGCAAGAGGCAAGAACTAATAGGAGAAGGAGCTGAAAACAGGCATCTCTCTCTGCTCCTATTCTCTGCTCTGTGAATCAGTCATGGGTGTAATTCAGTGCATTCGATAGAGCCGTCCCTGGTACTCCACAGGGAGGGAGGAGGGGGAAAAAAAAGAGGTGAGAGAAGGATGGTGAGGTATCGCGGAGAGTGAGACGGGATGAGAGGATAATGGGAAACAAATGGAGGAGAAGTGGGGGAGATGAATGGCTTGAAAACTGGAGCGCGTATTTTTACTACATGAAAACTGTGGCAGTGCAAAAAAACTCTAAAACAAAACAGAATTTTTTTGGCAATCAGTGAAAGAATACTTGCATTATAACAAACCGACTGATGTTTTTTTTACCTTATAAAACATGATATAAATGCAAATGTAATTTAATAAACGGCCTGAGGCTTTTTGTTTTGTTTGTTTTTTAATGAATGGGCTTTAATTATAAACCAACGCCAGCGTGACTCAAAACCGCAGTTCAGTGTTTCAACAAAACAATCACATTTCTTTATAATATGCAGAACTAAAACACAGTAAAAGCTGAGCACTGCATAATCTTAGAGGCCTGGTGAGGCCGTGTCAAAATCTAGTTTTAAAGTCTTTATCACGTCGCCTGTGTCATTTCGTTTTGTACGTTGTGTTCAATGTTCTACTCAAGCACAGGAAAACTATTCACGTACACAAACAGGGAGGTTAATGGTCCGGTTCGCTCATTTTGCCCTGGGCCGCAGTAACAGATTAATGTGGCCATAGCTGAACGGAGGCCGAGGAAGGGGCAGTCCAGTTAAGTTCTTCCAGCAAGTTGTTTGTGTGCCATGACCACAATTAAATAGAAAAAGGGTATTTTTGAAACTGCAGATCCAAAGTTGGGAGGACTTGGATGCCTAAAATATCATGTGGTCTGTGGTGGAGCACTGGCTCATACTTTAGCCTATTCCAAGAGCATTTTCAAACATTTTCACACCATAAGCAAATGTATTCTGTCACGTTGAGTCAAGAATGAACTCTTGAACTCAAAAACTGTGAAGGATTTGTTATATGTGATATAAAAATGTGATACGATTGGGAGCCTGTGTGCAGCCACAAATGGGCCTGGAGGTCATCTTGCTTGGTCTGCTGTGCATCTTTCCTCGTGAGCTTTTCTCTCTCTTTCATTTATTTATTTTTTGCTTTTTTAGCTCAGTTACGATGGGAAAGTACCTTTTGATCTCCTGCAGGTTTTTTTTTATCTCCCCTTCAGCTCTTTTGTAGTGGAGGGGTTTTTTTTTTATTTCTCAGTAGGAATCAAAAGCAAAAAAAAGAAGGTTAACTTGCCTAATGGATGAGTTTTTTTTGTTGTTTGCTACTGTCATACCTTTCTGCACAGTTGTCCTGGCAACGAAATACAGTCATTTTTTTGTAGTCAAAAAAGGAAACTCCTCTCAGAGCTCTTTTCTGAGTGTCATCAATGTAGCAGCCGATGTACTTTGCTGAAAAAGGAAAGAAAACACAGTTGGTCGTGTGTGCAGAGAAAACATAACTTATATGTACATAAGATTACATTTCTAACGTAACAGCTCATACAGAGCAATCAAAACCCTTTGTCAGAAGTGTCAGAGGTGAATTTTATCCACATTAGAGTCCTCACACACAGCGTCACGCTGTGGTGACATCGCACATGGGAGTCCAAACTGGGGCAGAAGCTTTATTTATTTATAAAGACAGATATCCCCTTCTAGTGGCCTGTAACTGTAGTGGCAGTCATCTCTCTGCATTTTTCAGAAGTGTGTGGGGGCTGGGCTCTAGTGAACCTCTGCAGAGGCATACAATGACCCTCTAACAGCTTCTTGCCTCTCATTAGAACAACGTTCTTGTGTTTAACCGGGCTGCACAGACCCTACCAGCAAACCTCTCACCATCTGTGCTCTGCCATCACCCCTTTAAACCTCTGTTAATAACTAAATGAGGGAAAAGCATAGAGTCCCCTGCATTATCTTAATTGTGCTGGTCTACAGGCCTGCATTTGAGCAGCATGTTGTGCACTGCAGCGGATGGTAATCTACCTATTGTTGAGCTGGAAAATAATCTGCTTTTTGATGGAGGCAAATGCAGATTTGATGAAACAGCATCTCTTGTTTTGAATAGCACACTTCTGCTTCGCATTACACGAAGGTAAAGGATGAAACGGCAGATGCAACTGATACAATTATTGTTTTCAATCATTTTAGCATCTTCCGAAATGACCTCATTGCAGCTGGTGAATCACATTTTCCATAGTGCTCCGAGTATATCCTTTCTCCAGCCTACTCCTGTTGTCTATTTGTACAGCATACATCTGTGCAATTGGCCCACACAGCAAAAATGTGCTTATGCGCCGTGGTCTGCATCTTATCGCAATATTCCCTTCAAATTAAATTTGGAGCCAAGGTGAATTAGTACATTTGGAGTAAAAAGAGAAGGGGAGAAAAACTCTTAACCCAAACACAGCCACCTTTGGAAGACAAAAGGCTCTTAAACACTACATATTAATGAGTGGCGCTGGATGCACGAGTGCAAAAGATAGCTTTGAGGTTATTAATTACTCTATCCTCACGTTCGGCTGCAATCCCGTGAGGTTAGAGTTTCAGAAAAGGGCGGCGTGGGGGTGGAGGCGTGGGGTGGCTGAGTGTACATTGTAAACATGTTTGCTTTGCTCCCTCTGAATGCAGAGGGAGCTAAAAAAAAAAAAAGGTTATTACCGCTTGTGCATTGTTTTATAGTCTAAATTTGAATTCACAGCAGGTTACTGTGCTGTGACTCAGGGATTATGACCCGCTTCACGCTTACAGATGTTGGGAGTCTTTCTCAGAGTTAAAAATCAGGAGGGAACTCTGCTGTTGTCATAGCACACATAGCACAGATGGAGCAGCAGTCCCTCACACTTATGTTTCATCTTTATGGCAGTTTAGCTCTCCCACCTGGCTGTACAGCTTCTCTGGAGAAAAAAAAAACAGGAACCAACATCACTAAAAGGTAGTTTAAACAAAATCTGTCTGTTTATTTACGCTTTTTTTCAAGTGTCTATTTTAGGATTTTATAGATGATTAAATAGAAACAGCCAGATAGCATGTGCTCATTCCCAGTGAAGTTATCTCCCTGCCAGTGCGTGAAGCAGATGATTATCACAGCCGGACTGAGGATTTCTCGCTGGCTGAACGATACGGGAATATTATTTCTTTTTTAAGCACCACTCAAAAAGTCACCTGACAATTAATCTGCTTTACAGGTTTAACACGAAAGGAATAATATTTTGAAATACAAAATAAAAGGTAAAAAAAGTTCCCACCTGTACAGCAGGTAGTTGAACTTTAATTCCACTCGACTCTGAGGAGACTTAACCTTCTAATTTCCAAGTCTACCGTGCATTTCCATCATAACGGTGCTTTTTTCCCCATTAACAAACCTTCTCACTGCCATATAGATTCCTTTTATTTAAATAAGAGTTCAAAAGTGTAGTAACACGAGATGAGCTGTGAAGTGTAATTGAGGCACGGATGCTGAAAACATGCCACAGAGAGAGTAAAGCCTCTTCACATTTCACCAGTGAAATTGTGATATTTCTGTGTGTGGACTCCCATTGATGAGCAAAATGTTTCTAGCTTTCAGTAGTGGCACCCGAGTGTTTCGAACTCATGCTGTTTTGTATTCTTCCTCTGTGGCGCTGTTGCTCTTTGAGTTTCTTGCACTTATCTAACGACTGTGGGTAAAATGTTACATGTTAACATAAGAGGGGAAAAAATGGTGTTACTACTTTTTTCTTAAGGACTTAACTAGTTTATAGTTTTCTCTTGTGTTTCGCCATGAAGATAGGAGCAACACAGGGGTCGTTTTTTACTTAATAAATGCATATGGCAGAAATGTGAACTGTTGATTTCGTTTTCAAATGTTTGTGCTTCATCCGAGAGCAAAGAAAGTGATAGACACGATACGAAAATCAGAGAGGAGGAAGAGAGAACAGAGCCAGGAGCAAATTTGTCCATGTTTCATTTTAAAAGATCTTTGTCCTGTTCAAGCTCAGAGATGTCAGCTGCAGGTAGACACATCCCAGCCTTACACCAGTGTTTCCATAACACATTATGATTTAATAAGCTGGCACTGAGTTTACATGTAAACCTTTTAAGACGGGATTGTGCACATGAGCCAGATAAAGGGGTTAATCCCACAATCGTCTAATCGTCTGGTTGTTGTCATATCAGTCAAAATGTGAGCATGTGCAGAACATGTGAAGGAGCTACAGCTGAAGCACAGAGACGGGGAGATCCTTAAAGGATTTATTCCGGAGAAAAGACATAATTATAATTATCATCTCACTCCACTCTGAGGAGATCTCCCACATGACCAATTACAGCTAGTAGCGTCGAGTCATTAAGATGCAGCAGTTTGTAATTTTTGGGATCTCTTTCATTTTAGCACAAAGTGGGACAAAAGCAGCTTGTGAGTATGCCAGTGAGCTTCCATTATGAATGGGCCTGCAATAAAAAGTTCAGCATTTGCACCACTGCTGCTGCTATGTTGCCAATTTATCATTTTTCTCATGCAACATATTGAAAAGAGTTAAAAATGAAGCAGTTAAATGAAAAGTGCGATAACAGCGTACCATATATGACAAATGGAGCCTCTCCCAGCTGACATAATGCATGACTCGGCGTTCACCCTGGACAGGACTAACCACTGAACCATATTGTTTAAAACTGCTTAAAAGAGACATTTGCTAACTTGCTTTGAGATGTAAAAGAAACTAAAGGTTGTGGCTCAGATGGTTTATTTGGAAAACTCCCCAGCTAAAGAAAAGTGCACAACTGCAACAGCGGTTTTCACCCACCTCTTCCATCATCCAGGTCTTTGGCATTGCGTCCTTTCAGCGCGCGGTTCCAGTTGCTGGTGTAGTCTCGCCCCCTGCCCACCATCCCAAGGCCCTCCTGTCTACTTTTCTTCATCCAAGGGGGACCGAACCTCCGTCCACTTCTCCGTTTTTCCTTAAACACCCTACTCATGAGGCCAAGTCCCCGAGTGTCCGATGAAGCCCAGCTGCCCATCTCCGAAGCTATAAGAGAGTCTCGGCCTCCTCGGGCTCCGGGACCGTTGTCCCCGACGAAGCCAGCGTGCAAAAAAACGAGGCTCCCGGCGGTCAGGTAGAGGAGGATGAGGGAGAAGAATCGCACAGGTTTCCTGCGGAAGTAGCGCTGTATCTTCAGCAGAGGCTTGGCCATGCTGGCTCTCCCAGCCACTCAGACACACTCGCCCAGTGATGAAAAATCATAAAGATGAAGAGTCAACACCACACACAGCCCCACTGGGCACCAGCTAAAGCAAAGATAAAAGTCAATGAAAAAGTCTTAGACCTGCATGAAGGTCACCCAAAAAATAACATGTCTTTTCCCTTGTGGATAAATCTCCAGTCTCGTAAGGAAGGCTGCTTGCATCTGTGCTGCTCTGCCGGTTGTGAGAATCTCTTTCTGCTCCCACTGACAGACCTGCCCTGACAGCCGGCTCTAGGGCCACGTCCTGAAAGGTGAGTGGCTCCAGGTGAAAGATGATCGCTCAAAGGCTGCTTTCACTTCAGTTATCAGCCTACAAAGATGCCACACCAGCACCGCAGTGGCACTTTCTCCCACACTGTGCGGAGGGAAGAGGGTTTTATTTATCAGCTGAGCTGAGATCCTTTCAGCTCTGTGCGGCCGGCTATTCACTGAGATGATCCGGGAGAGAAAGGGCGTGCCTCACCATCTGCAGTGAAGACACACACACACACACACACACACACACACACACACACACACACACACACACACACACACACACACACACACACACACACAGGGAGAATAAACATACACCTGAGTCAGTTTCATCACATGTGGAGTGGAAGAAAAAACATGTGCAGGTTACAAAAGGATAAAGAAGGCAGATCTAAAACATCTTGAAAAGCTACAAATCAATCCGAGAACAGACACAGAAGCCGAACACTGAAGCATTTCCTTTACAATACTGTTGGTCCATGCAGTTCAACTTTGTTATGCAATGCAAGCGATCTTCATTCTTCTGTCAAACTCACAGCAAACAGAAATACCAGATGGAACAAAGACAAGCACAGAAAATTAAATAACAGGATTCAAAGCAATTACGTATCTTGGAAACGACTCTGTTTTTAACCGTTGCGCCAAACAGTCATAAAAAATTAACTCTACGAGCCTCAGAGTGCTTTATTATCTTTAATAAATTAAGCTGAGCAGAAAGGACAGGAAAAAATAAAACAAAGCTCTACCCCGCAGCATTTTCTTTAAGATCTATTGTCTGTGGGAGTTTGTGGGAATTAAAGACATTTGTGTAGATGACAGAAAAAGAGCAAAAAGCATCTTTTAAAGAATGCAGAGGTTAAAAATCTGGAAGATTAAGGGTGGTCATCCATAAAACACATGCTTTCATGATTCTGTTCAAGATTTACTGATTGCTCCATTTTGGTTGTGTGTGTTTCGGGATGGCTGTATCCCGACTTTCCAAACTCTCTGCAGCTTCTCTCAAAGGAGTCTCTGTTCTGGGACGAGCCCCAGAGGCTACAGTCGGATGGTGTAACGCAACACTCCTCAAGGTCAGGGAATTTTCCAGAACATTTGAGGGGACACTCACCCATGTGACTTTTCTGTCTGTCTGCCTCAGGACAAATCTGCAGAAGACTTGTCACCTGAAACCTAAATGGCACCGCAGTCCCCCCCACTTCCCCTTCTTCTTTTCCCCTCGGTAGTCTATGAAGACTCTGGGACCCTCAAGGAGAAAAAGATTACATTCATGACACAAAGACGGCCCTCATCCTGTTTGACATCTCTCAAAACTTTGCCTGGATGTAAGGATGGCTTCCATTACCGATGTCTCTCCGCATCTTGATTATTGTGTATTTTGTTCATTTTTAGGATCAGATCTCTCTTCCACAAATAAAAACACAAGACGTTCTGAGATGTTGCAGCCATGTTCACGTCAGCTTTACGAGGACACAAAAACAAACAATGGAGCTTCAAAAAATGTCCGAAAAATAACATCTTAGAAGTAAATCTCTGATGGCGCCAAGTCGTTGAGTATGAACAAACAAATTCACAAGAGATTTAAGTAACTGTTTGACATTTGGGGGAAATGCATTAATTTCCTTTGTCTGTAACCTAATTAACATCTTTATTGTTTGATCTGTACACAAACAAAAACGCCTGCTTCTGCCTGTTAATTTTTCCATCCCCTAAGAAAATAAGTACGATAATAAACTCTTCCTTTAACCGTGCCTGAAATGTCATCCTTTCATTCCCATGAAACAACCTCTTTTCCACAATAACGCAGTTACACAGTAAGATAATTCCTCAACAGCTGTATAAACACTGTTGAAAAGTGACTCCTGCACTCCAACTCCACATTGTAGCCACAATAATTTATCATTCCTGCGTCAGTGTTTCGCTCCCGGTCGATGGAGAAAAGATATTCCTGGACGACTCGGCGACTGCTAAACAAGCTGGTGTTTGTTTCAAACCGAAAACTGTTTGCCCAGGAGACGCTGAATCATGTCGAAGCCAGGGTTATGCGGTTGAAAATCAAACTGCGTATTACATCATGCTTACGACCCCTACCTCACCGAAGACAAAAACACAAGTCTAATAATTTGCACCGGTCCTTCCTGAGATCAGGCTGCTTGAAGGCCACGGGGGTTTTGAGTGGGGCTGTTACGTTTGCCACAGCTTAAAATCAGCGTTCTCTACTGAATCGTATAGTAAATGGATTTATGAGAGCAAACGGACATGTGTGACATCTAATCACTCTCCCTCTCATGAACACGACAGGACCACACACAAAGGATAATTACTGCTGTTAATAATTCATGGTCCCCCCTCCCCAGTTACCAAAGTGAAACTGAGCTCTACTTGTGGTTAATTTGCAGTAACAAAAGTGTGGATGCATGCTGCAGGTACATGAGTCCCATGTTTAAAAAACAGGCAAGTACACACTTTACTGTGCCTCTAACTCTGCCAGTTCCAGCACAAGTTAATGTTAATATAATATATGTCTGTGTGGATTTTTTTATGGTAAAATATTCGATTTTTCACAGGAAAAGTCAGAGGATCACTATTTAGATGCAAAATCTTTACAAAATGAGTCAGATTATAAATATTTGCTGAGATATTTCAGACAAAAGTGAAGGTCTGACTGACCAAATAACACTGGCTAACCTCCCTGACCCCAAGTATGATCCCACCGTACTTTGCAGCTTAGTTAATCGCATCCTTTCTTCTGGGAGAAAATAGGAGAACAGAATTGAATAAAACAGACACACGAAGAAAAAGGAAATGCAGACAGACAAGAGACAGGAGGAGCTGTGGAGGTCTTTTTTTTTTTGCCAGATCACCGATATTACTCCAGTGGAGTGGGCACAAACTCACTGACTGACCATTAATTCACATTCATATTAAATGAGCCAGCAAATATTTAATCAGAGAGGATTTCAGGACGGAAACGTCAAAGTTAATCTTTGGCAAGCAGGCGGACGGCCAGCTTTGCTTTTGGTGCAGGCAAACGCCGCCACAAGTCAATCCATAAATATTCTTCCTATGGGACTCGTTGGGCAAGGAGAGGAATGAGTGTTTCACCTCTACAGTCAAGAAACAGACAACTGTCAACTAGCACGGACAAGTGGTGGCTTCAAACAAGGAGCGATGGGAAGAAATCAGCAATAAAATATCTGTGCTCTACTCTGCCTTTGTTTGCAGGTTGTTAAATGTTGATGCTGATCTCCTGAAGTGCACAGATCGGGTTTGAGAGTCTTTTCATCCTCTCAGCTCAGCATCAATTTTCATGTTCCCAATGAAAGATTCAAATATTGTCCATAAACACTTTATTGCTGTAAAATGTACTGAATAAATGCACATTCACAGCTATAAACAAAACACCGCCCACATGCTAAACTGACCATAAGCTGAGCAACCGCCTCTCCACATTGTTAGAATACTTTATGCAGTTAAAGACTCGTAAAAACAACCATGCTGCGACAGAGATGACACCAGCAGGAAAAAGGCTCTATTAGAGTGGTTATGCAATACTTGATTTTGCATAACGGTTCTGATTCAGGACAGGAAGAGAAAAGTTATTTCACACCCAACAAGATGTGATCTTTAGTAGATTTGGTTTTTAGACGTGTTATACTTAGTCATGACAGAGGCAGAAAAAACATCCAGTTATGTTACATGACTCTGCAGATCCTTTCCAGGTCGCCAATTTTCTTTGCTTTCGTTCTTTTCACCAGTTCGTGAAGTGCAAATCAGCTGTACGGAATCAGCTGTGATATCCTCCCACAGTTTTTAAATGGGAAAAATACCGGAAAACAAGTGTTTGGTAAAGCGAGGTTGTGTTTAGTCCGCAGTGGGGGGAAATAAAAAGCAAGGACAGTCATTAACAATGCGTTTGCACACGAGGGAAACACACACTGCTGTGATGGAAACTAGCAATATCAACAGTGGCAGGAAGAAGAGGTTATCAGGACTCTGGTGCCAGCATTACTGGGAGGGGAAATCATTTGAGGTTTCTTCTAATGCCCTCTTTGTCCCTGTTTGTACAACTTCGAGTCCCATCCTGTAAAAGAGCCGTTCTGTGGGACGTCTTCTTTCCTTTAGCAGCAGAGGGGGTTAACAATGATAGCGGCGGCAGCCCTGACCCTCCCCTCACCCTGGGGCCCGTCCTTCCGCTCTCCTGGTGTGTTTGGCCTGCCAGTGCACATTAGCTATGACTGTCAAATCACATCAAACTAAAGATCGCATTCCTCCCCCGGTGACATTACTAAGCATGTTTGTTTTTACACGCAGATTCCTCATTCATCCGGCTGCAAAGTTGCCTTATTGCAGGTCTGAATGAAATGTCAAAGCAGAGGAGTTATTGAGAGCTCCTCTTTAGCATAAAGTGTGTAAATGTGTTTATTTCAACGTTGGTTTTAGGTGTTTTTCAATGAAAACTTTATGGAAGACATCTGCAGTCTAGAAAAAGATCCATCTCATGTAAAAACTGAGAAAGCTCAAATAAACCATTGCCAAAGTTTTGCTGATCTGCAGAAGAGATTCAAGTGGCTCGCTCAGCACAGATGGCAACTCTTAGGAGCGCATGACCCCTGAAAACTGGAGTGTGAACATGACTGTGTCGAGTAACAACAGGATTATACTGCCAAAGCAGTTTTCTTCCTTTAGCGTTTGGCAAAAGCTGCTGTGGTATGTGCTACAGTTTTGGCTTCCCATCTTGTTGTAAGCCATTTTAATTAAAACTGTGTTTATCTCACTGTGTGTTCACATTAGTGATTGGCTTAATGCCCAATACACTTCATTAGTGGTGGCCACTCACAAGGAAACTCATCAGCAAAGATGCAAGAATCACCGCACGGCGACAAATCCCATGAAGTAAAGCACTCTGCTCACAAACGTTTTATTACGAATGGTTCAATTTTAAACTTTCTCCCAAAAGCTAACAACATAACTAGGAACCATCACATCCAGCAGGCTCCTGACACCTCAAAGTATCACTTAACATATCCTGTGATAAAGTTTCTAAATATAATGCTCCACTATCAGCGCTGCCTTGTAATGCATGCTGTTTATTATTGGCTCGTCTGTCTAGAACCTCTGTATGTCTGGATATTTTTAAAAATGTGAACTATCTGATAAAAGTATGACAGAATTTGAGTACGTGTGATTAAAAGTGTGTTAAAACTGACTTGGGATGATGGCGTGCTTAAAAGCGAATAATGTAAGCTGTTAGATTTCGTGTGTTTAGACTTATTCAGAATTATCTGTTTAACTTCATTTTAGGTTTGAGCAACAAACCTTCGGACACGCTGTAACATGTAACTTAAACATTGTGATAAAAGCTCTGAAGCTCTGAGTTATAGAAGTTCCATGATGTGCAGCCGATCAGTGTATGAATGTAAACACAGACCGTAAGGTTCAGCAGAGGTTTACGTGACAGAAATAATGATGACACGACGCATATGTTAGCCAAGTTTTAAGAGGATACAAAGTTTACAAGAGGAACAGCACTACCATTTTTATTATTGAGAGCATATTTCAGGCTGACATAATCAGCATGTGTGTAAATAAATGATGATAGCAGATTAATAATCCACAAATATTTGGCTTTCATCCACCAAAGTTCAAAGTCAACTCAATGATTTATTTGTCAAATATTTACAAATATTGTCAACATATGGAATAGCACCATATAGGATTTAAAACTCCGTGAAGCGCTACCTTATCGTGGTGGAGGGGTTTGTGTGTCCCAGGGATCCCAGGGGCTATGTTGTCTGGGGGCTTTTGCCCCTTGGTAGGGTCTCCCATGGCAAATAGGTCCTGGGTGAGGGACCAGACAAACAGTGATTCAGAAGACCCTTATGCCCCGCCCTGGAGCCAGGCCCAAGGAGGGTGCCCGAGGGCGAGCGTCTTGTGGCCGGGCCTTGGTCCATGGGGCCCGGCCGGGCACAGCCAGAAAAGGGGACATGGGCCCATCCTCCCGCAGGCCCACCACCCGCAGGAGGTGCCGTAGGGGTTCGGGTGCATTGTGTGCCGGGCGGCGGCCAGGAGTGGAGGCCCTGGCGGACTGATTCCCGGCTACCAAGACTGGCAATTGTGACATGGAATGTCACCTCTCTGGTGGGGAAGGAGCCTGAGTTAGTGCGTGACGTTGAGAGGTACCGGCTAGATATAGTCGGGCTCACCTCAACGCATGGCTTGGGCTCTGGAATCAGTCTCCTGGAGAGGGGCTGGACTCTGTCTCAGTCTGGAGTTGCCCCTGGTGAGAGGCGGCGGGCTGGGGTGGGTATTCTAATATCCCCTCGGCTTGCAACATATCCCCTCGTCCACAGGACTGGTAGCTCCCCTTACGATAAGGGTTCAGATCGCGCGAACAGGTGTGGGATTAGAGCTCTGGGTAGCTCCCCAACTGGGTCTAGACTGGGTCTAGAGAGTATTTTAAATTCAGGGAATTTAAAATAGAAAGTAGCTCGTCCACAGAAGGACTGGTAGCTCCCCTTACGATAAGGGTTCAGATCGCGCGAACAGGTGTGAAATGTGTGTGTTTAGTTAGTTTGTTTGTTTGCTTGTTTTAATCAATTTTAAATCATGCTTTTTATTTGTTTTTGTTTCTAATGTCTCTGTAAAGCACTTTGAATCACCTTGTTGTTGAATTGTGCTATACAAATAAATTTGCCTTGCCTTGCCTTGCTGGCGGTACGTTGGGGTTCTTCCCGGTGGACGAGAGGGTTTGTTCCCTGGGCCTTAGGTTTGGGGAACGGGTCCTGACTGTCACCTGCGCTTATGCGCCGAGTGGCAGTTCAGAGTACCCAGCATTCTTAGAGTCCCTGGGTGGGGTGCTGGAAGGTGCTCCACCTGGAGACTCTGTTGTCCTCCTGGGAGACTTCAATGCTCACGTGGGTAATGACAGCGAGACCTGGAGGGGCGTGATTGGGAGGAATGGCCTCTCTGATCTGAACCTGAGCGGTGTTTTGTTATTGGACTTCTGTGCAAATCACAGTTTGGCCATAACAAACACCTTGTTCGAACATAAGAGTGTCCATAAGTGCACGTGGCACCAGGACACTCTAGGCCGCAGGTCGATGATCGATTTTGTAATTGTATCACCAGACGTGCGACCATATGTTCTGGACACTCGGGTAAAGAGAGGGGCTGAGCTGTCAACTGATCACCACCTGGTTGTGAGTTGGATCAGGTGGCGGGGGAGGATGCTGGACAGACCCGGTGCACCTAAACGTGTAGTGATGGTGTGTGACGCTGCTGTATTGAGCTGCGGCTGCAAGATGGTTAGTGCCTGTTGTGGTGGTAACCCCGAACCAAATGGTGGACACCAGAGGTGAGGGGGGCTTATCGGGCTTGGTTAGCCTGTGGGACTTCGGAGGGAGCTGACAGGTACTGACAGGCCAAGTGGAATGCGGCTCGGGCAGAAGCAAAAACTCGGGTGTGGTAGGAGTTCGGAGAGGCCATGGAAAAAGACTTGTGGACTGCCTCGAAGAGATTCTGGCAAACCGTCAGGCGTCTCAGGGGAGGAAAGCGGTGCTCTACCTGCACTGTGTATAGTGCTGGCGGAGCGCTGCTCACTTCGACTGAGAAAACTGTCCAGCAGTGGAAGGAATACTTCGAGGACTTCCTTAATCCCACTGACACGTCTTCCGAGGAGGAAGCAGAGGCTGGGAATGAGGAGGATGACCAGCAAATTTCCGGGGGCGAGGTCACTGAGGCAGTTAAACAGAGGCACCAGAGAGCCCCTGGTGTGGATGAGGTCCGCCCCAAGTTCCTGAAGGCTCTGGACGTTGTAGGGCTGTCCTGGCTGACACGCCTCTACAACGCCTCTGCGTGGAGATCAGGAGCAGTACACGTGGACTGGCAGACCAGGGTGGTGGTCCCCATTTTTAAGAAGGGGGACCGGAGGGTGTGTTCCAACTTCAGGACCCACGACTCGGCCCCGGATAAAGCGGAAGAGGATGGATGGATGGATGGATTTAAAACATCAAACTGATGATAATGCTCTGCAGAGCTTTTTAGATAGCCTTTGTTTCTTACTGCCACTGTTTGTATTGACAATACACAGGCATGTAGGGAATCATACATGAGGATGCTAAATATCATGTTACTTTCTTGTGATTTTGTTATAATATATATGAATACATGTACAAAGTTCCTGAATAAGTATAATATCTTTGGAAAACAAGATAAACGTGACCAAAAACCTTTACCAAACATGAAGGCTACATGTGTATATCTATAGCCACATAAACAAAAAATAATTATACTCAGTATCTCAAGTACATGAAAATGGGTTTGAACAGGACAAATTAACAAAATCCTGCACTGTGCACTTGTTTTTACTGCACCACAAACCTCTTAAAGTAAGTTCAATGAGAACAAATAAAAAAATGAACACATGTAAAATACAATGCAAGTCCTTTAAATGTAAATATTGCCCAGACAGAGAGCTGCCTTGGGGGAGGTTTGTGCTTTCTCTTGTTTGTGCTTCTGCATGTTGTTTATTCAGAGAGGTACATTACGACAGAAGTTCAACACTGCCATGCTTTCTCAGGGTTAGCTGGCTTAAAAAAAAAATCCAGTTGGCAATAACCAGTGTCACATCTGTGGTTATCAACTGTTTCTGTGTGCTCGCTTAAAAAGGGGCATTTCACACCTCATATGACTCATCTTCCACACAAAATGAGTGCCGCCTACTAAATGCTAAAAAGAATCTACGAAGACTACAAAAAATATAACAGCAACCATGTTGAAGGAAGGCAGGACAGGAATGCTGCAGAAAGCGTAAAATAAGTTTATTTTGAGTTAATATATTTATTCTAACGCTGAAACATTAAAGCTTACGTCCTATAGTGAAATTAATTTTATTGATTCAACAGGTATTGTTGGTGTTCTGACACATATAAAAGTATGAAGGCATTTTCTGCACATTGTCCTGCACATTCCCAGCAAAAAATCGATGCATTAGTATTAACTAGTATTAAAAGAATTGGTGAAAATGTGCCATTTTCAGCAGTTTTTAAAGTGAAACTCCTGACCATTTTTCCATTCATAATCCAACCAAATTGTGGATTTGGATCAGAGTTAGCCACCTGAATGTACAGAATATATATCACTACATCTTAAACCCACACTAATCTTAGCACTGAAGAAAAGAAAGGAAACGGTAAGCCTGCTAACAAACACGACACACTCACATCTTTTTTTTCTCATCAGAGATAATAATTGTAAAATACGACCTTTGTCAAATCACATCCTGCCCTGGAGAAAACTCAGTCCCGACCACTGCATCACTATGAATCATCTGACTGCTTAATTATTAGTTTATCAGCATAAGTTTACGGAGAGACACTACGACAACAATCATTCATCTTCCCCAAAACAACACTGAGAAGTTAATTATTCAATTCAGGAAAAGAGCGTCTGCTTGATATTTCAACATGTACGTGACATTTCTTTTTCTTTGCCAATGTTGAAACAAGCAGTCGCTGTATTCCTTCGTGTTGTTACCTGGCCCGGTTAGTTAACCTCCCCCAAAAGCCAGTGGTAATTATGAACAGCATTACATTTGTTATTGGAGAGAGCTGAATGCACCAATGAAAGGAAAACATTTTAAGAACAACCCCCCCAAAAGCTTAAAAATTAAGCCCAGGATGGCAGGGAAAAGGCATCATTGTAATCCTGATAAAACTCCAGGTCCATTAAGCTCAGTGGTGACTTTTACTCAGAAAAAGAAGAGGTAAATTAAAGGGTCTAAAAATAATGTAATCCTCTCCTTTGACTAGCCCACAGTAGCATTAAGCTGCAGAGCTTTAATAGAGTCACTGATGATCATGAACATTTCCACCAGAGCAGAGTGATAAGCAACTTATACAGTGAAAGCAAAGTGGAAGTGATAGAATAATAGCTCTATTGTGACTGCGGACACGAAGCAGCAGAGTTCAATTAGGAACGAGCAAAAAGCCAAAATCCGGATTAGCACAAAATTTTCTGTATATTTAAAAGAATGGAGAAAATAATGAAATAAGAAAAAGTAAGTTGTTTGACTCTATTTCGGGAGAGAACAGCTGGAAATGTTTTTGATGCCAACCGAATGACAGTTCTGGTATTAATGTGTCAGCAAGCTCCTAACAGAGATAAACATCCCAGATGCCTGCTGTGTGACTTTCTGACTCACCCTCGCTAGCTGCAGCACCCAGATCCCAGTTGGCCACATAGACGGGCATTTGAGAAACAATCACTTGAATTGGTTCTCTTTAATGGCTTCATAAAAGAAGTAATTATTCTGCAGCGGGAAGGCGCTGTCAATGGGAGATCAAATGATGTCTTCCACTATCCAACCTTAACAAAGCTCCTCATTCAGGACCTTACAGGGTATCTGCAGCTTTTTTCTCAAAAAAGGAAAAGAGCTTGGTTTTTTGGTTTTTTTGCCCCACTTCTCTTCTCGCACCTTCACTAAGCACACAGGATCTCTGCTTTAATTAAAAGTGAATTCTCAAAGCTCAGCTCTGCTGTGAATCTCAGCGCTCTCTGCTTCAATACGCTTAAGGAGGGGATTGCGGAGGGTTTTCAGTAAATGTTTAGTTGGTGAGGAGGAAGAAGAGGAGGAGGAGTGTTGGAGGTAAGGAGGGGAAAAGTCGTGTGGAAAAATGGAAAGTTTCAACAGTCAACAATTAATCTAAAAGCACAAGACTCATTCACTAGAGAAAATGTAGTTATTTATTAAGAGAGAACAAGGCAAGAGCTTAGACTTTAGAAAAGTGCAGTGCTGCAGCACTCAAGAACGTGCATTTGCCTGATCTGTATTTGGTATCACTCATTATCAAACATATTAATATTTATGGGAAGCTGTTTACTATTTGTGAGCTGGGTTTTTGAGTACTCTTCATTTAGTGCCCACTGTTACCATCATTGTTTGTGGGAAATATATTAGCATGGCTGAAGCTCTGCTCCACTTATGGGATCTGCTCCATTTATTGCTATTATTTATGACAATAAATCACTTTTTTGAGGGCCTAAACATGCTTGAAAACTCACGGGTTTTGCACGCGCATCACAAATAAGGATTCAATATTTTAAGGATCTCAGCACCCTCGGCACATACTCTGGCCTACATGAATGAAATTTGTTGCACATTAGATTTCCACTGTGGGATCAACACATGACATACAGCAACAAGACATACAGTGTAACTACTGAATGCTCAGTAATGCCACCTAGTGGGCACAGGAAGTGATAAGTAACAAGTTTACGCAACAGCCAGTTAGATTCCAGGACACATGGCTATACTGTTGATGTCCTTAATCAAGATTCCGACTTCCACTTGAAAGCATGAAATGCGCCATCGATATGGATAAAAGAGTGAGGACCATGTCATCTCTGCTCAAAGCTTTAATTCTTTTTTGTTTGGGAAAATTATACTTTGAGGGGAAATGAGCATAAATAATCTGCTAAATTGTATTCTCTGTTTAGTGCCAGACAACAACACTAGCATCACTCAGGAGTGTGAAAAACAAGGCCAGGGGACCAGAATAAGCCTGGCAAAGACCCCAATCCGGCCCACTGGTAACCTTTGGAAAATGTGATGAAGGGCATCATTTCCTGCTAAACAATTACAATTAAAAAGCATGAAAGTTCGTGTTATTTTCACTATCTACCATAGAAATTATAGAAATAAAGTGGGCCCACAAAGGGGAAAAAAGGAGATTTTCTGGGCAATGAGCTGCCAGAACTTTTTCTGTAATTTTACAAATGTATTTATTTGTGCTGCATTTACTACATAACCATTTTTTATTTTATTTTTTATTCTTCTTTGTCTTATATTAAATGGGATTAAATATGTAATTAAACATGTGACACACTGACAGAAATGTGGGTTTTACTGGTTCGGCCCACTTAAGGTCAAAGTGGGGTTTATGTGGTCCACTGAGTTCTAGCATAAAAGGTTTAGAGGCCTTCGTTACTTATTCATCAAAATAAAATGTTGTGTTAGTGTTAGCACTGCACTCGTCCATGATGCACATAATCCACCGTCTTTGCCAAGACAGTTGATCAAACACAATTCGGTTTTCTGCTATTCCCTCTTGCTGAGTGAAACGGCAGTGCTAGAGCTCATCTCTGATTTAAAGACCACTTAATGTAGAAACAACAAAGGGGACTTACTTAGAATCGGCTTAGCAGTTTAGTTGTATCTCGCAAAAAAAGACCTCTACATAAGTCATTGGGAGGAGGTCAGAAAGAGTGGAGGGTGTATAAAATGCGGGGTTTCAGAAGAGATGAGAGCTCTGGATCCTCAGTCCCACATGTTTTTGGCAGCAATTAGTTATAGCATATAAATGGACTACCAAAAACAGAGCTGGAAGAACAGTGACTATTGGATTTGCATTCACCAAGCGGACAGAATAAAACAACTGCCAACGCAAGCTTGTGGTTATCTAAGCTCGTGTGCATCTAAGCATATGCTCGCCATCGTGTTTTCCGTGCCGGTTTGGGTTGGCCAGGAGATGTTTTTACATGTTATTGCCCACGAGTGACCACAAAAAAATGAAAGAGATTTGACAGATGAGGAAAAAAAGCTGAATTATCCCTTTACAAGTGCAAATATGCATAATTCTATTTTTTTTTTTTAGCAGAATCACTACTGCAGATCAGAGGTTTGACCGCTTTTCGTGCTAAAAACACCAAAAGGAAGCATCTTTCGTTTGTAATGATCCGAACTGCATCCTCTCGTACTCATGGAGTACGGCTTAACTTATTCCCTGAGGAAGATGTTGACACAACTGTCCTTGTGTATCACACAGCTCCTTCTGGACCGCTAGGCAGAGTAAGAACAGAAAAACAGTCGAGTGCTTGGTGGTGCAGCAGGAGGGGAGACAGACCCTCCACTGTATGACACGCATTCAAGCTCCCATGTCAACGAGCAGCCACTCTGCTGAAGTGTCTTTAAGCAAAGAGCTGGATCCTCCAGCACTGTTGTTCTGCAGCTCTTCACTCTCACCTCCCACAGCAAGGGGAAAATGAAAGGAACACTGTTGTTATTGTTACGCAAATACAATGAACAATAGAGCAGACAGGAAATACTCGTTAAACGCAACAATCATTAACGTGGGTTTCAAACGCTCTGAAGACACTTTTGTTTTTACGCCATAGGTATTAACAAAATCTCACTTCCTGTATTCTGAAGTCTTTTCTGGTTCCTGTGAGGAATCACAGTGGTCTAAACCCTACGCAGCTGAAACTGTTGTCAAAGAAAGAAATCATTTCAAATTTATTGATTAGAGGTTTTTTTTTAAATAAATTAACTTTGACGTTTGAGTACTACATATGTCTGGAACACTCCCAACATGATTAAAGAGGTTACTCAGCAAGCTGTGTGGACTATAAAAGGTGATCCTGTCCATGGCACCACATGCTGGGATGACTTCAGCAGATATAAAATCTTGAAACTGCAAGCTGCTGTCTCAGCATGAAGCTCAACAAACAACAGGATTCTGTAAAAGACTCGGGTATGTGGTATTTTTCCACTTCATTCTGTCACTTTATGTGCTTTTTAGATTTAAAGAAAATTCTCATTCTCTTCGGCGCGAGCAAAAACTACACCAGCATGTCTGTTGCCTAACATTTCAATGCATGTAAAATGTCCCTCATTCCTATTTCTCCAAGTATCATTACACAAATTATATATGATGAATGTGATATTATTGCATTGTTATTTGCTACATTTCACCCTTCCATCTGATTAATGTAGAAGCTAATCTGCAGTGTCTGCAGAAATACATTATATTGCATTTGTTAATAATATACTTTATCTATGAAATCTGAACCTAAATAGGTGCCAGTTAGTAAAGTAAAAAGTGTGACATTTTCTGGGAAATATATGGCGGAGGAGAAGCAAATAAATGCAAAACGTACCTCAAAATCTTTTGTAAGCACTCAGCTGGAGTCCACTACATAAAAGCATACGTTTTCCCAGAAAGCGGATGAAATGATCCGTTTTGCAATTCTAAAAAGTTAAACAGCAAACATCTTGAGCTAAGTTCCTTACGAGATTGCAGTGACAGTTGAGTAGTTATATATGTTGAAATAAACCACGAAAAAAACATCAATGTTTTCAATTTACAGTGTTTGCACAGACCGCCGCCCCAGCAGAGCAGAAGCTTATGCAGCCAAAGCATATGTTTTGAATCATGACTGAAAATTATTTTCTCACTTCACTGGAGAAATGTTCTCCTGCCGCTAGTATTGCAGAAGTCTATATTGCATTTACCACCTACACAAACAACCCACAGCAGAATCTCAAGTAACTGACACCCATACTGGTGGAGTGTCAAAACAGCAACTTATCTGCACTGAACATAACAGCAGCCTCGTACCGACTGACTTTATTTTACTTTACAAAAAAGATAATGAAAGGATAGCATGACAACAGTCTGCTCATCTGTCGTGGAGCGCTGTTGTACACAAGCTGTTTAGCAGTTTTTGATGAGCTGTTCAGTGTGAACAATTACGCAGGGCAGTGGTCTGGATGCATTCATCGGAGGAACATGAAGAGCGTACATATAATAGGATGCTCTGTAAGCACGCCTCGCAAAATGTGTAGTGAACCGCGCGCCTCATCAGCATCGCGCAAATCTCCGTGCAAAAGGTCGAGCAGCACCAGAGGCCTACTGTCAACATATCTTTTCCAATTAGATATGAAGATTGTTAGAGGCCTCGCTGCTTTTACGTTCTATTTTTATTCAAATGATGGTGTTGTTGATAAGTTGCTGATGTTCTGATGTCCTCGCTGTTGGTCCCGTCAGTTCAATATTCCCATGACTGAACACTGATAATAACCACAGCGATAATGTGCATGTCAAATTCACACGTATTTTAAGACTGGGGGGAACTAAGTGGGTTTTGTGTAGGAGTATGTTAAGATATGCACTTCCTTTACTTAAGAACTTTTCATTCGTTTCTTTTTCTTTAATGTAATTTGGCAGAATATCGAACAGAATTTAGGACAAGGACTATCTGCCTTCTCTAAATTCTGCTTTGTTTTGAAAATCAAATCCTTTGAAGAAAAGGAAGAGAAAGAGAAAGCTTACACTTTGTGTGTGCATGTCTGTGTCTGTGTGTGGTAATGCAGTGTTGTGCCACACTATTGTGATGTGCAACAAAATTACCATAACATAAATTATTTACATTTTAAGGTGACAACTTGGTAATTATGTGAAGATTTAGGTTGAGGTCAGGTTCACAGGAGTTGAGGTTTATTTGTTTTGCTAAATTGGCAGCAGGGATTTAAGAGTCTGCTGTCTCCCCAACACCCATATTTTTATATTTCCAATTATAAATCTTTGCTTCAGCTAAGAATGTTAATGTAAGTCACAAAACGATGCTTTCACAATAATCTGCTCACGATAATCAAAATACGGTGATTCTTCTACGGTGCATATCTGGTATAAGCCACGAGAAATAACTCCAAGAAACCAAAAATAAATTATGCAGGAATTTGTTTTGCATGCTTGCAAAACTGATTTTTGGCAAGAAAAAGCGTTGTTGATGCTTTGTCCCACTTTGAGTTTTCACATCTTACTTCAGCATTAACCCAAAGAATATATGTAATGCAATAACGGGGTTTGTCTTTAGAAAACCATGAAGAAAATAAATAAGTACAAAGTGCAAAATTTAAAACAAACCAAGTCAAAATCAGGTCTCCTGGTTTCTAAATAACAGAAACAGAAACTAACACAATGGAAACCAAACTAAGTAAAGCTGAAAAAGAATCCATCTGACTTAAATCTGCAGATATCTTGGTTTTGCTGCATACTGACGAAATGCCAAACACTGTTTGGCCGGAAAGGAGTGGCCTGGGAAATAAAAAGAAGACCGCTTCCTGTGGATACTGTAATTATGAATCTTCACATATCCCTCAAACAAAAATATGGAAAAAAATATTTATAAAAAACCAAAATATAATGATAAAAGATGTATGTGTTTCAAATAAATAGATTCAAAGTAAGCAAGTTATGCATGATAATACTGGACAAACAGAGGAAAAAATGAAAGGACGCTTGTATGGCACCTTTGGAAGTTTGAGAAATGCTGACGCAGTGGTGCAGGGTTGTATTGTTCTGATAACAAGATGCACTGTGTATTATTGAAAGTGACAGAGCATTTCAGGGCAGTGGTTTCCTATTGCATTGTTATGTAAGTGTTGTTTGAGACTAATAAAAAAGATAGAAGCTGGTATCTCCCATGCACACAGCCCTTCTGCTTTGAGGGTTGAAACAGAAGCAGGTTCATTTAAAATGAGGTTGGTAGGGGCTCGTCAGACCCATCTTCTCCCGCTGTCTCATGAATTTCACTCTGACCAGTATATCTTAGAGATTCTTGTTTTTCCCAATGGCTTATGCTACGGTAGACGTAGAAATGGCTACAGTATCTGGGGATTTCTGACAGCTGCTTGCTTTGGGCTCGCAGAAAGGAGCGTGCCTCAGTGCTGCAGCCTGTATGAATAAAATATGATGTGCACATAGAGTAGTGCTTCACTGTTGCTCTGATGCAACATGGAACAACATCTCTAAAGCAAAGGAAGAAAGAAGAGAGCTGCCTGTGTTTACAACTGAGTATGTGAGATACAGAAACGGAAGTCTATGAAGCAACTGCGTGACGACAGTGAGGTGCTCAGTAATTTTCCCAAGGAAATTCTCACATTTCAAACATGCAGTTGCATTTATTTAAATTCTCCGTTCACCTCACTTCCTTCTTCTTCTTGTGGTGCAAAGAGCTTTGGTTTTTATCTCCACCTCCCTAAGGGACTGTGCATTAGAAGAAATAGACCCACTGAAGTCTGCGGACTAAGCTGTGAACACAGCAAAAACAAAACAAACACAAAAAACACAGAGGCGAAGATTTATCCTGGAGTACTTTGGATTATGAATTCTTTAAGGTCTGGAATAAACAGAGAGCGATTAGCCCCTCTAAAAGGCCCTGTAGTTAATCCAGGAGAGTGCTGAACATTCGAGCAGTCATTTCCAGGCTGGGTTACTTCTCATGGTTTCTGCATTTACTGCTCTGCATGTGGGAAATGTTGTGGAGATGATATCTCTAAAAGAATAGACGTGATAATGCATTCATACTGTGTTAGGTCAAAAACAAATAAACAAGAGACTGCAGGAACTGATTAGAGCCTGATCTGTAGCATATTTAAGTAGTAATTGTGGAGATGACACAACAGAATTCCCATATGCTGCAAACTACTTAGCATGCAAGCAGAGAAGTCTAAATAAACAGCTGAAAGTTGTGGATAAATAGCTGAAGTGTCACAGTACGAAAGGAGAGCTTCTTGAACAATTCCAGGATGTTTTGTGTGGATTCACGAGGGCAAGTGTTTTCTTAACGAAATAACACAGAATAACTGCATAAAGTAATTTCTTCAAGAGGCCGGGAACCACTAGAGTCGAGAGCCTGACACTGAAAATAATGTGTTTTGAGCCGAGTCTGAGTGCAGCCAGATCGCGTTTAAGTTGCCAGTTGACTGAGGAGAGGGGCTGAACTGGGAGTCGGTGAGGCACCGAGTGAAAACTCGAGCTGAGTCATCCTACCACCCCCGAGCAACCTGGGAAACATCTGCACCATCACCGAGAGAGGAGAGGTGATGAGGGTTGACATGGCGTGGCGATGGGCTCGTGCTTGACCAGGCGTGGTGCAGTCACTACGTGTGATAGCTCCCAACATCTCATCCAACCTGAGCAGCATTACTGACAGATGGAGAACATTAGCACAGAGGAGGAGTTCATGTGTGCGCGCTCTGCTCACTGCCAGATTCAGAAAAGTAGCCGATAAGGGGATAGACTTAGCCGCTTATCCTGCTTGCTGCTGGAAATTAATGGAACAACATGTAAGGCTGAGTGTAAGAATAATAAGCCCCTACTTTAGGCGTGCCGTGTATAAATAGGCGCAGCTTGGTTACCGATGCACATCTTTCAGATGAAATCCCAGGAGATGCAATTACTGAGCAAACAACTGTGGTAAAAAAAAAGTGCAAGTATTTACCCTTTAATGACACACTCCCAACAGGAAATGAGTGAAAGTAGTTTATCCATTTAAAAACCCGAGTATCCTGTTATTTCACGGGCAGATGAGTGGTTTGGGGAGGAACAAAATGATGCACATTTTGATTTGCCCAAGTAGTTCATTTTACAGCAACCTGACAAATTTCTCTAGCAAGTGTGACGGCCCAATTAGGGAGCAGCATGCTGAAAGGAGATCTGAAGCCAGCGCTGACACTGACTGCACAAGTTGACAGACCCGGAGGGGGCTCCACTCCTTCAGATTCTTTATCACACCGGGGCTCCTGCTGCTGTGCTGCAGTATTGTTGGGACAGGGTTTATCAAAATCTTCTGACATCCTCTTTAAAGCAAAAGCTTGTCTAATTCTTTACGGTGCAGTCTGGAAGTTGATGGATGTGTTTTTACAGACTGACTAACACTGCTTGGAGTTATGTTCCCAATGCTGAGAGAGCACCACAGGGCTGGAACATGGAAGGAACATCTTCTTTATTGACCTAATAAAACTAATCAAAGAATCCCAGTGTTTTGCTGTCATTAAATTATACTTTGTAGCCAATATCTTTAACGACACTGTAAACAAATTACGTCTTGTTATCTCAACTCCCACATTACTCAGCTTCCTTAATCGGACTATAAATAACTTTTATGTGAAAAACTCATTTAGGACTATAAAAGGCAGCTTTTTGGTTAAGGTCAAGAACATTACCCAGAGACTTGCACGCAGGCATGCGGTCAGACAGTCTTGGTCTCCGGTTCCTAAAAGCGGAGTTAGTAAACTACATTTTTCCCCCATTTAAAGCCTCTCCTGTTGCCAGATTGGACTTCTGTTGGGGCAGCAGGTATAAAACACAGAGCCCAGCAGTTTAACACCAACAAAAGGCTTCTTGTGAAGCAGGGATCGAGTTGAAGAAAGAACAAGGAGGTCTGCTACTCAAGGTGAACAATTACAGTAGTGATGTACTAATCTCGCCGACAGGCAGAGTCTCAAGGTCAGCTGTAGACCACAGAAAATGTGTCTTTTAAAGTCACCTTTTTCTCCTTATCGTCTGCTCCTTATCTTTTTCCATTTTACCCAATTTACACTCTATTTACCCTCCCTCTCAAACACCTACAACATCACGCCGTCTGACTAGACGTTAGCAATCAGACAACTGCGAGGCAGCCTGATGGCACAGAGAACAAACAAGGAGCTCGAGACCCTGACACAACAGTAAATGTTTTGATAGTTCCAGTTCAAGGACAAAGCTTTAGAAGAGAAGAGCATGTTTTCCACATTGGGTGAGTACCAATCTATGTAGCCAACAGAAAAATCTGTTTAATTACAATTATCTGCTGAGAAAATACACCCTGTGTTCAGAAAACTAAAGGACCTGATTGCACAGTTAAGCGCGGGGTGAATGCAATTTGACGGCAGGTGTTGCTTTTGGATTGCACGCATTTCAACTTTGAACTTTAAATTTCCACAATAACTTAAGAGTAACATGCAAAAAAATGAAATATGGTTCGTGTTCCAGAAACCAAAAAAAGGTTTGTATGACACTGAAAGAGAAACTGATATTTAGCTGCCCTCGAATAATTATGCACCGTGCACTTGATTAAGATATAAAAAGTATGCAATAATTACCTACTGAATGTCTTTGCCTCTGTTTAAAAACACACTCGATCTGCCAGGATGTAAGGAGATCGACGACATGCAAGCACATAACCTTGCACTGTGACTCAGACAGATACAAACAGAGGCCTCATATTAGCCTCGGTTGGATTAAACATGTCCTCAGTAGGGTGCCTGTGTCTGTCTGAGAGAAAAGCCTGAACAGCAGGTCTCTGAGTTCAAAAATATAATTGGCTTTTACATTATATTCACTCACTGCAAACTGACTGTGAGCACTGTGAAAGGTTTTTTCACCTGATCATCAGAACAGAGACAAAACAGATCGACTTGAAGGTGGTAGACTATATCGTCTAGATGTTTCCTTTTTAACATCGAGGTTGCTTGTCTTCTTCTTCCTCAGTTTATTTGAGCCTGATAAGTGCATCTGCAAATTTAATATCTTTGGACAAAATCCCCCACACTTGACTTACAGATTAGTCTTTCGGGGTTTCCCAGCTTTGTCTGATGTCTGCCTCGCAGTATTTCCTCACCACCTGTCTAGGCTGTCATTATCTGGCTACGTCTCACAGAGGAAGTCTGCCGTTGTGAATAATCCTGATATAAGCTGAAAATCTGGCTGAAATGTGCACACGGCGAGGGTGACCCACTCCTTCGGCCTGTGCAGCCGTAACACAGTTTTAAAGATTATCCTCTTTCTAAAATCAACTCTTTCTTCAAGGAAACTGAAAAAAATCAGTTACTGACAAACATGAAGGGACAGCGCTAGTTGTGTTTGGTATTCACATCCATGCCACTCACTGTGAAACTACTACTGTGTGTTTGAACGTCAGACACTATAAACAGTCGAAAACCAGCCAAGTATTTAATGCTAAGCTATTTTTGTAGACGCTCTAATGAGGATCTTGACATCCTTTCTTGACGGTAATATATCAGGAAGGAGCGCACCATCCAGTCTAGTGGTGCTGCACCACCCTCACGTCACTGTAATGGCTTTCACAACCACGCAAACTGTGATTCCTCTGGCGATCTTCAAAGCTTGCGTCCACTGGATGCGATCCATGGAATAAGCGCTGGAGGAATTCAAAGCCTTCTCCCTCTGCCGCCAGTCACCCAGTCACTACACAAAGGACTTCATATGTAAGCACATTCAGGTTTCTCACAGTTAATCCTGTGTGTGAAAATCATTCACATTCAGCATCAAGTTAAAAAGAAAACATTTTTTCTTTCAGGATTTCATCTTCATGGTCACCAAGAGGATCCTGGAGATACAAAATGCGGTGACTTTGACCCTGATGATTCACTGCATCGGCAGCAGAATCTATTTGACTGCTGTACAAATATGAATTTCAGCCATCAGCATGTTTCCCTGACGTCTGTTCACTTCTGCCTGAGGGAGGACTGAGCTTGTGGGAGAGCACAGCTAATGTTAGCAACAATAAAATCTATGCGATTTTATTTTTAAACGAGCATCAGCAGGTTCCTGCCTGGCACAAATGAAACCACAACAATATTCAAATGCAGCAGAAACGCAGATTTCCAGTGGTTTCCGCTCAAATAAAGTGAAATCGAAAACGGTTAGGTAATATTTTACAGTGATGTTCACACTATTGATCAATTCAGCTTGGACTAGATTCAGGAGCTATGAACTGAGTGCCATAACAAGCGGTCTATCAGGCTCTATGCTTTTTATTTATTGCCATGACAAGTGCTGAAACACCAGCATGACCAATTAGTCCCATTCATCAATTGATTTTTGAGCATTGTGATCCATCTTAACAGCCACTACGCTCTTCTTCTCCCACCTCCACACTCCACAATGAGCAGTTTCTCAATACAGTGAACACCAAGGTCATCAGAAACAAGAAGGGTTACTGGAGGTCGCTCAATGTGCATAATATTCTGGTAATGCTGAGGATGAATGATTAAATATAAATTACACATTTACACTGTATTATTTTATTGTTTCTTGATGCAAAATCTCACTTGTACACTTTATAAAAGACAGTGGAAATGTTTTCAAACCGAGGTAAACCTAAAAAATATTCAGTACACTGCAAAACACTTGAGAGAAGCACTTTAAGAGAACCACATAACCTCAGGTACAGAGACAAACATCCTTGAAAATACTAAAATGGTTTCCCAAACCAAATTTAAAAAAAGGCTATGAATACAGGCCTCTTTTCAGAGTCTCAGTTTGCAGCTCTTCAAAAAAAAAATAGCAGGTGGGCTTTAATGAAACGCCAGGATCTTCACACAAATGCTAAAGGGGTTCTGACTGTGGCCACCAGACGGGCACCTGGTTAGACTGACGCATTTTTAGCGACCACTGCGCTGAGGAGACAGCAGAATACGTTGCATTAAAAATATAAAACATTCACTTCCGCACTGGGTTAGTCTGCAACTATGTTAAGAGCAGAATAGCTTCGAAAATCTAGTTCAAATGGATATTTTTAGTACCGGCGGTTCAGTATAAGCAAAACATATGGCCAGTCTTTTCAACAAGTGACAGTCAAATTCTGCAAAAACCATTTCTGAGCTGTGGTTTTTGGTCTGAATCACTATTCCAGAGCAGCTGCACTGCGAGAACATCAGGACTTCTGCAACACCAACACTAAGCAAGCAAGCAAGCGCTGCTTTTGCAGGACATATTTCGAGCTGCTGCAGTGAAAAGGGGTAAAAACATATATATGTGTGTGTGTGTGTGTGTGTGTGTGTGTGTGTGTGTGTGTGTGTGTGTGTGTGTGTGTGTAGTCTTCGGGCTTACCTTGAACATGAGTCAGAATAAGGCTCTCAACACAAGCTTTGGTGTTGTTGCAGTTCACAGGACGCAACTCAGCTCAGGATGGATGGTCACCCCTCGGGCTCAGACATATTCATATCCACGATAACTCGGCCAAAAATGAAGAGCACCATACTCTCAGAAAAGCCCTGTAGCGCTAATGTTAGTTTGTCAATCCCATTAGCCCGTACAGTCTCTCTGTGCTGCTCAATAATCTGCTGTAGTGCAGATGAACCGCTACGCGCTTCCAGCTCTCACTCCGAGGAGAAGGAGGGAGTAATGTTAATGGCCTCACCAATGGACGAGCCCCTCTGAAACAGTCCGGTCTTCGCCCCGGTGGCTCCAGTCATCTGTTTGGGTCAAACAGCGAACGCATGCGGTGCGTCGACTTGTCGTTTCTGTCGCCCGTCCGATTAGAAGAGGGCTGTTTGACGCGGCGAAGAGGCAGTGCCGCCGCACCGTGTGCCCTGCACTCCCACGCGGACCAACAGCACTGCCTGCTGTACTTAAAGAGACACAGCAGAGCACACAGAGGCGCAGCAGTCCCCGCACTCCTCCCGACGCTCAAGCTTTCCGGGCCACACAGGTGACCACTCAGCGCGGCGACGATGCGCTCCCCTGCGGATAAGCTGATAAAAAAAATGCGATTTTCATTCAGGACGGGGTGCAGTGTTTGCACATGCAAGCGGTCTGCGTGGGTTATATGTTCTGCGATGGATCGACCGTCCAAAAGTTTGGGTATCCTTATTTAGGATTCTCCAAAAGGCAATTTTAAGGCCTCGTTTTGTTTTGCTTTGCACATTTTCATAACTTGGAAAAGCAAAGTTTTGGAAAGCAAACACTTTCCAAAGCTTGATAAACTTCCAACATGTTGCCTAGCAGCCTGAGCAGTTTGTTAGACGCTCAAAATGCTCACAAAACACAAACGATTTCAGGTCAAGAAATAGCATGAACCTTTGAGGTTATGTTGAGGTATGAACACCAAGGAATCAGGGTGGCAAGTAAGGCAACTGTGCAGCCACGTCTGCACAATAAGACCTTTATGGAGGAGTTATCCAGGCTAAAAATGTCTTATGCATTTTAAGAAGAAGAAAAAATCCTGTTAACTGATGAAGATAAAACTGAATTTTGGCTGTGAGTAGGATGTAGATTTTAATGAAAAGAGCACAGCGTCAGCTGCTAAGCACAAGGAAAGTTGGTCAGGTTTTGGAGCCAGCAGCATGGGATAAAAATTGATTCAACTAATGCCAGAAAAATGTAGAAGCAAACGCCACACTATGTGAAAAAAAAAATAATAATAATGATAAGCTGAATATGAAAACAGGACAGCTTTTAAAACAGGATCATAGTCCTAAGCACACGTCAAAAACTCACAATCGGTTTCTTCTAGAGGAAAAAACTGAAGTTTTTGTCTTGTGTTCAGTTCACTCAATCGACCCAACATTTACTGAAAATCTGTGGTCAAACCTTTGAAGTTCATACAGGAAAACCTTAAAAAGTCACACAACCAGAAGCCTTTAACTTCAGAGGGGAAGTTAAGTTCTGACATGAGAGCTCAAGACTTTTGTTTTCTTGTTTGTTTGTTTTTTGAAACTCTAATAGAATAGAAATAACATAAATTCAGTGCAGTGTATATAACTCCCTGCTGCTCATCAGAGCAACTGGAAGCATGAAAAATAATAATAAAAACAGATATAGCTGGTAATAACATCAGTAACAGTGGTGGTGGTGTGTTTGTGTGTGTGAGTGGGCGGGGGGCTGTCTGCCTGCTTTGCATGCTGATTTTAATCCTTCCTGCATCGGCCTTCACAAACACACATCCAGATGTTCAGCTGTTCCTGCTCCACGTAGGATTTCAAGTCCGATCGGGGTGATCATCCATTCTGCTTAACCACAAATCTCTTTGTGTGTAAACTGCACTCTTCAATCACTTTTATTGTTCTGTCCCTGACAGTCGCTGCTGTTAAATCAATGGCTTAAAGCAAGTGCATTACACAGATCCTTAGGGGTATGAACACAAATATCCATATGCAGAGACCACGTGGGGTATAACATAGAAGATATACAGGGATTTTTAAAGTCTCCAGTCTACCTGTTTCTGAAATAAAGACGAGTGTCAAACTGAGGGATTAAGAGTTAAATGAATGACTACTGTGGGTTTGTCTCATCTGTGAGGTTAGTTAAAGACTGTGTAGTCCCTGTGTAGCTCCAACACCTGCTGTTTGGGCGAACCACTTACTGCAATTTTAACGCTAGTCTGTCCTTAAGGGATGGTGTGCTGACACAACAGAGATGACTCTGCATATTTCAGCAGCATCAATTCAGTGGTAGGTTGTTTTCTGTAGCCCTGTCACCTGTAATTACACTCTTCTTCATGATGACTCAGCAATGGACAAGTGTGCAGTGGTGGTATTGCTCACGATGAATCAAGCAGACAGGATGGGACAGTAGCCAAAAAAAAACCCGGACTCTGTTATTTCAGGATTGGTGGCTTGATTAATTCAAAGAATTTCTTCTTTTTTATTATTATTATTATTTTCAAGGATATACAGACATGCATTGGAGGTCAGGAGTGGGGTATAAATCACGTGGTGCAAGAGATAAAACTCCAGGCCAGCCAACAGCCCTCATACATCATGAGACAGCAGTCACTGCGTTGTAAGTCTGTGTGTGTATGACAACCACTGGTTTATATCCCCCTCAGATTTCAGAAAACTGAAGTAAATAGATGATAATGGGTTCATTGTGTAAATCAACGCTCTCTCATGGGGATACGTTGGCGGGGAACTGAAAGAGGAGACAGAATTTTCCGATTGTAACCGTCTTCTGATGGCTCTCTTTCATGTCGCCATCTGACAAATGGACCAGATAGCACACAGCCCAACAAAAAGCTCAGCCGCTGTGAAACTTTTTTTGATCCCTCCATGATTCACTGAAATATTCAGATAAAAAAAAAAAACATCCCACATATCTCAAGAAAGACCATTCTTTGACAGATCATTTTAATGCATGGGCCCTCATTCAACCTCTTTGTGTTCAACTGTGTCCCACTGAAAATAGTCAGTGTAACATTTTGGACTGTTTGCAAAAACTCATACTGATGTCAAAATGATGTCAGCGTGTGCCGCATCACCCACAGCTTTCAATGACACTTTTGTCAGAGAGCCACTGTGACTGTTTTTAAGGCGTGTTTTGAAGCACTAAGATCCACTTAATTGTCACAAGAGATTAGAAACAACAATACAGCTGGGAATGACAGATTTGCCTCCATCACACTCAATGAATAGTCAACACTGAAACTGCAGCTCATCAACTTTGAAAGCAGCTGACATCATCTAAAGTGCACAGGCAGAAGTACGAAGTACTGAGGAAACTGTTCAGCCTGAAGATTGTTATTTCCATTAGATAGATAGATAGATAGATAGATAGATAGATAGATAGATAGATAGATAGATAGATAGATAGATAGATAGATAGATAGATAGATAGATAGA